>NC_090895.1:12771535-12781535 GCF_036669925.1 Montipora capricornis | reverse complement strand
TGTGTGCATGGCGATACAACTTTGCCTTCTTTCACCATTCTTCCCAGTCTTCACCAACCTTCTTCAGGTACAATGAGAGTTTGTACCTGAAGAAGGCTGGTTTGGCCAGCCGAAATATAGCACACCACTAAAATCAAATCTACGTTGTATCGGCTCTTGCTTAAAACATTTCGTCCAGCATTTTCCCTGCTACCAAGAGTCCTGGGACGTCCTAAAGTAACGATAATATTCAATTCAAAGAAAACTAGAAATCAACCATATCGTTATTTATTATGTGACTAACTCCGTGAGCTGGCAAGATGGAGCTGTCTTGCTCGCTCGGTATTTCTCGCCTGGTCCCGCAAGATCAAAGCTCATTTTTTGATGTTTTATCCCATGTAAAAATCCTTCATTGACAAAGCATGTTCGGTCAAGATGGCTGGATATTGGCCTTGTTCTTGTTTGCATGTTTTTGGACCTTGACCTCGCCTCGGTCCATAAACACGAAAAAAACGACGTTGGCCAATATCCAGCGATCGATAACCTTTGTAACCTGGAAATTTTGCAGTCGTCAGTCATTCCCTGCTCGTCACCAGTGTCTCTGGTCTCGTGTCACGCCCAAAAGAGAGGAGCTCTGGTGACGAGATTTGTCAACATGAGCGGGCAGGAGCGGGCAGTCGAGCGGGCTATGATTTGTCCTCAAGGCAGTTGAAATACGGGTACAAGTGAAGTCTGTTGTCTCAAGCAGAAAAGTTACAAGCCATTCATGCAGTGGTAAGCAGTAAGGATGTGTTTGTAAAAGCAGCCGAAGTATTTGGCAAATCCCTTTGCTATTTATTTGTCATCCCCCATGTTTGGCCTTGGCCAATTTCTGAAATCAGATGCTTCCGATTCGGATGTTTTTAGGTGGGCCCCTCTTATGGTGTATTGGATAACAGCAGTGTAAAGAATTAGTTGAAAGACATTCTAAGCAGCCAGAGTATTTGGCAAATCCCTTTGCGTATATTTGTCATCCCTCATGTTTGGCCATTTTCTGAAATCAGCTGAACATGAAATTAGATCGATCCTTAGGATTGGGATGTATGTTGGTGAGTCCCTCTTATTGTATATTCGGTGAAATTAGCTGTGAGACATTGTAAACTCTGATGAACTTGGAACTTCCAAATGTTGATTTACTCTCCAGAGGTCTCGTATCGAATACGTTCGAAAGTAAGTCGGCAAAATGATTGTCGGCAATGTGCACTATCAATGATCATGTTCAGCTGCGTTCGTCAGTCAAGGACAGTGTAACAAAGTTATAAAAAAAATCGCTCCCTCTTTTTCTTCAGATTTTGAAAGTGTGTTTGCTTAACACCTGACTGGCAAAGTTTTTAGCTTTGCTTTTCATCCAAAGGTCGTTTACTTTGAGTGTGTCATGGTCCGCCATTACTGTACCTCAGAGGGTTGGAATTGGATCCAGGGAAAAGTGATGTCAAAGGCTACTCCCAGGGGTTCTCCATTGAAAAGTAAAATCGTTAGAGAGAGTAGTCTGGCGAGTTTAGGCCGGTTTGGGTGTCAAAGGGTTAAAATTTCAACATGTGAATGCAGCTTATTATAAATGCAAAGCGCCAGTTTAAAAGTCTGAAAGCCCAAAACTTCCGTGCTGCATAATATTATTCATTCTGCGATGTACACACGCATTGCATTCTTAAAGTAGTGAGCCTTTGACGTCATTTTCTCCTCAATCCAACTCTCTCAAGAACTTAAAGTTAGTAATGGTGGACTATTAAATAGGAAAATTCCAGTTTAAAAAAAAATTAGGTGTCTTTTTTAAATCAAGGCTTAGTTAACATAGATTTGAAATCCAAAGAAAAATAATAATTGATTGTTTGGCCACAGGGGCACTTTAAAAGGTACTCAGGAAATACTGGGCAGTATAATGCAGTATAATAATATTATGTTATACAGTCACTGAATCACACCAATCAATAATGTAAAGGAGGTCTGAGGTCAATCAGGAATTTCATTGGCTTGCTACATGTATTTTTTGAGCCCAGGGTCAATGAAGGGATGTGAGTTTTTAACAAGTTTTGTTGTGTTTTTGGAATGAAAATGAGCAAGTTACTCAACATTGAAGTTGAATGATACTAGAACAAAGATAAATTTTGCATACTAGTTGCTTGGCAGTGGGCGAAAAGGGCAACAATTTTCATCTGTCCTTTCAGGTGCATTACTCCTTAAACTGTTGGTGCAAAAGACAACTTTTACTTGAAATGCAAAAGCATTACTTTTACATAGTAAAATGCAATTATTTGAGAATATAAGGTTCATGTATAACACCAACATGAGGCAAAGAAGGGTGAACTATGTACATGTACTTCATGTACTTAAGGGTGATTCCATGTTGCAAACATTACATTGAGAGGGAAAGAAATAAATTTGAAGCTCCTATCAACCCTTAAAACAGCTAACTGAGGTCCTCAAACTAATCTATTAGGGACCTTAAGCATGACAGCTACGAGAACAACTTATGAAAATATTATTTCCCATTATTGTCATAATTTTGGGATTACTCCAAGTCACTCGGCATGGAAAGTGTGAGTCCACATTCCAAGAATAAAATTGGCGAGAACGGTGTGGGTATTGAGAAAGAAAATTAAAAATTTGTTGTCAGGTGCTTGCGTCCTCCACGTGACGTCAAATTTGATCATTTTTCATTGTTGTCAAGACGAGAACGGCAAAGAAATGTTTTGAAATGATCGAAATGTAAAACTCATGTGCAGGGTGTGCACAGCTATTGTTTTTGCTAATGAAACCAATTGTTTTGTGGCGTTCTCGTACCTTTAGTGACCTTCTGACTTTTCTCAAAAAAAAAAATTTAAAAAGCTCCTGGGCGGAGGGGGGACTACCATATAAAAAGGGGAGGGATGCTTGTTGTCTTGGTTAGGGGTGTAAATTGTGGATTTTGGTCACACTCTCACAATCATATATAGCTGTGAAGGTCTCCTTTAGGGTAGCATGCGCAGAAATATAAAAGTGTATATTCACACTTAGATATTTTTTCACGTGGGTGAAAGTTTTAGATGATAATGTCTTTTCCATCATTAAGTAGCCATATTTTTTATTTATCTGTGTTTTAATGTGGTCTCTTTTAGGGGTCAAAATCAGCCTGGACCACACACAGATTGGTCTCCTTTAGGGGTTTAATTTAAAATTTCTGACGAGCCACCCTCCCCTTTTCATATGGACCCCCCCCCCTCCCCTAGGGAAAAGCTCTCAACCCCTTTGAGAGACAAATGAAAGAAAGGATGGATATTACAGCAAAAAACAACCACATGTTCAAATGAGTTCCCTAAAATTTAATTTCCTGTGAAGTAAAATTCTTGACAAAAAAGTTGATAGTAGACTTTTCCAACTGCTGTGAAAAAAGTTCTACATGTACATGTACATATACATAACAAATTTTTGTTGATTTCGTTAACCAACAATTGCATAATGTGGACATTACACTGAATGTGTTGTGGGTATTACTGTACATTACTGACAGTAGGCATTTGCATATGTTTGCAAGTGACTTATTTTATTATTATTTTTTAAAATAATAATTAATAATAATTAATAATTAATAATTGGCAGTGCTGATCACCCTTTACTTGCAGTCTTGAGGACTGAATTACGAAGGGCGCAGCTCACGATATTGGGCTGAAAGCATACAAGGGCACCCCTGGCTGCCGCTATACAGTCCACGTTGATGTCGGAGCACAGCACCACAGCTAGATGTTAATTAGCTGTGAGTCAATTTTGATGAGGGAGGAAAACCGGAGTACCCGTAGAAAATCCTCGAGTCAGGTTGAGATCAACTGAAACTCAGCCCACATGCAAGCCGGGGCCAGAGTTGAGCCCCGGCTAGCAGGCTCGATAGATAAGCACTAAGCCACATTTTCAAACAAGAGCCCTGATAACTTACATTGTACTTCTGTTGGTTTATATTTATGAATCTCCCTTCAGTTGGTATTACATACATGTATATCACTACATTTCAGGCATGATATACACGTACATATATTTTGAACAGTCTTAAAATCAAATTCAATTTAAATTAGTCTGAAAGTTACTAAGCATAATGATTGGGGACATTTACAATGTATTTGAGTGTTTGTCACTACATCAGTCACCAAATAGAGAATCAAAGGATAGAAATGTTAAGAATGGTTGTGGGGAGCAAGGATGGTTCAGTGGTGAGAATGCTCACCTCCCACCAGCTGTGGCTCGGGTTCAATGGTGGTATGATGGAGGTTGAGTTTGTTGTTGGTTCCCATCCTTGGTCTGACGTTTTTGCTGCAGGGTTAAGTTCTGGTTTTGCCTTCCCCTGAAGAAAACCAACATTATTCTCCAATTCCAACTTTCTATCTTGGATCTGAAGGCCACAGCTTTGTCAGCTCTGTAACAACAATGGAAAAGCAAAATTGTTCTGTCAAGCAGGATCTTTCCAATGAACTCCAGTCTTTGTTCAGAAACAAATTCCCATTTTTTCCCCATTACATGTACATGTATATAGGCACTTAAATTGATGCAACCTTGAAAGGATTGAAAGCCTTCCATGGAGCTTGCAGTTTGATGTATATGAATGACTTGTAGAGCTTGGTTGGCAACTTAGATAACTTGCAAGACAACTGACTGACAAATTTTGTCATGCAGTAGATGATTACTTCAAATTGATCCAATCTGCTGGTCAAGAGAAAGATGTCAAAGTGTAAACGGTATTAAGGGCCTTTTGAAAAGGGCAAGAGTGCTCTTGTAGCCGAGCACCTTCAACAAGGCAAGTGACCATCCATGCAAGATCTGATCATGACACCTTACAACACTAGGTACTTGATCAGAACACTTCTCCTAACAGTCCTTCCAAAGAAGAAATTAGTGATTGCCCTAGATAGCTTTCTGAAACCTTTAACACAAAAGGCACTTAACAAAATGCTTTCTGTCTTGAAGGCTCTTGACCTTAGCTGCAACTTGGAGGAGTGGGCTTTATCCGTAATACCAAGGATGATGTACCTCAGGCAGCAGAGCATTAGATATGGTTGTGGTGCCTACATTTGCCTGCACATATGGTGTCTAGCAGGGCTTGGCCCATAAAGTAAATAAAATAAATAACTTTATTTAACGAGGGAAAACACTTTATTCAGTCATAAACTGAGAAACCTGTGGCCCTCACCTAAATTATAACAAGGAAAAGTTACAATGAATGAAAGGATTTATATATATATAAATACACAAATAATCACAATAATTACAATAATTAAGATATTTGAAAATGGTCAATATTAGCGTACCCCTCTTTAATGTACTCAATATATTTGTGTTTGAAAGAGTTGGCACTTTCGCTGGATCTTTCATGTATTTTCACAGGTAAGGAATTCCATAATAAGATTGATGATATTAAAAAGGTTTTAACCCCTTCTGTTTTCCTGTTGTACTTGGGGCAGCGTAGTGTAGTGCCCATTGATCTAAGATGCTTGGTCTCTGCATTTAAGCAATGCATGTTGCATGAGATACATGTAGGTTCATCTACCAGCTGTAAAAGTTGAGGAGTACACTGATTACTGAAGCGAATACTACAGAAGGGCACTAAGCATTGCAAACAACTTGGTCAAATTCAAGTTCTTGCACAGACTACTTGACCTGGGAGAGATGACAATAGAGAAGTGCATGTGCAGGGGTTTCAATAGAAGCCGGTTACCGGCGGTATACCGCCGCCTGCATTACCTCACACCGCCGGCTAGTTTGCCTTGATTTTCACCAAAAATGCTATCATAAACTTGTCAAACTGCGGCCTTCAATGAGCTATCATGGACGGCTATTTCAGAAGTTATTGAAACCCCTGCATGTGTCTTGCATTTTCTTTTGTCCAATTGCCCTCAGAGGAAAAGGCCCTTTTCTTGTTGCTGTCAGTACAATACAATATAATACAATGCAATAACTTTGCAATGCAATATATTGTACAATGGCGATTAAAGCATTGCCGCCTATGGGGTCATGCATTTAAGCTGACTACAACTTAAGCAATAAAAGTGTATTAAAATCATCTTAACCCATTGACTCCTGGGGGTTCCTCACTGACGAGTAAAATCGTCTGGCATTAGACTGAGTAAATTAGTCTGGCCGGTTTTGGTGTCAAGGAGTTAATAATAAGATTATAAAAAAATTATTGTGGGGCATTATTTGTGGAGATTGTACCTGAAAGTCTAAATTAGTCTAGTTTTTTTTTTTGTTGTTGTTTTTTTGTTTTGTTGGATGTCTTTGCAAGATCCTAAGTACATGTAAGGACGCTCCACACAATAGATGCTCTGAATGCTATTGAATTTTTCATTGCATCACATAGCTAAGGGTAAACTTGCGGTCTGATTGGCTATCGAAGAGAGGGTATTAACCATTTCACCACCGGGAATTTTGGGTAAAAATTGCCCAGGACACCAGGGCATTTTGGGAATCCGACCCAAAATTCACAGGTTGTGTTCAAATCAATTTTACACACAGAAGGAGCCATTGTTTTTAAAAGAAGTCCCACATATTTTTAATCTCTGATAGATTCTCTTTCATGCAGAAAAAATTCATTCCTAAGATCAAAGAATACTTTGAAGTTGCAAAATTCCAAAAATTAACATGTGATGATGACAATATTCATTCTTGTAGGTTTGTATGATGCTCTTGTATATATCATACCAACACAAGATGTCAAGAAAGGAAGACTTATCAACCTTCAGTGATAAAAAAATGTCAATAAAATTACTTGTTATCTTCATTGCTCTAAGAAGATATGAAGTGAAGAGCTTTAAACGATGTTGAAAGTTTATCGCAAATAAAACACAATGGCAGTTCATATGTAATCACCATGCACCATCAAATATGTTATAAAAAGGGTGCAATATACTGCAAAACCCTTTGAAAAATAAACCTTAGCTCAAAAGCATTGTTGCTGTAGTTTTAAAAACAAAACACCCACAATCCTTGTTCCACGAAAGAAAAACATTGATGGAATAACAACCAATCTCATGACCAGGAAACAGTTTTGGTGTGATAATCCACAGAGCAACTTTCACTGGGAAGGCCAAATTTGCACAGATAAACATTACACTGCCCACGTTTGTAGCTGGTCTGGTGCCTTTTGCGGGTCTTCCCATTTTTCTTAGCCTCTGTGTATTTCTTCTCACACAGTGCATGGATGATCATTTCCCTCACCCTTGAGGGGTAAGTGTGGGCCAACATTCTCCAGAGGATCTTCAGGAGGCATGTTTTGCCTTTGCCTCTTGGCTGCCTTTGTTCTGGCAGGAGTGGCTCCCACAAGCTGCACACACAGGTCTTGCTTGAACTTACGCAAATCCCTCTTTCTTTTACCTCTGCCATTGTGGGTAATCTTGTATCCCTCCAGGATGTAAGCATTATAGATTGCGAGTAGCAGGAATTTGTTGAAGACCCTCAAGTACCATGCTGTTGTTTCTTACTCTTGTTGACTGCAGTCATCTGGTCACAAAGGTCCACCCCACCCATTTACCTGTTGTTATCTGCTACAGTTGGAGGTCTGTAGATTTTCTGGCTTTGCCATTGCCCTCTAACTCTCATTCTTCTTCTGACCATGCTGGAGTCTTCTTCATCTGAGTCTGGAGCTGGTCCTGCATTAACCCAATTAGGCACCTGATGAGGAGCATGGATAGTACTTAGAAAGAAAACGTCTTTTCTATCCTTCCATCTCAAAGCTAACATTCCATTCCAACTCATCCAGGCAACTTGTCCTCTTGATCTCAACTGAACAGCCTTGAGGTCATTAGTGGGATACCCTTGTCTTGGTCTCGCTGTGCCTGCGATTGTAGATATTATAAATTAAAGTGGCTTTTTTGACTTTATATATGTCAAATAAAGAGTCCCATTTAGCTGTTTTGCGAACATTTTCAGAGGGTATGTCGCGTGGGAGGTTATAAATAATTCTGGCTGCCCTACAGTGTATTGATTCTAGAGAATTAAATTCGTTTTTATTTGTACAACACCCCCAAATTGGTAACGCATAAGTAACCGAAGGTAAAATGACTTGAAAATCTAGATCTAAAAGCGAATTCTTAGGTAAAAAGCAGCTGCGTTTGATCAGGTTGAGCTTGTTAACAAACCCTCTCTTAAGCTCTGATATGTGATTCGACCATGTGAGCTTGTTGTCAATGGTTACACCTAATAGCTTAGAACTGGGCAACCATTTTATGTGATGCTGATTGATTTTTAAACTGCCTAAGGGACCAATGAAATGATTCCTTTTAGGGATCATTCCCTCGCACTTTTTAGGGTGTGGTACCAGGGAGTTCTGCTCACTCCAGTGGGCGAGTTCTTCTAGAGCTTTGTTCAGCGTTGTTATGACCTGGCCCCAGTTGTTCAAAGGCTGGGTAGCGCTATCCACCGGATAAATCACTATCCAGCGGATAAACACTAGCAAACCCAATTGAATTATCCGGTGGATAGTGATTTATCCGGTGGATAGCGCTATCCATCGTTTGAACAACTGGGGCCTGATCTATAGATTCTCCAACACAGTACATGGTAGTATCATCGGCATACAGGAATGTCGTTGCATTGTTCACTGCATTTGGTAGATCGCCTGTGTATAAGGCAAAGACTATGGGCCAGAGAACTGAGCCCTGTGGTATATATACCTTGAGCAACTTTAGTATTCTCAGAGGGTATGCCATTAATTACAGTATACTGTTCCCGATCAGACAGAGAATCTCTTAGCCATGCCAGTAAGTTTCCCGTGATTCCAAAGTTGTGCTGTAGCTTGTGAAGGAGGATTGGATGTGAAATGCAGTCAAATGCCTTCTGGAAGTTTATGAATACAGTGCCCACAACTAATTTATTATCAGTTGCTTGTCGCCAAGGTTCAGTCAGGTGGATGAGTAATAGCTCTGTCGATCTCCTTTGGTATGCCCATTGTTTGTCAGTGATGAGTGCTTGATTTTCCAAGAAAACATGTTTCGCAATCATGTCCGCTACGCATGATTCTAAAATCTTGCTGGGAACACTCTGCAAGGAAAGTGGGCGATAGTTTCCGATTTCCGTAGGATCATCTTTTTTGAATACAGGTGTTAGTCTGGCCACTTTCCAATTATTGTAAACTCTACATTCGCGTAAGCTTTGCATGAAAAGGCTGGTCAGCGGGGCAACAACAGCAGTACCTGCAAGCTCCAGTAATTTGGGTGATATACCATCAGGTCGGGTGGATTTATTGTTCTTCAGTAATGTAATTTTCCTGTCAATATAAGAGCTAGATAGACTAATGTTGGATATATGTGATACAAGTATGGGGCATAGGCTAGTCGAGAATTGTGGTGCTTGGAGTTGCTCAGCTATCGTAGAGAAGAAACGGTTCATAAGGCTCTCTTGAATAACTTACATTGACGATTCATTTTTAACGCAATGTTGTTATTGATCCACGGTGACGATATGCTTCGCACTTTAGTTTCTTTCAGTGGTGCGTGTGAATCGCAAACGCCCCTGAACAATTGATTCCACACCCAAAGGACATCATCCAGATGCAATGTGGAAGGGTGTTTGTTCCAGGTCTGCTTTGAAATTCTCTGTGTTAAATTGTTTGAAGTTTCTGACTGTAAGGACTATGAGCAGCGGTCTTTTTCGTTTTAATCTGAAGGTTGCATATACTAGGCTATGATCTCTGATGCCCAGCGGCAGTACTCCAGTTCTCCTAACCAATTCCGGCTTATTTGTAGCAATCACATCATTAAGGTCTCCGTCGAAGGTGATATACGTGTTGCTTCCTTTATCACATTTTGCATATTAAACACGTCAAAAATATGCAGTAAATTTCTTGTTTTGGTTTGTAAGCCTGAGAACGAAGAACGTTGGTTTACTCCAAGCAAGGTACAATTCAAATCACCAAGTAGAACAATATTGTTTGTTTTCATCCAGGCTTTTTTGATCACGTCCTGTAAATTATTGAAGAAATTTAGCGAGTGCAGTTCAGATCTGTAAATTACAGAAAACAATACAT
>NC_090895.1:12741535-12759035 GCF_036669925.1 Montipora capricornis | reverse complement strand
ATTATTTTTACATTCCTTGCAAAACCAAAATTGATTAATATGTTAAAGCGGAAATGAGGGATGGGGGTTTGTGTTTCTGGGTCTTGTTCTGTCAACCAAAATGCCCTTCCATTCACTTACAGTTCCACAACAGCCTTAAGCATTTTAAAAGCAGTTCTAAAGGACTTAATAAGTCTAGATCTTGAGATAAAATTGATTAAAATGACAAACGCAACTAGATTCATTTTGACCACGTTTCGACATCGTCCGATGTCATCATCAGGCAATGAATTTTAATCGGATGAAGCATAACTTATAGTACAAGAAGAATAGAACAATAGAACAATATATGCAATAGTACGCTAACAATAAATGTGAATTCTAAGTAAATCGTTTTGCCCTGACAGAGTCTGACTGCACATTAAGTGATGGTTTCAATTCTTTGATGTAGAACATCTCATGAATTAAGCAGTCAAATTTTGATGCACATTTCTTTATGACACTAAAACTCGCCGCTGGAGGTGCTGTTGTTTGGTCATGATCTGCTAGGCGATGCCTCCCGATAGAAGATTGCTGACACTGTATGCTTGAAAGGCTCTCGTCTTGCCCATCTGTACGGTTTGCCTAAGACACACAAGGAAAATCTTTCAGTACGTCCCATCTTGTCTTCGACTGCTACGCACAACTACACTCTAGCGAAGTGGTTAGATGATAAGCTAAAAATACTATCCATTAACAACTACACAATTTCTGACACACTCATGTTTGCTGAACAGTTGAAAGAGCTCTCCTTCAATGATGATGACATCTTGGTTTTGTATGATGTGACGTCACTATTCACGAATGTACCGCTTGACTACAGGATAGACCTGCTTGTGGAAAAATCCTTTAAAGACAACTGGTTTTGTGCGACATATGATCTGACCATCTCTAAACAAGATCTTTCTGAACTGCTAAAAATCGCCACCAAAGACCAGCTATTTCAGTGTAATGACAATCTATACCTACAAACTGATGGAGTTGCCATGGGCTCCCTGTTAGAGCCTCTATTAGCTAATGTATTCCTGTGTCATGTGGAGGAGATGCTAGAACAAGAAGACAAACTTCTGTCATTCTGCAGACGATACGTGGACGATACCTTGGTTGTCATAAGAGATGTAGCTGAAGCAGAACAGTTCCTAAGTACGCTAAATAACAGTCATCCATCTATTCAATTTACAATGGAGCTAGTGGTAAACAACACACTACCCTTCCTTGGCATGCTTTTGATGAAACAAAGAAGTAAGATTACCACAAGCGTATACAGAAAAACTACCAGCAAAGGCCTCTTGTTGCACTACCAGAGTCATGTGGACAACAAATACAAGAAATCTCTACTCAAGACAATGCTTCACTGGGCGTACAGTCTGTCCTCAATGACCGAGCTGTTTAAAAAAGAATGTGAAAACATAAGATCAATTTTTCACAAGCTACGATACCCGTCTGAATTGATTGAAGCAACCATCCGTAACTTTATCAATATATCAGATGTCGAATCACAATCTGCTAGCAATAATAAAAACACCATTAGAATCATCTTGCCATTTATTGACCAAAAACCAGCCGATGTTGTGAAGCGCCAACTTACTCAGCTAAATAAGAAACTGGATATAGATCTACAGCCAGTTTTTGTCAGCCGCAAGCTCGAGGATGTCCTTAAATTCCGTGAGCCCAAACCATCATTAGTCAGTCAACAACTAGTCATCTATAAATTTCAATGTGGCTCGTGTGATGCAAGCTATGTTGGCTATACAGCTCGTCACTTGCATCAACGAATTGAGGAACATAGATACTCAGCTATTGGGAGGCATCGCCTAGCAGATCATGGCCAAACAACAGCACCCCCAGCGGCAAGTTTTAGTGTCATAAAGAAATGCGCATCGAAATTTGACTGCTTAATTCACGAGATGTTCTACATCAAAGAATTGAAACCATCACTTAATGTGCAGTCAGACTCTGTCAGGGCAAAACTATTTACTTAGAATTCACATTTATTGTTAGCGTATCTAAAGGACTTAACCATAATAATTTGGGCATTTGAAATGCTGAACTCCAAATTCAGATTTAAAAATAGTTTATAGTACCACACAGATACTTTCACTAGGCATGTGCACCTTTTGATCTGAGAGGTCAATACCTCCCATATTCTGACTGTAATAATTATTACAAATGTCTGATGGCTGGGTGACAGCTGTCTTCTGCCATTTGTTTGCCTCTTTTACAGATCTTTCCTGAATTGCGTGTTGACCATTTTGCCATGGTCTACGTGGTTTGTGCCTCTCTGTCAATACACACTTTCTACTCTCTTCAAGTCTCTTCATTGTGAGAATCTGTTATGTCCCCTGGGAGCCCTTTTCTGTTTGATTGCACTGTCCCACAGGCTAGTATGCCTAGCCCTTCAAGGTATTTGAAAAATGGCACTGAGGTTTAATAGTTAATAGCCTTCGACAAAAATGCTTCCATAGGGCTGGGCCCATGACTGCTTTTCTTGCAATATCTGTCTGCATCACACCATTATCTTTTCCAGTATACATGTATATTTTGCTGACGAGTCCATAGCCAGAACTTGCCTTGGCAAGAGTGAAACACTTCATTCCAAAGTGACCAGGCTTGATGGGAATGAACTGGTAAAAATAGGTCCTATCTTTGAACTTGACGCAGGTTTCATTCATGCATAGTGATGTTTTCACAACATGCATTTTGTTGAGTACTGTAGGAGTTGCAGGACCCTAGCGGAGTTCAAGAAAGCAATTGCAATTTTGAGAGAGCAAAATAATTATGATCCATGTGTTATATATTAAATGGAATGAAAATTAACTGGTTCACTCTTACGAAGGGCTAATGCTCGAAACGTCAGCTTTTAGAATCCATGTATGGTGGTCAATTTACATTATCAACTCTGTTGATAAATGCAATTTTTTGGTTAATTTTAACTCTGCGTGGATGTGGGCCTTGAAGTACACAAGAGCCTAAATTACTATCACAAACAGACAGACTCGGAGATGGGGTAAAAATCACTTACTGCAAAGCTACATGTACAAAAACTTGTAGCACCTGAAACACCCGGGAGAGGTGGGTGGGACGCTTGATGAAGGGGATGGAGAGAGTCTGTTTGTGATGGAATGGAGAATTTTAAACTTATGGTCAGAGTAAGATATACTAAATAGGCGCCACTCTTCCAATCGCCTTGTGCTCTTATAAACACGGTAGGAGATCCAGCGAATGTCGCGCCTCCTTTATGAAATCTGTGCGACGAGTATTGAGTGGGATTTTAATCCAATAGCCGAAAGCGAAGCCTTAATAAATGCATTATACTGGTGTGCCAGAATAGGTCTGGTTACTCCCTGTGCATTACAAACAAATAAAGGGGAACAAGGCGGTAGCCGAAACCTGGCTAAATACTCTTCGAGGGCTGTTACAGAGAAAAGAGGTGAGCCAGGGATACGATAGCCTGCGAACAGCAGACGCATTTCCGGTCGTCGCTTCTCTCCCTCCGAAAAATAGCGTCTGCCATCTCGAGCTCCAAGACGATTTCCGTGACGTCAGTATTTCTTCACCAATCAGAATTCAGCTCTTATTTTTGTGGAGCTAACACGCATGGGCTTTACATGGCTACGTGGCTTTACGTGGAGATCTCGATATACGCGAGAAAACCAAAATGGCGAAAGATAAGGAGAGTTCGCTGGACCACGCGTTTGTCAAAGTATGCGATATTTTTGGCTTTGAGAAGCTTAACAAGCACCAGGAAGAAGCAATTCGACAAGTAGTGGAACTGAAAGTCGATGTGTATGTCAATTTGCCGACTGGTTATGGAAAGTCTGTTGTGTTCCAAGCTTTACCTACGGTATTTGCTTCGGTAGATAAATGCGAGAAGAATATTGTAATTGTGATTTCTCCATTAATTAATCTTATGAAAGATCAAGTGAGCCGTCTTTCTTTGCTTGGAGTAAGCGCAATATCGCTGAGTGATATCAGTGCGGCGGTGGAGATAAAAAAGGTGGAGAGTGGAGAATTCTCTATTGTTTACGGATCACCTGAATCTTGGCTTGGCGACATTAGATGGTGAAGAATGTTGGCAAGCGAAACCTACAGATCCTATGTGAGAGCAGTTGCCGTGGTTGAAGCGCACGTGATTTGCCATTGGTAAGAAATATTATTATCGCTTCAATGAGGTTATTCTTTCATCGTTCTGGACTCCCGGGGAATAGAATTAATAGTTTTAAATGAAAGGTTTTCGTATACAAATGCATATTTAGCATGATCTTACCCTAATGTCACACAGTTGACATTGGTTCACACGATTTCTTCAAGAGAATAAAGAGAGTTATTTCTGTATGATGCAATTGCAAGTGTCATAATTGAAGCTATAATACACTGGTAGTGACCAAGTAATCAAAAGGGTAACTCAAATGTAATGCATCATTTATTGTTTTTCTAGGGGGAAATCGAAGAGCAACAACCTTGCAGCCTTTAGAGTGTGGTTCTCTCGGTTACATGAGATGCGTTCATTATTACCATGCACTCCATTTGTTGCCCTTACTGCTACAGCCACTAAAGATACTAGAGACACAATTTTTGAAGTACTCATCATGAAAGAGCCTCACATTGTTGAGGAAAATCCAAACAAACCCAACATTGCATATGTTGTTAAGTACACGGAAAGGAATGCTCGCCTTTCAGATTATTTTCATTGGATAGCCAAAGAGGTAATTGACAAACACTCCATGGCTACTAGAACAATAATTTATTGTGGGCTAAAATTTATGTTGACCCACAGAACAAAGATCTAGAAAGAGTGGTTCTTGAAATGTTACATTCTTGCAGCCCCAAGTCAAATAAAGATCTCATTCTTGAGTCATTTCAGTGTGATGAAGGACACATCTGTATTCTTGTTGCTACAATTGCATTCGGTATGGGTGTGGATTGTAAGAAGGTCTATCGGACAATCCATTTTGGCCCAGCCAAAAATGTAGAAAGCTACTTGCAAGAGAGTGGCAGAGCAGGAAGGGATGGCTCTCAGTGCACTGCTTATCTGCTCTACCAAGGAATGCAACTTATTCATGTGGACCAGGACATAAAGAGTTACATAAAATCAAATGGCTGCCGACGTAAGCAATTGCTGCAATATTTTGATGTGGATTGTTCTCCACACCTTTGCTGTGACAACTGTTCAGTCATGTGTGAATGTGGCACATATGAATGCAAACCTCTTGCCAAACCCTCTCTGTAGAGCTGACCTCCATCTCAATTCAAAAAGAAAACTGTCATCTACAGAGGAACAGAAAACTACACTGGTAAATAAACTGGCTGCATATCACAAGAAGTTGCACACGAAGAGATGCAAGTGGGAAAATGAAATTTTTCACCAACCCCAAGTTTTTGCTTGGATTTTCTGATCTGCAAATTCAACAAGTTGCGGAACACTGTAATGAATTGTTTTCTGTGTCGGACATTTGTACTGTGGTGGAGATATGGGATATGCAGCATGCATTTGAAATTCATTCAGTCATGCAAGAAGTATTTGGAGACATGTAAGACAGAACTGAGTTCAGAAGATGAATGTTCCGATGAAGAGAGTGACTTTCTTGGAAATGATTGGAATGATCTTGTTGTGGACGATGAACATGCTAATATGGTTATTGACAATCTCAGCTTTTCTCAGTGGGATGAGTCAGCAGATGAATCTGCTGATGAGCAATTAGACGCAGGTGTTCCATTTGCTGCTTTAAACGCAGTTTTAAATTTGAGTTTTGATGCAGTGTTGAACAAATGATACAGTGTTCAAATCATGAATGTAAATTTTGAAACAAAGTTGTGGACAATGTAAATATTGCAGTACTGTTGAGCCAACAAGACTTCTAATAATTTCCTGCATTGATTCAGAGGGATATTAACAGTGGAATATGAGGTGCTTTTCTTTTGACATTGAGGACAGACACATTTTTTGACTTTCCAATGGCATCTGCTTGTACAGGTGTACCCAATAGAGAGATCAAAGTTTAAACAGGTGATATATATAACACTTTTTGAACATATATAGAATGTCTTGGTCCAGAGTTAATTTCAGACATTTTCGAGGGAATGGGTGTAATGTGCAGTCACATTTAGAAACCTGAAGGATATATGGTAATCTCACCTCTCAGAGTCAATCATTCATTTACATGTATGGAATGAATTTTAATTTTTCAGAATTTTTACAAAGTCAGTGTTTAGCATCCTGTCCAGACCTTTTTTAAAAATAGATTTTCTGTTACAGATGAAATTTTCTAATCAGTTTTATTGGGGCTCACATATCATTTGACGGTTTAAAAAGCGGTATAAAGATCATCTCCTCAAATGTCAGTCATAGTTTTGCATTTCCAACTAAATTTCACTCTGTAATCATATTTATTATTGTTTTCTGACTTTTCTGTAAGTAATTTTTAATGCGACATCTCCATTCCGTTTTCATAACACTTTTTGCCTTGTGAATTAGTTTAGTCTTAATTATTAGTTGTCTCCTTCGTTCCATTCTTTAGTTGTAAGTAAGCAGCAGCCAACTCGAAAGCTTTGCTACTTTGGCTGTTGCACACTAACTCATAAATTGTAAGCACAATTATATACCTTCTATTATATTGTTTTCTATAGTTTCTTTTTCTTCTTCTTTTTTTATTCTTCTTGAATAGTGTGAATAAAGGTTGTTGTTGTTGTTGTTGTTGTTTCAAAAATAACATCAAAATAAATATTTACCACATAACACCCTCATTTCAATCACTGAATATTATTATCTTTAATTCTTTACCAGTCAGGTACAATTTCATTCTTGTTATAGCCTGTTCCAGGCATTTAGATACATGTAAGGTGCAGTTGAGAATTCATAATAAGGTGAAAAGGGGAAGCATTTAACTCGCCCCTAACTATCTGGGCCTGGTTCCTCAAAAGATAGTTACATTGAACCCAGGATTAAGCTAAATTTCAGGCAATGTTTTCTCGTCTAAAAACATGAGCCTTCTCTATGACATACAGTAACAATAACACAAAATGTTACCCTACACAATGCATAGGAATGTAAAATACAAAAACAGATCAAAATTTGTATCCTGGATTAACACTTATCGACCTTTCAGGAACCGGGCCCGGAGGTCTGTAACAGAGTATTCGTGTTAGAAAATTCCCAAATAATTTTTTCTTTTACAAATTTAATATAACTTATTGTACACTCAAACCTTTAAGTCCTGCTACTATGTGCATCACCCCTGTTTACTTTTGTTCATAAAGGAAAAAAAAGTAATGAATAATTGGACCCAACTTTATTCTTATATGTTCATTTACTCTTCTATGAATTGCATAAAAGTTATTGACAGCCCAGTAGATCTTATAGTTAGGTTACATGCATTATTCTAAGCATTGCTAAGGTAATAATTTTATAAAAATAGCATCCATTGTTACTACTTTTACTTGCACACATTTGATAGTCCATTTTTACTTCAAAATGTACCATTTTCCATGAATTTCATGAATAATTTGGGCTTAGAGACAAAGAAAATTGAAAATCATTTTAACCTGAATTTAATTTTGACCTGTAACATAATTTATATTCCCTAATTTTGATCCAAGCCAAAAATTTTACAAACACTTTAAAAGTAGGTGTGGAATCAAAGAGCTAAAAGAAGCCCATTGAATACCCCAGCCTTTTTTTCAGGGAAAGGGTTCTTCAAACATCATGCTTAATTTTTGTTTTGAAAAGACTTTTTTTTACTTAAGTTTCAAATGACCAGAAGCAATGAAAGAAGTCATTACCTAGCCTTGACACCTGAAGAAAACTTTTTTTTGTGATCATTTAACCATGCATACATCTTTGACATGTCTAGGTTTACCAAAGCATCTCTTTCAAAACCCTTGAAATGCCTGTAACTACAACCCTCTTGGTATTTGAAAACTTCACTTTCATTTAGTTTTTTCAACAGTGCATCTAAGTCAACTACAGGAAAACGTTGAATATGCTTTCCTGAGCGTATAAACCGCTGAAGAAGTCTGTCCACCTTTCCACTAATGTTCCTGACAGGTTTCTCAGCATGGCAGATTCTTGATACTGCCTTCTCTGAGAGGTTTGCTCCAATGTTACAGTAGCCTTGCTTGTTGAAATTGTTACTATGCTCGACTTCTAGGTCATGTCAAATGTTGTTTCGAAGACCTCCATGATTGTTAACAGTCCTGTTTCACACAAAGATCTCTGACTCCTTCTGGCTTAAACCATTCACCAAGAGCGGCTGGTACAGGCTCTCCAGTGCATACTTGGTGCTGTGTGGGTCATCTGCTTTACATAGAAGCATTAGATACTTGTATTGTCTCATGATCCGCTGGCCATCCCCTTCTGAGACAGCATCCAAAAAGTTCATAAAGAAAAGTCCTTCTGAGAGAAGTGCAGCATTGTAATTAAAAACATCATCACTACTTTTGGACGCCTGGTCTGTGGTTGTGGATGAAGTTGCGGTTGTCACTTCTTCTATTACAACTGGTGGATCATGACTTAATTCATGTCTTCTCTTGCTCTTGCCATTGTATTTGAAGGATGTCTTACACGCTGGAAACCTACAAGGGAAACGGCCATCCTCATTAACATCCAAACATCTTTGAATTTCCCTTCTTTCCTCATCTGACACCAGTTCTTGCAAAGAACTGTTCATCATTGCTTCATCAATAACAATTTCATCCACAATCATACCAGCAGCTTTGTGTAAGAACTGGAGCCTTTGCAATTTGTTCCAGTTAGGAAGGTCCTCTGGGAAAGGGTAATGCATTGGTTTTTCGTCTTTGCTTTTTAAGCCAAGAACATGAAATGCAGCTGCCAAAATCCTGGCTTTCACCTCAATCAAGAAATTGCTATCTGGTTGGTAGGCGGAGTGTGGATTCTCTCTCACATTTCTCCTGTTAATAAGGTTTCTGTCTGCAAATAGGGTGCAATGGTCATCTGAAGAACTCCCTGAGTAAAATCTTCTAAATAGTAACTGCAAATAAATCATATAAAACAATGTTACAGTAATGGTTTCTACAATGATTATAACAAAGTATTGATATAGTTTTGGATAAAATCTACATACAGTACAAAAGAGTACTAAAGTGGTGACATCATAAAAATTAAATTTCGGAAATTATGGGTTTTGTCAGGATATTTTGAAAGAACAATGCCCAACAGGCCTACTTGCCAAAAAATTAATGACCTTTTCGGGGCAAATTGCCAGTGAGATATTAGCCCAGTTATGTTAAGAAAACTCCAAATAAACCCTTCTAATTTTTCTTGGGTCAAACCCAAAAAAAATTAGAAGGGTTTGTATGGAGTTATCAGAGCATAAGTGGCTAATATCTCAGATACAATGTGCCCCAAAATACTATGACATCACCACTTTAGTACTCCATATGGAGCCTAGATAAATATTAATGATGGGAAGGATTATATCATAAGCAAGCAGTTGCTTTAAATGTAAAGTAGTAGTAGTAGGAATCTTTTTCAAACAGATTTAATCAGTTATTGTCTGTAATTAAGATTTGATAGATCAAGTGAAGTTTGGGATACATGTATATTTCAAAGGGTTAGGAAAGGTCATGCATCTTTGCAAGTTTAAGGTCACCAATATTCTCGCTTTTCTGGTAAGACATTCTTAATGATAATAATTTTTACACTTTTTAAGGCACACGTTCTTTACCTCAAGTATCTTGACCCCTGTGTGCCAGTCACCAAGCTGCATGGTAAACCCCTCAAGGCGGTCTTCAGCTGTATGACCATTGGACACTGAATGTATTGCATTCACAGCTCTTTCAACAGATAGCTGATCCCCCGTGCATATCTGACTAGCAAATTTCTTCTCGCCTTGAATAGTTACATTAGGCAGGTATGTTTGGAAATGTTGCAGGATATCAATCATGTCTTCAGTCAGGTTTTCATTTTTAAATAACACACCCATTGGAAGCTGAAATGAATAATTTATTGACATTACCACATTTAAAATTCACCATTAAAATCCTATGTTAATTTGTTATTGTTCATTGCCATTGCTTTACTAAATAGTAATGTGACTCACTTGAAACTTGAGGGGAAAATAATACCTTATTACAGGTGAAACTCAGAACTTGCTTGCTCTTTCAATCAGCCTTAGGTTATTCAAAGCAAATAATCCTGTTGTATATTACTCAAATAATAGTCCCCCATAAATGTTTTTCTCACTGCAGTTATGTTATCATGAGAGTATATTTTGACAGGAAATTTCATTGAAATATACAGGATAATATTTTACATGATATCAGAGGCTGTGCACATTTTTTACTAGGCTACAGGAAACATCTATACCAATCTTATTATTCTGGTACTAAACTATCTGGAAGTTCCATAAAAAAATTTCACACCTAGTCCTCTGTTCCAACCCCCTCTATTACCACCAGGCTTTTCAGTGGGTTAGCAAGGTGTAACTGTATATTTCGGTGTGGCCACACATTTACAGTTAAATAGTCGCAAGTAATTGTTGTGACTAAAATTGAATTGCTTCATTCGTGATGCATGAAAGCAGATATTAAAGGGGAAAACTTTGAAAACCAGTACAAAAGCAGAACTTTAGCAACATGAAAGTACCCAAAGGAAAAAAGAATAACTTTCAACATCTGACTTTTTGGCCATCTCATTGGAATACTTGTGAGGAATATGGAATACACACACATCCTTGAGAGCTGAAAAACAATCTAAATGCTCCACAAGAACTCTTGATATTAAAACTGTGTAGTTGTGACGCTGAAACTTCTGATCGTCAACAGTGGGAAACAATTTAAGATTTGAAAGGGAAGTAATGTCCCTTGGTAAAGTCTACAACCTCCAGAAACTCTGTTCATTATTAGAGACATTTAGCACCACGTTTTTCGTTATCACGGCTGACGTGAGACTGCAGTTTGAGGTTTGACGTTTGCCGTTTGAGGTATAATCCTCAATGTACTTTAGCAAAGGGTCGTTCCGTCAAGTCAAAACGGGAAGAAACGCAAGGAATTTTGGGTTATAAACACTTCAAAATGGCGGCTGCAGGTGCCAGGTAACGTCTGAACACTTACAACTTATGCCACAACAATTATAGTCGCTTTCAGAATTTAACACTGTTTTCAAGTTCCAATGTGATTTACCTCTTAGACACGATTTTAATGACATTCTTGAGGTGATGGTCTATGAAGACAGCAGTGATGACTCTAGTAGTAGTAGCAACGGTGACGACTTAGATTTGCTTCTCGTCGATACAATGTTCCCTTCAACCGTTAAGTTGGACTTTCCACGGATAAAGCTGATCGACCTTAGTGATGCACAGTGTGAAGCCATGTTTAGGAAAGTATTAAGCTTTTGTGCATAACTGTTCCTTTATTTTATGCACGGATACTGGGGTCCTGAATGGTATTATGTCATCCACAGGTTTCAAAAAGAAGACATGGAACGCCTGTTACATGCATTGGAATTACCAGCATATTATGAATGTGTACAAAGAACCAAGTGTACAGGAATGGAAGCCCTCATGATTCTACTGAGAAGACTTGTGTACCCCAATCGATGGTGCGACCTTGTTCCAGTGTTTGGAAGGGATGAACCTCAACTCAGTCTTATTTTCAACAAAGTAATGAAGCAATGAAACAATAAAACAATACTATAGTCACACTCGAAGTCAAAAATCAAGCAGCCCTGTGCAAATGTAATGACTGGTGGCAGAGTCAACTTGTGTAATTGCCAAAACATGTAATGATTGTTTTTTTATTTCTCTATGGTAGGTGATGGATGATATCTATGAGCGGTTCAATCATTTGCTCACGTCATTAGACCTAGTTTGGCTAGATCCAGAGTTGTTCTCTCAGGCAGTTGAAGCAAAAGGTGCCCCCTTACACCAGTGCTGGGGGTTTATTGATGGGACACCAAGGCCTATTGCACGCCCTATAAGAAATCAGAGAATTATGTTCAGTGGACACAAGAGAACACATTGTTTAAAATTTCAGGTGTGTGGATTGTTTTTGGTTTGAGCCCCGTTAGACCATCGTATACACCTCAGTTATATCTAGGTGATCGCCATTGTCCTTGTTGTCTGGATAATCTTGTGTCCCATAAGCATTTTTCCCGTGCATGGTTATCTTAAATAACCTGAACACATGGTTTAAGAAAACGAAGGCGACCAGAGAGTTACAGAATATGGAAACCAGCCCTAAGAGGCAACAATTTGATGCAGGAAAAGGGTAGCCAGGTCCCTTTTTTTGTCAGAGAAAAAGCTGATATATTTTAAGTGTTGAGCCCCTTACTGTAAAGTATCTGCAGCAGAGTACGTGAAACTTGTTATTAAGGACAGAGTGTTTTTATCTATGTAAGGATTGGAGGTACTTCCAGTGACAGGGTTGTGCGAAACCCTTTTCTGGGAAGGGGGGAGACTTTCTTGGAGTTGACAAAGCATTGTATAGGGGTTATCAACCTTTTGGTCTGGTTGTGGCCTAAAGAACGTTCCTTATTATTTGTCTGTATTTGCATATTACCTTAAAATTTATTATGATTTTGTATGAACATGCCTCCCTTCCCTTTCAAGTTATTAAGATTTAATAAATAGGATGTATTTTAATACAAGTACATGTTCACTTTCAGTCAGTACAAGCACCAAATGGCATTATTGCTCACATGTTTGGCCCCATAGAGGGACGAAGGCATGATGCCTTTATGCTTGGGGTCAGTGGTCTTGCTGATAAGCTTGAAAGACTTCAGACACCGACGGGAGAACCATATGTCATATATGGTGACCCTGCATATGGAATAACCCGCAACATTCTAGCACCATTTCGTGGAGTCTGATTGACAAATGATGAGCAGTTGTTCAACACTCAAATGAGCAAAGTAAGAACATGTGTTGAGTGGGGCTTTGGCAAAATATGCCAAAACTTTGCCTTCATGGATTTCAAAAAAAACCTGAGAGTTTTGCTTCAGCCAGTTGGAAAGTACTATTTAGTTGCTTCTATCTTGGTGAACTGCCACACATGCCTGTATGGGTCCCAAACAAGAACCTACTTTAACCTAGAACCACCATCTCTTGAAAGATATCTTTCAAACCACTAGTCTAGTGGTTTAAAAGATATCTTTCAAGAGATTGTGCTTCTGACAGTAGTGCATAACCTTCAAACTACAGTGTAAAATACAAAAGATATTTAAGGAAAGAAATAAGTGTATTTTTAATAGAACTATGCTCCGAGCAAATCGAGCAAGGCACATGTAACATCAATAAAACATTCATTTATGGCCCTGGCTATAACCTCTCTGCGTAATTTGAATGTTATAAATGGTTGTGTAAAATCCTAAAAAATGAAAGCTTTTTGTTGTTGTTGTTGTTGTTGTTTTTTTTTTTTAATAATGAAGAAAGAGAACCAAGATCAACATGAATGTCAAGAAAACATTTTCTGAAAATCAGCAGCTCAGGTTCAACAACGATCTTTTAACAGGGACAGCAGAGCCCTTCTTTCTTCAATTTCCAACTCCACTCTAGCTCTTCGTTCCTCTGCTTCTGCAGCATACTTCTCTTTGGCAAATTCAAGTTCCATTCTCCTTACATCAAGCTCCTCCTTTTTAAATTCTGCTTTTTGGGTATATTTATTAGCTAACATCTCCATTGCAGACAACTTGCTACAGCGACGCTTGGTCTTCTTTTTTGGACGACCTACATAATTTAATTTTTCAAAGGATCATTTAAAAAAAAATATTTTATGCATAAGTGATGATTATAATTCTGAATACTTGCAGTCGCAAAAAGGGAATACTTTCCTTTGTCTGTAATATGTTACAACTTCTTAATTTCAATGTATTTGAGAAGACAATCTTAGTTCTGAATTGGGTGAGATGTGTGTTCAATCATCTACTGTAGATTTTTTCCTGCCAATGGACACCATGTTAGCCACACAAATTAACAGGAGGATATGCTCAGCTGGAAACTGGATAAAGATGTGTTATAGTTCTATGTGATCCTTGGTTTGTTTTACTCTCTTTTGTTTTAAACACTTGATATGCACAAACAAATAAAATAATACTTCAACCAAGGATAAAATTGAACCCCAACATACATTAACCTTACATGACTTACAAGCCCTGGAATGACTAATTGTTTGGCACAGACATGCATCCCAATTGATTAAGGCAGTTTGTTCCTGTGGATTCCTATTTTATAAACCTTTTTGGCTATCTTATAAGTACAAAGGGAGTAGCCTTATAGACTTTAACAAAGAACAAAGACCACAAAGAGTGCCAAGCTAAATGGCCAGTTCAAGTCTTGCATACACTTTACTTAGAAACTCATACATGTAGGTTGTCTTTAGTGCCTGTATGAAAAATTAATGGCTCTGATTTTGCCTTAAACTGATGCAGTCCATTAATCTGTGGAATATTTTAAATTCCTACTTGACATACCTTTTGTAGCTGTGCTCTGATCACTATCACTTCCAGCAGAATCTGAAGTATCAGACTCACTGACTGACTTCTCACTACGGCGTTCTAAAATAAAGGAAATTCATGGATCAGAGGTTGTTACCGGAGTGAGTGGCTTACAAAAATATCAAGGGTTATACATATCCTGCAAGTCCTTTTGCACCTCTTGAGCATGTATCTGAACTTCTTCCATAATAACAGGACTAATACCAACACAGCAACTCTGCTATCTACAAACTAAAATAATCTACTTCTCTAAATATTAACTTGCTAATCTTTCAACAGCTGCTTTTCTCATCTCTTCACCCTTTTTCCTGTCCTCCTCTTCCTTCTTTTTCTTGTCCTGTTTTTCTTTCTTTTTCAACTCAGCAGTATCTCTCCTAAATGCTAATATATCCTCACAGAGCTGGTTTAGTTCAGTAAACTCCTCCTCTGTGCCTGATCTTTAAGATAAAATAAACATTTCTTATAAGCAAAAACAGAAATCCTCACATGTTGTGAGGTTTAATGACTGTTAATTCCTACCTCTTTAAAGTCTTGGCATTCTCCTCCTTGTACCTATCAAGTATTCTGTCCATTCTCTCTCTGCAACCTCTCCCTTTAAGTTCCACTTGTTTTGCCTCTGTAGAAAACGCCTCGCTCAGTCGCTTGGCTATACCTTCCCATTCTTGTGGTTTCTCAGGCATGTACTGAGCAACCTCTTTGGCCAATGCAAGGTCGTGGCGTGTTTCTGGCCAGCGAAAGGGTGCCATACTGTAGAATTAAAAAGGCCTTATCAGATATAAACTCCTCTTGACGCGTCAGAACTCTTAAAAGTGTGTTTTGAACAGCAAGCTTTATTTTCTTAACTTTAAGCAGCATTTCACACCATTATACAAATGTGGTTGTCTTTCAATTCACATTATGGCATGATGAACACTTATAACCATTGAATTCTAATGAAGTAACTAAGAACTTCAAAGCAGTAGCCAGCAAAGCAGTAGCCATCAGAAGAAAGACATTCACATATGCTACTGTTATGTTTACAATCATTTTCAAGCTACAGTCTATCACAGGAACCTGACAAAAATGCTGAAATATCTTATGTGAAATTACACAGCTAAATATTTTCTCCAAGACACAGAAATGGGTACACAAAAATAATAAATAGCGCAAATTTAAATTTTTCAGAGGCAAGTGCCTCGCTTCGCCTCATACTGGCTACGGCCCTGAACTTTTTGAGCAGAATTCACTGTTGCTGGTTAATACTATACACTCTTTATAATTATGTCTCCACTTCAGAAAAGAAAGTGTTTCTTCAGGGGAAATTCCTTGGATAACCTCAGACACCGATCATACACAACAGTTAGATCACACTAAACAAACAATCCCACCGAAAGCAAAATGCCTGGAGAACATGTTTTCACTTGCTGCGGCCGCCATATTGAATTCGTGAACAGCAGCAGCGTTATTTTTCATTCAACAACAATTACATCGGTGGCCGTTCTTTCGCCCTAATTTTCACTTTAACATGTAAAAAAGAACTTACTCTAAGTGATTCGTGTCTTTGTACGTGACATAAATGTAAATATGAGGCTAAAAACTTTGCCGTAAATGACTTACGTGAAAACCTACCTCTTCGCGTTGAAGACACCGGTTCAAAACCGCAGACGTCACTTCAGAGCCATATCACGTGATTTCTTCGCGTTCGCCGTCAGAGGGTTTCGCCGAAAAACCTGGTGCTAAATGTCTCTATTATCTTGTGGTTGACCCAATGAAAATCCAAGTTTTGGTTGTCTTTGGTCATATGCCTGCACTCACGCTTTCCATCAATATTATCAAACGCAATAGCAAAACCAGGATGCATGTTCTTCTTAGCTTGTTTTAGTTCACATTTGGCTTTTGTAGCATCATCAGCACACTGCTGGGTACATGGTTGTTCATTTGAACTGCAACTGTCAGTAATTGCCACTACCTTCCTTGTGTGTTCCTGTACAACTTCCTCCTCATTGGACATTTTTTTTTTGTAAGTCCAGAATTTCCTGACCATGATTTTCACCTAACACATCAAATTTTGCACAAACTTTTGCGGCTGAACAGGTGACCTTCATCTTGGATAATCTGCCAAAGGTTGCCTTGTAACGAAAGAGCAAGAGATCAAAATTTTGATTATATTGTTTGTTCTAAAAAATCTACAAGTATTAAGAAATATTAATATCTACAATGCCACGACCCCTCTTCACACTGATAGCCATAAAAAAAAGAATTCACCTTCCCTTGATTCAAGGAAAGTCTATTGTGTAACTGATAAATGTCTGTATGAAACAAAACTATATGAATCACTTTTACAGCTGATTTAATTAATATTAAAAAAATAATTAAGTTAGTTTTAACTCGACTTTCAAAAGCCCTTGTAGGTGCAAAATAATCTATGACTTGTCTTACCTGCAAAGATCGTGATTTGATAAGGATTCCAAGAACTGTTGCACAGCCATTCATGTGTGAGTTTCGCTGCTTTAACAGGATCGACCCTGGGACTGCTATGCTAGGAAGCCATTCTGGAGCAATCACCTTTAGAGTAGTTGTAGCACATGTCATTAGAAAGGCATAGAAGATAGGCGCTCTTTCTTTCCATTCAAGACAGTTTCTCGAAATCAAAGTTTACAATCTCTTCCTTCTTGTTGGCTCTTAACATGGAAGGTTGTTTTCTGCTACAGATACCATTAATTTGCGACGTCATTAGCTGGAGAACTTTTTCCAAGACAATTTTCTTGAGTTTAACATTCTTCAGTATTGCTTTGGCAATGCGCTGTTCGAAACCGGAGGCAATCGCCTTTCCAAGAACTGCAAGGTCATCGTTTAATTCCTTTCGCACAGTTTTGCTGGGATATTCAACGGAAAGATATACTTTCGTTTCGGTGATCGATCGTTCTGAAATCTCGCGCGGCGTCTTTGGTGATGATACTTCACTCACTGCATGTGGCAAAGACCTCGACAGTCTCATCCATCTTATTAACACTGAACTTCCTAAGATATATGACTGGCTTTGTGCAAATAAGT
>NC_090895.1:12726535-12739035 GCF_036669925.1 Montipora capricornis | reverse complement strand
GTATGCCTAGTTCTAAAAACCTGTGCCAACAAACAAACAGGGGAAAGGTGTATAACACGTTGTAAAAGGTTTCTAAGAGCCGGTGCCACAGAGAAATGGATGTTGTAACTTATTACTGAGTTGCCAGTTGGAATCTTAAAAACGACAAGTAATGGACTTTGACCACAATCTTTTGCATGTCGAGCTGTAATCAAAGTGAGCTGTAGTTCTAATATTGTACCAAGTGTTGTGTTTTGTACGACACTGAAGTCAAATGGAAAATCCTCTGGTAACTTATGCGTTTATCAAAGACAGAAGGAATTGAACAACAGTCTTCTGGTAACAATAGGAAATTTCACTAATTCTTGTTATTCAACATTATTTGAAAGAAAGCTTGTTGCGCATTTTTTCCTTGATAATTCAAGGAAAGGGTTTGATGCTAAACATAGTCTAGCTGTTATCGTCCAAAATTGTTCGCTTTGACGATAAAAGAATGAAACTTTGCCAGTTTACTATCATCCCTAAGACCATCATTTTGTGATATGGAGCCAGCTGAAATTCGCTAATGGTGATGAGTACTGAGCATGCCTTAAAAATCGTCAACATGGAAACGAGGCTGAAAATTAAACCCTCCAAAAATGCCATTTTTAAGGTAACTTTGCACATTTTATCTTCTTATGTTGATGAAGGGGTCATAATCTTTGTTCTAAAACTTAAAATGGTGTCACGTGACTTACTTGCTGGAAACTGCTATGATAATAAGTGGGATACCTGTGGCTACAGCTTCTAGTTAAATGTATTCAGTGTTTTTGCGTAGAAACTGATCGCTTATTTGTTACTTTTTGTTTCTGCTTGTTTTCGGAGTACTAAAAAGTACAAAAATTACCTATCCTACTTTGGTTAATGTATATATTATTTTTAAACAATGCTGCATGGAACCGAGGCTGCAACAGTAGAAGAGACCAATTCCCTGGCCCAGTTGAACTGAATATTTATTTGACAAGTAGTAGAAGATTTCAACAAATACATTGTACTCCCATTGAAAAACCTAATGCTCTGCTTTCATTAGGAAATGGGATATATAGACTAATAAAGACCGCTTTGAAAACCGTTTAATCTTTGCATTTTCTTTGCTCGGTTTGGTATTTAGAAAGGTTATCCTGATTGAGTAAGCACTCCAGTATGAACCCTTTTTGACAACAATTTATTGGTTACTGACCTGTTTTCTCTGTTAAGTATTCTTGGTTTCTAAAGAGCAGTTGCCCCCACAGTTGCACAGACCTGTACATGCCAAATTTGCCTTAACACACTTAAAACGTCCTCTACACACCGTCTTACACCCGCAGTGGATGAGTTCATAACACGAATCTTTCGCTTGTTGGAGGGTTGTCCAGTGAGGCACCCAGACACTGTCTTCACGCTGCCAACCCCACTGAGAAGGGCATGGTATTACTGGCTCCTTAAGAAGGGTTTGCTGCCAGACAAAACCACCTTGAAACACTGCTCTCTTGGCATGGTTAACAAGTGCCGCTCTGGT
Organism: Montipora capricornis; assembly: GCF_036669925.1. Lineage (NCBI taxonomy): Eukaryota > Metazoa > Cnidaria > Anthozoa > Scleractinia > Acroporidae > Montipora > Montipora capricornis. The sequence goes on along the minus strand of NC_090895.1, from coordinate 12,737,519 downwards.
GGGAGGAATGTTGTCGAGGCTTCTTGACTTTTTTGAAAACAGCTCTTGCCTTGCTTCGTTGATGTTTCTGAGGCTGCTTGTTCTGTCATAAAGAAGGATCGCAAATCTCTCAATTACTGCCATGTGCTCCTCACTGATATCTTCGGTTGATGGTGCCAGTGCTCTGAGAACTGGTGTCAGTTCAGGAAACACTTTCCACACTCCCCACGCTGTCTTTTTCCCTCGTCCACCGAAAAATGACACTGTATCGCATCCTGTTATGGCGTGGAACATTGGCAATGCTGATGATTTATCCTGACCTAACGACCTCGCAATGGTATGCGCAGGGAGGTTGTGTAGATGCTTCCCAGAACCGTAAGCAACCCACAGTTCATCAACTAGAACAGTGTTAACCACTGAAATGGCCAAGACAATCACGTCTGTATCATTGCTTCTGATCTTTATTCGCTTATGACCTGACAAGCTGGCATCTAATACATGAACCATAATGCGAGTGTCTGCCTCTTCATGGATGCAAGGTTGTAGTACAGGCAGTTCCATTCTGTTGGTTGTTGACAAGACACCGTCACCATGCGTGGTATAGATTTCTTTTCCATCGGGGATTGTCAAGGTAACCACCTAGAAACAACAATAGTTGCCAATAAATTCCTATCTATCCAGATGATTGTTATATTCACTGTTACTATCACCGAGACTGTAATTATATTGAAGCTTGTACATCATGTAGTCATTGTTCTTACCTTGTTTGCAAGAAACTTAAACAGCTCATCCTTGTTTTGGTCTACTCTCAGGAACCCTTTCCAATCAGACGGAATTCGAGTTGACGGAAACACTTTTCGTCGCTGACCAGAGCCTCTCTTTTCCCGTGCAGATTGCTTCAAGGAGTCCGAAACATACACGTCCCACACAAGATCAACTCTGATTACAGATTCTAGCTGTTTCATGACATAAGGTGCAAATACAGCATCAAAGTACTCTTCGAAGGTAAGCGCTGTTTTTGGTGGCAACATCTGAACGATAACAGCGCCATCTAAAATGACTGCATCCACCTTTGGACTCTCTGTGTTTGTTGTCGAGGGATTGGGCAAGCACTTTACCAGATCTGCTTTTTGTCCTCCTCTGAGACTGCCCATTTGGGATAGGGATGGAGACCATGGCTGGTTCTCATACTTGAAGAACTCTTCCAGATTGCCATCTCGACTTTGACATGCTATGTACAACCTCGAAAAAAGCGTGTGAGTTCCACGGCACCTCCTTCTCCTTTGACCCCAGCATTAACCTGTTCATGAGCATGATCCAGCGCTATAGAAGAAAAGCACCTCTTTGTCTTGTGAACTACGAAAGAGCCTTTGCAGAATTGTGCGTGAACATGTGGATGTTTGCCTGGAAGTTCGCACATGTCTCGGTAATGTACAGAGAGCCATCTGGCGTAGTTGGGATGATCCAGTGCAAAGAACCATGGTAAAATCTGTTTAATGGCATTGACATACATGGAAAAGTTGGCTTCTCTGAAAGCTCTCACAAGCTTAAGACAACAGAGCTGCAAATCTAGTACACCAGCCCAGTACAAAAACTGTGGGGACTTTCTTTGTGAATCTTCCTTCCATTCTTGAAATCACTTTACTTGCTGATTGTCATCAACTTTGGCGAGATATTCCTCATACCCCTTACTCATCAGTAGGTTAAGACTGGCTGCGGTCACTTGATGTGCCCGCCGTGTTCGAGTTAGATGACTTGCTGCGAGGAATGAATCAGCCACGCCTTGTGTCGCCACTCCTGCGTTGCAAAGAGCCTCTGCCCAGCCGCTACAGTTCAACCACTTGCCCAGCATTTTGAAGGCTGCCATTTCTATATGGAGTCCACCAAGCATGATGACGTATTGATCTTCATTGTAAATTTCACCCAGTGTCCACTGAATTTGCTTGGCCAAGGCAAACAGTGGGTGGTCTACAGCAATTACTGGAATTTGGGAGGGGTTGATATGCTGCACAGCAGACTTGATCACTTTCATGGAATGAGCTATCATGGCCAATGAATGAGCATTTTCAAAAAACATCGGTAGGAGAGAAATGGTGGCAGGCTCATGACTTGGCAGAGAGGATTTTGAGGCACAATATGCTGCCCACGATATAAAATCGCTTTTGTTAAGTTCTTCCTTTGAGAGAAGTTCCTTAGCATTATCTAGCCAGTCTATTTCACGATCAGATTCGCTGTTGGATGAAGCTTGATGTTGAGATATAAGCTGCCCAGTGGTCTCTGGGACACGGAGCTGCCCTGAGGGTAGGGCCACGGGTGGTACTTCACTGTAACTTGATGGTAATTGGGCTATCTTCTTAGAGGTGGAACTTTTTGTTGGGTCAAAGACATCAGTGGCTCTATCGTTTCCCCTCTCCTCAGTAGTCGGGTGCTGTACTAGTGAAATTGCAGTACCGTGGAATGAATCATGGGCGCTGATTGAACTAGGGTTGTGGTCTATATTGTCAACCGCTGCGGTAGTGAATAGTCCCTCTCTGAGTTTAGGCGGGCATACGACTCCTTCCCTCTCGTACCGTCCTATAACGCTGTTAGTGATTTCAGTAGATATAGAAAGCAGCCTGTCATACGAGATGCATATTCCCAGCTTGTAAAATGTTTCTATAAGAGACTTGGCCCTCGTGGTTCCATGAATTTTCAATGCTAAATAGATTGGTAGCGGGCATTCTCTTGCTCTGATGTGATGTGTGCTACCTGTAGAATCAGGACGATCACGAACGCGCGATACACTGTTGAATACCATAGGCGGCTTACTGTCAGACACGCTTGACTGTCGGCGGGGTCTATCTTGGTTGTCGGGCCTTTGATAATCATGCTTATCAACGTTTTCAGGGATGCTGGAATAGCATTTCTCTGGCATTCTGGCTCAAATGTGCCATTAAATGAGTTCTTTATCTGTAGAATATCTCTTCTTACAATATTTGCTGCTTTTGCAAGGTGCTGAGCCTCTGAATCTTTGTCTTTTGCTTCCTTTAACACATCACCGATTTCATGTTTTAAGGCCAACAGTACTTCTCTTCCTTGCGTATGAGTTGTAAGGTCAGGAAAAGCTGCCAGTACTCTATCCTTCAATCTAGTAGCATTAATTTTCCCTGGCTCAATTCCAAGTTCTTGCAATTTGGAGGAGAAAAATCTCACCAGATCTGATAGCTTTAGCACCGCAATATTTTCAATTTCAAGACTTTCGTTGACATAGGCGATGAGTTCTGCAAAGGCAAGTTCATCTAATTCGACTTGTGATTTCACAGTATGCTTTTTAGTTGGTGAATTCGACTGTCTTGCTCGATTATACAGGCCAACTAAGCACTTTGCATGGTACCTTGCCTCAATTGCTATCAAATCTCCAGCAGATAGCTTAGCTATAAGCTTGCTATCATTCAACAGAAAGGCACATTCCCTGACTTTTTGATCTACTTCAAGGGTGGAAGCAGCATGAAGATTTAGCTGACTATCAACTGTATCGCAAAAAAAACAGTGGCTCTCTCCATGGAATCTTGGAACACTAGATCGTCTGGCTTTCACAGGACTGGAAATGCATTCTCCGATTCCCATTTCATCTTTACCATTCTTTTCTACTTTTGATATCTCAGCCAGTTTTCTTTTTTTCGCACGCTCTAACTTTGTATTACTGAAAAGATCCCTACATGACTTGTGCCATGACGCCTTTTTATCTAGAAACGTCTGTTCGATTCCATTTCCCGCGTCTAGCAATTTGACATCTAATGCTGCAGGCTCTATACCGAGGTTTTGAAATTCCTTAAGATTATTGACAAACGAAGTGTAGCCGGCACCAGCATCTTTTCTCTTCGAGTTGGCAGGACATTGCAGATCTTCTTTTGTACTCTTTTGGCAAATAATGCATTGATGCCAATCCATGATTTAATAAATAGCTGAAATAAGATTCGCCGCATTATTTTAGTTAACAATAATGACTTGCCCAGTTTTATCTTCATATTTGAAGTTTCGACTGTTTCGATATCACAGCTCTTTCATGATCGATAATCATTGAACGGAAACGTATTGGTTCAAAATGTCTACCTGGAGTTTCTTCATCATCTATAAGATAACACCTTGTATCAAACAAAAATAAAAGTTTGTTCTATAAAATTAAAAAAAGGAAAAATCCTTACCTGCAATGACTGTAAGTTCACATGGAGGCTGCCATCTTGAAAACCGTGAGAAGCATAGGTTCTAGTCCCCAGTAATGTGAGTTTAAAGCAATCCATTGAGAAGTTTTTTTTTAACAAAAAGCACATAATGTTCATTTTTTCAGTTATCTTTTTACATCACATTATAACTTGTCCTTGTTTAAACTTCCTAGCAAAACACAGTATGTTTTGCATGCTTTTATCCCGCCTCCTTTTCAAGTAATTTGTTTTTACGAACATATTATTGCCCCGCAGAGCGTTTTGTTTTTACCTTGGCTGCTTCTTTACTGAAAGCAACCAGAGTAATGACTAATCTACAATACTAACTCAAAAATCACATGGAAACCCAAACTGGCTTGTATATACAAACTGTATCCACAGGCATCCTACTCAGTCCCATGTAAGTTTCCAGTAAGTGGGTCACGTGACACCATTTTAAGTTTTACAACATCTGTTATGACCCCCTGGTCAGTATAAAAAGTATATTAAAAGTTTAAATTGTATCAAGTGACCTTAAAAATGGCAATTTCGAAGGTTTTCACTTCCAGCCTCGTTTCCATGTTGATAATTTTAACACCTGCGCAGTACTCAGCCCCATTAACGAATTTTCGCTGGCTCCATATCAAAAAATGTTGGTCTTAGTCTGGCAAAGTTTCATTCTTTTATCATCAAAGTGAACAATTCAGCATATTTTTGGACGATAACAGCTGGACTAACACTGCTGGGAAATTTATTTAGTTGCGTTTTTGACATGGAGCATGTTGGCAGCTTGTTTTGTTGTCCGATGTTGCCCTATTATGCATAGCATCCACTTGGCCTTTTGACATGATTGCTAATGAATACAGAAAGATTTTCACAATAACTAAAAATTCCTGTGTTAAGCATGAGAATTCGACGAAGAGGTAAATGCGACTGAATTTGTTGCGTGCATTGCTATTTTGTGATTTGATTGTTGTGCAAATTTTGACAGAGAATAATAAATTATGAAAAAATATATATGGATAAATCGTTAAAAAGTCTTTATCTTTAGGGGTTATTTGAACATAAAACATGCAACGCTTGACGAGAAATAATTTTTTTGTTGATATTTGAAAGAAGAAAAATTTCGCGGCAATCGGGACGCGTTCAAAATGAGTTAAGAAATTTGCCCACTTGCGTTGAAATGTGATATGCGAATAGACAGGAATTTTATTTCTCTGACAAATTATTTTGCCATTGTAGTGTAAAATGAAATTTATATTTGGGAAACCAACAATATTTCTTTCACTTCCTGGTTAATCCAATTTATTGCTACAACTTGCTAGTGCAAAGATTGTTTACATGAAACTCACGCTTTTTGCCAATTTTGAGTGTTATGAAATTACATCATTCAATGAAATGTTACAAGAAAAATGAGCCACAGTAAGTAATTAAAGAATGACCTAAGTAGGATTTCAACATTGCTATGGAAATATTGTGGAGAAATTCCCAAGTTATCCCATCCGAGTAAGGGAAATAAGCCCACACAAGTTAAGTTATTACGGAGTTCATCTAAGATGCAAGGCAGAACTTTTAAACATGTCAGGACTTTCTCTTTCTCTTATTGTCAGCAAAAAGCATTGAGAAGATTATAACAACAGGAAAGAAACCAACGAAGCGACCTCTGCAAAAAAACAACATATACAATGATTCCATATCACATCGAAATTACAACAAACATGGCTTTATTAAAGAAAATTTCACCGTTCCGAAATACAATACCTTACATAACAGTTCACTAACATACCAACCCCTCAACAACTACTGCAAAAGACCTTCCTTACTCGTTCTCCCTATAGTTCCTGGTTTCCAAATCATTAACCGCTTTGCTCTGCAAGAGCACAACCGTAAGGATACAACTGTTTGACAGTAAACCAGAATGACATGTAAGTAAGTAATTTCATTTAACCACACATCGCATATGAGCTATAGTTCGTTTCGGTGAAAAATCTGAAGTTGGCCTGCAATCCTAAGTAATCACTTGCTAATCCAGTCGAATAGTTGCTGTTATTATTTCCAGAAAATCATGTAAGAAAGGAAATATTTCCGGGAATTTGGACTTGAAAGTCACACGTAACTACATATTACGCCTGACAATTACGTAGTGTTATGTAGCAATGCCCCTTTTGTTGGCTCAATAATTCGCATACTTAAAATTAGCAAACATCAAAAAACAACAAAATAACTCAACCAAAACAGAAAACATACATTACATTCGTGCAAATTCTTGTCTCAGTTTTAACGCAAATACATGCTGGTCGGTTAATAGGGGAGCTCCGCGCTCGCGCGTGCGGAGCACCATAGCTAAGAAGATATGGTAACCCATCGATGTGAGAAAATTTGGTTTTATAGCCATGACAACTGAACGTCCTTCCGTCCGTTCATGTATGCCGATGTGACCAGTATCACGTAAGCATATCACAGGCTCAAGTTTAGAGCTCATCAAGGAGGCAATACTCCAGTTTACACTGTAGCTAGTTTACAGCATACATCTTTGACATTGGACATCAATGTTATGGTCAATTGACACCTCTCAAAACAAGGTATCCGCTGACCAGTATCATGTGACCATATCGCGGGCTCAAGTTAGACCTTATTGAGGTCAGCTGTTTTATTGAAGGTGACCTCTGACCCGGGACTGGTTGTTGATTGGATCGCAGGCTCAAGCCAGGTCAGACACTAACACTCATACCTGAACGAGGCTTAATTTTTCGCCCTCTTTCTGTGGCTCGACGCAGCTACACAGCCATGCTACGTCAGCAAAGCTCTTGACAGTGGATGCTTTTCGTGTTCAGGTACGGTTTGGAAAATATATTTTTCTTGCATTTTTCGCTGGTTTCAATCCAGGTTTAACATAATATAGCTGTAGTTATTCAAGTCAAGCATTGTAGGGATATAAACTTAAAGCTGAGTGTTTATTTTTAATTTGTTTAGGGCTGCTTTTTGCTCTGAATTGGAGTTTTTGGTATGTCTTAAGATTTTTAATTTCGAATCTACTAAGGTTGCAAGATGCCTGGACGGCCTATGTCAGAAGAACAGAAACGCAAGAAGAGAGAAAGAAAATGAGAATGACAAAACGGTACACCAGTAATAGCTTAAAGTTACTCCACAAATTCTTTTCTTGGACACTAAACCGTTTGTTATTTCTACGGATGAGTTATTTCAAGGGGATGCATATTTCTAAAACGTGGTTTAGTCGTTTTTTCCTTTGTTCAGGAATGAAACTGGAATTTTTATTGTTAAGTGGAATTAAAAAACAATCATCTGTACTCTTTTTGGACAGAAATAATCGATCTGTTGCTGGTTTGTTTGGCCTTAAAATGCGAGCGAACAAGAAGTTTTTTTACTCTGCTTGCCTAACTGTTTTTCGATGTGCCTCGACAGTGACAAGAATTTTGCACTTATGTTCTAAACATGTAATCGCAGAGAGTTCTCGTAAAAGTATAAGGAGAAGTATCATCAGCTTTCACCCTCTAGAACAACACGTTGGTACCATTCAAGTAAGAAGTCACTCAGCCACTCAAGAATCTGACCACGAATCCCATATTGCTGTAGCTTCAAAATGAGAGTCAAATGCCTTTTTAAAGTCCATAAAGACGACATAAGATGTTTTACCCTTGTCCATAGCTGATGCCCACATGTGGAATAAGTGAATAAACTGAGATGTACAGGAAAGACTGGCTCGAAATCCATATTGATGAAGACTGAGCAGAGTATGATCCTCGAGATAAGACAAGATGTGATTAGTAACAAGCTTTTCCTAGGTTTTCACAACGAGAGAAGTGAGAGAAATAGGTCGATAATTAGTGACAAGTTCTTTCTCGCCTTTTTTATATAGTGGAGTAACGTTGGCACTCTTCCAGTCACATGGTAACTTTCCTTTATTGAGAGACGTGTTGAACAGGCATGAAAGAGAGCTAGAAATTGACAGCGCCGCCTCACGAAGTTGTTGGTATTCAGACCAAGTAGTAATTTCTCAACGTTTGCACCAGATCACACAAGATCTGCAATGACGTTATCAGTATGTAGATGAAGCAACTGGGCATCAATACTGAAGTCAGATGTAGAGGAAAAAATTGACACGAAGAAGTTATTAAATAATTCAGTGTTCTCTTTGCCTGACGATGCTTTAATGTCACGATCATTCCATTTCATCGTTAAAGGGATGAATTTATTCTTTGTTTTGGATTTAATGAACGACCAAAAACGCTTTGGGTTTTTAGACTCAACTAATAAATGGACATGTCTGTAGTAGCTTTTATTCAGTTCAGATTTTACTTTATTCCTCATCACTTTGTACTTGTGCCAGTCACTTTCAAGATGGGTGGATTTAGCTTTCTTCCAGAGACGCTTTCTTTTATGAAATAATTTGCGACTTTCAGATGTGATCCATGGAACATTTTGTTTTGATTTTATAGCCCTTGATGGAATGTTATTATGAACAGCTTTGAAAAAGACACAACTTCCAATTGTTCCACACACAGTCTATGCTAACGTCATCGTTCAATATAGTGTCCCATGAGACATCCAATAGTTCAAGACGAAAGTTATCCCAAGTTGCATTTTTGTGGTCGAGTGATCTGTAAGTCAAAAGTTATAATATTATGATCTGAGGATCCAAGGCCATCACCAATCTTTATATTACTGATATTCTCTGGTCGATTAGATATTACAAGGTCCAGGACAGTATCAAGACGTGTGTAGGTCGATTAATGAGCTGTGAAAGACCGAAGAAGTTCAAGATGTTATTGCAGAAGTAATCCTATAGACTATTGGGTTGTAGCGGGCTGATCAAATCCCAGTCGATATCTGGAAAATTAAATTCCCCGGTAAGAAGGATATTTGCGTGTTCTGAAATAAGTGACACATTTTCCAATGACTTAGCTAGCCCTTCTAGGTAGTTAAGGTCACTTGAAGGAGGGTAATAAAATACCCCAACAAAATACGAGCTTGAGTCTTTGAAGGGTATCTCACCCCATAGTAACTCACAATCGCTTTCTTCTAGGTCACGACTTCTGAAACAAGATATATTAGATTTTACAGCCAAAAGTACACCACCACCTCTACTTTCACGATCTTTGCGATGAATGTTGTAAGAGTTGGGAAGGAGTTTGTTGTCGTCGATATTATTATGCAGCCATGTTTCAGTGATAGCAATAAAGTCAGGGTTCACAAGTGTAACATGAGCTTGTAGGTCCAAACGCTTATTAACGATACCTCAACGCAGAGGTTGGACCAGGATTCTGCTGAACATCATTAGATACGAGGAGAAGAATACTGAAAATCAAAATAGTTTTATAGCAGAGATGCTTTGTAAAGCTCCCTGAAGGGACTACACTGGAGTTCTTACCTATTTATTTTTGCTTTTAAATAGAGGTGACTATCTAACAATATGTTACCATTTGATTTGCTTTCCTCTCCAGTAGTTTCCGTCTGTGATAAATTCTGCTGAGTAATGACAAATTTTCCCTTCAGAATTTCTATAAATAATCAAAATTCACTGCACACAATGTTTGCTTAAATTTGTCAATAATCTGACTGATAATCAATTATCAACAATAATTACAATACAATAATTAGCAACTTACAGTGGTAATAGCATATTTTTAATATAAAAATTGAAAATTATTACACCCTTATTCACAGAGTACAAAGGAGTCACAGGAGCAAAGTTATGGATTGATTTTTAATACAATAATGGTGTAATTCTTTATGCATTTATGCCTTTCCTCAAGCATATCAAAATACCAGAGCATAAGATATGAGCCCAGAAAATAAATTTATACCATGTTCAAAACACATACCCCACTGGAAACCAAACATTTTTCAATGCCAATGTCTTTTACATCTGCAGTTTCTTCTTCACAGAGGTTCTTGTTTGAAGAAGCATTGAAATTGAACACAGCAATCATTCTTTCTTTCTTTGTTTTTGAGGGGAGGCAATTATAAAAAATTGTGCATCAGTCAATTCCAGCTGTGCCCATCTGCCCCCATGGGTAACTGCTCAGCATTTGTGTACTTTATTACTCCTGGGGGGTCGGGCATTAGCCTACCTAGAGCGGAATGGATCGACATCTAGATCGACAGTCGACTAATTTTCGCAGATACGCCGTTGTCAGCCGACGTATCGATCACTACGTTATGGTGTAGTAAATCATAAGAATACTACAGTATATCATCCTAAACACATGTTGCACTGTTATCAACACTGCTTGGGAACTTTTCGGAAGTTTTGCGACATCTTCTGATGATCCAGCATAGTCTTGGACAGGTTCTGAAGTGATGAGCATATTGCGGAAATCATTGGACATTAATTCATGTCCAAATCTTACACCAGCAGTGAAGTCTAAGTATTAGTCAAGTACTAGTCAAATGTGGTTCATGAATAAAATGCGCAGGAAACTTATTAAATTATGCAGAACATGTGTGGGCAAGTACTACTGGTAATGACGTGACGACATGATAAGAAGGTGTGTTGATCTTCCGTCAAACATGTCATGTCATGCACTATTCGGATTTTATTTGGAGAAAAACGTTTTTAAGATACTTTTGATAAGAAAGCGGCTAATTTTATTATGATGGCTATTGCCAACTCTTTTTATAAGCCGCGGTTAACAGGTGTTCTACTTTTGAATAGTGAGACAATTTTACAGGCTCCTCGATGCAGACAACATTCACTGTAATGTGGACAATAAAAGCTTGGCATGGAGTTTAACCTTCTCTTTCTGGTTGTATTTCCTTACAAAACCCTGTTTCATTTGTCCAATAAGTTTGTCTTAAAATTT
>NC_090895.1:12711535-12714035 GCF_036669925.1 Montipora capricornis | reverse complement strand
TCAAGAACCTCTTGAAAAGGATTCAGGAAATCGGATTGTGACGGAGGTCTATAAAAAGTACCAAATAAAATTCCTTTTGCCTTGGGTAAGAATAACTCAACCACACACATTTGCCAACAAAGTCCTTTGCCAAATCAGCTCTCCTGATTACGGACAGAGTTTCCTTAACATAGATAGCTATCCCACCACCACGCCTGTTAGTCCGGTCACTTCTGAAGATTGAATAGCCAGGCAGAGACACTTCACCATTGGATATGCTGTTATCTAATAAACTTTCAGTAAAGGCAAGGATATGCAAATTAGGGCAATGTAAAACAAGAATATTTAATTCATCCATCTTCCCATGAAGACTTTGTATATTCTGGTGTAAAAACTTAAGGCCACATTGATTTACAGCTTCAGATAATTCTGCAAAACCATGTATCGCTGTCTTTGATTAGATAACTGAAGATCAAGAACTTTCATACCTTTCCCGTAATTCTTCTTGGGTTTTTCATCAAAGTCTTTTCCATCTGCTTCTCTGTGATCTTTTTCGCTGTCTTCACCAGAATCACTTTTCCTTTCCCTGTCATGGGAGTCGTCATCCTCGTCAACTTCCACTGGCTCCTCCAAACCGTTGTCCCCAACTTCTTTGCTCTCCTCTGACGAGCTGTTTATTTCACATGTTTTTCTGTTGACACGTCTGCATTTCCCAATTTCTCCTAAAGGAAAAAAGGGGCTCAGATTTTGCCATGTTAGGCTCTGTTCGAAACTTGGTATTTCCCATTCCAAAGGGAATTGGTTTGATCTGTAATTGGTTGACTTGAAAAAAGAAAGTTTTTTTTTTCCTTCTGCACAAAACCGTAGATTTTCGCACAAGAACCTCGCATGTCTCATTGTTATCTTACCGCTTTCTTCTTTTGGTAATCATTTTGGCATAAAAAGGAGATGATAAGGTTGTTTCTGAAATAAGTTTTGCCTACAAAGACAGGGCCTTAGCTCAGGAGAGTACAAATTTCCATTACAAAGAAGAAAAGTACAAAAGAAGTAGAACTAACTGTTTAAGGTTTCTCAAAACTTTTCCAGGGCTACTTTTCTCCAATTTGTTTTCGACCAAATTAAAGTTCGTTATTTAAGGTAACATTTTCTAAAGAATGAAAGTAAAATATAATAACGCACACGAGTTTTGAAGAAAAAAAGAGATTTTTTAGTATGAGTTATTAAACCGCCGACGTGTCATAATCCCCAAAAGGTGTGGACTCGCCAGCCACTTTCTTGCGGCAAAAAGCTTCACCTGAAAGATCCTATTTCACCTCATTAGCATTTTTTGACTCTGCTGGAGTGTTGGTACGCTTTAAAAATTCTCCGTGAGATCGAAATCATTTCGTCCTCATGAAATGTTACAGGACGGAGAATAGTCATGGGTAAAAAGCAAAGCCAGGACCCAAAAAAACAAAACTGAAGAACTTTGTCCCAATATATTAGAAGTAATTTAGAATTGATAAGATGCGTGGAACGGTATTCCAAGCGAAATAGCTCCATATCTTTCAGGTGCTCTCCTTTCTCTTTGGTTTTGTGTCGCCATTTTTAAAGTTTAACGACATTCCAGCCGAAAAAATTTCCAAAAAACTGCAGCTTTTTACCTATTTCCACGCGCTTCAAATCAAATGAAAGCTTTTCTTGCCGAGAACGCAATGCGCACGTTTACATTTAGGGGGAAAAGACCGCTGAGTTGAAAAACAGCCAGAACTGGCATTACGTCATTTGCCCCGATTAGATTGGGGCTTAGAAGGAAAAGGGTGAGAGAGACACTCGTTGTCCCCTAAACCACTAATAAAAGAAACAACAAGGCTGACATACCAGGTACTAGAATATTGCGGTAAAGGCGGTCTAAGGTTGTATGCTCCCTTCAACAGTTGGATCACTAAGGGGTGTAAGAAGGAGTGTCACACCTTACTGGACTCCCCATTAGTAACGGTGAGACAACTAGCAAAGTTACTCGGCCACCTTACCTCTACCATTACCTCCACTTCTGCCACTTGGAAAACGAGAAAAACAGGGCCTTAGCACATTCTCAAACCTACATGTACAACTCCGCTACCCCCCTGTCTCCTCAGGCCAAAGAGGAATTGCTGTGGTGGAGGGACAACCTGGAAGCATGGAATGGAAAAGCTCTGGTTTCGGGTTCTCCAGACTTAGTGATCAAGACAGATGCCTCCTGACAAGGTTGGGGGGCATTTTGCAACAGAGTGTCCACAGGGGGTCAATGGTCTCAAGGGGAATCTCTTTTCCACATAAATTGTCAAGACCTTTGTGAAAGGCAAAGTTCAAATGTGAGTCCGCTTGTTAATGGACAATTTGGCTGCCCACTACATAAACAAGATGGGGGGCACAAAATCCCCTGTTCTGGCACGTCTGGCATTAGATCTATGGGAGTGGTGCCTTCACCACAATATCCTCATCGAGGCTCAGTATTTACCAGGGGTACTAAATATCCAAGAAGAGCGGGAATCTCGACTAT
>NC_090895.1:12689035-12706535 GCF_036669925.1 Montipora capricornis | reverse complement strand
GTCTAGCGTGCTCATAAACTTAACCTTTTTCGTTTTTTTACCGCTTCTTTCAAGATGAATCAACCAGGGACGTAAGTATTACTGTTTCTTTAATTATTTTTCATTCACATCATTTTATTTCTTACAGTGCATAGTCCGTACGAACCAAGTTTGTCACGTCAAGAGGTCGCATTGTTTACATAAACCGAAGAATTACGGTCTCAGATTTCAAAGTTTTTATGCCCTTTCTGTTTATGTTTCAGGAAAAGAAAACTTTTTATAAGGAAGCGTCAGCATGATTCTTGTCTTTTACGTGAAGTCTTACATCTAGAACCCTTGATCAAATACAGGGTATAGTTAGCGTAATTCGCATCGTAAAGGAGGCAGAATTCGTTGTCATCTAGCAGATCTTGAGTGTAGCTTAACAAAATGCACTCCTGGATCCTTTTGAGAGCCATACCAGCATTTACCAAGAAAAACTTTGCAACAGCACTGAACTCACAGGACGCAAGAGCTACAATACTCGTCACAAATCGTTGAAACAGACACCGTTTCTCTCGAATTTTCTAGAAAAATCCTGAGATTTCTACTTCACACTGTTTTCCCACCTGAAATGTGCCTTCTCCCTCCCCAATGTTGAGCCACGCGTGTTTTGAAGCACTCAGACCACCGTGATACCCAAATCAACATTGGGGAAGGGGAAACAGACACAAGTGTTTCAAGATTTTTGACGAGTATTGTCTTTGCGTTTGAAGGGCGTGGACGGGTAACGTTAACGTAGGCAGAGTAATTATTGTTGCCTGCAGTGTTTACGTGAGGAGTGTTTTTGTTCTGACTGTTCTAGATGTGAAGTAGGAGTTATATAAAGAAGCTATGTAGACTTTTGAGTATAGCGATTTTAAGGTACTTTTGGGGTAAAACAGTTTTGTGGAACGGATCTGCCTGTTAGCACATTGCGATGGTGTTTAAAGGTATAATCGATAGCGTGACTCGTGCACGTGCGTATTATCTATGTCGGGTTAAAGGCCTATCTGTGCGAACAGTTGCCAACATGTGCAAAATTTCTGCGGCGAGTGTTTATAGAATTGCACATGAGAAAACGTATAAGAGGCACACTTCTGAGGAGACGTGTAAAAGAGGTCGGAAGAACAGGTTAAGTGACCGCGACAAAAGACGACTGATACGATGCATTACAGTTTTGAGGAAAAGAGAGGGAAACTTTACCTGTAAAGCACTGATGGAGGAAGCCGGAATTCAACAAAAGGACGTATCTGTAAGAACAGTTTCTCGTTTTCTCAATTCACAAAATTACTACTATTTGCAGACTCGCAGAAAGGGGCTCATGACAGCGGAAGACCACAGCAAAAGAGTTAAGTTTGCAAAGTACATGAAAGCCAACTACGGCCAGGAGATTTGGACAGAAGGAATTTCCTTTTATCTGGATGGAACAGGATTTACGTACAAAAGAAATCCACTAGATCAGGCTCGTGCACCAAAAGCTCGTGTCTGGAGAAAGAAATCAGAGGGTTTGGCTCCGGGATGCATAGCAAAGGGCCGCAAAGAGGGAACTGGGGGCAAAGTACTACGACTGATGGTGGCAATTTCTTACAATAAAGGAGTTATCTGCTGTGAACCATACGAGAAAATGAATGGTCGTTATTTCGCTGCGTTTATAGATAACCATTTTGATCGCCTATTCGCAGCTGCTGACAAAGGATGTAGCCGAACTTTCTTACAAGATGGGGATCCCTCTCAAAATTCGGCATTAGCACGGGCAGCGATGCAACGCACAAACAGTACCTTAATCAAACTGTGTCCAAGATCTCCGGATATGGCGGTCATTGAAAATGTGTTTCCCATGGTGAGTAGGATGTTAAAAAGACAAGCAGTGAAGCAACAACTACGCCGAGAAACATTTGAACAGTTTAAGAATCGTGTTATCAATACATTTTATTCTATATCTGTTGAGACTGTGAACAATTTAATACGCTCTATGCCGAAACGAATTGATATGGTTATTAGAAATAAGGGGAAGCGTATAAAATATTAAAGAAATACCATTATTTGCATTCTGTGGATAACTGCGTGAGATTTCTTCTCGCAAAATGTAAACTTTCAGAGACAAAAATAACTATCGGACTATTCGCCAAAAATAAGGGGGGAAGGGTGGTGTTGCATATTTCAAAACAGAAGGCGGTGAAAATTGCTCCGATGGCCATCAAGACGACGTTTAGCCATTTTTACATAGCAGAATGATTTTTTGCGGTCATCGTATGAAATTGATTCGCTATTCATAGTGACATGATTTCTCTTGGAGCTCCTGAGAAAGAGTAGTGAAGTACATTGCCTCTTAGTCCTTATCTCAAATAAATACACAAAGGTGTCAAAGGAACACGGAACCTTTTCCTTCTTTTACTATAATCTGAACAGTTTTATGTACAAAAATAAGCTAACTTTGTAGAAAATGACATTATTAAAAGAGATCATTTGTTGTAACGACCTGTCGGGCTTCTTAGCGCTGAAACTCAACGATTCACCACTGTGTTCTAAAGTAAAGTAATTATACTACCATTGACTTTAAGAACTATCGGTTCACCATGGTGAACCGCTACAAATAGCCTTATTGAATAGCTTCATCAAGAAAATTATCCCTAAGGTGTATGTTCCGTGATCTGTTCTATCACTTAAAACACTTGTAAATGCAGTAGCTTTTGTTTTTGGTTCCTAAAAAAGGCAAAGAATTTTCCAAACACCATGGTGAATCGTGTAACACTTAATCCATATGTCAACAGACTCGGCGATATTTACATACGATCATGCGTAATTGAATTAGTCGCCTTGTGGGAAAACAAGTCGACTAAAACATTTTCCACACGGGGGGACTGACCTCTGCTGTTCCTCGGGTATTTGATGGAAGAGGTTGAAGACCCGCCACCTTACCTTCATCATCTGAGTCTCCCTGTCATCAACAACACCGCCTCGTACATAACTAAGTTCATCCTTACTGGTACAAAATATGGGTGTATCTCCCTGGAACAGAATATCTTGTCGGTAGTGTTTTGGGGGCGGGTAGATGAACACTTTGCCCTTCAAGAAGCATTAAGAAGTCATGCCAGGGAATAATTTGGGCCGACCACCTAAAATCGTTGAGAAAAACTACTTCTGACTGTTCTGCGCCAACCCAAGCAAACGTTGTAGAGGCTGGATTACTGAATGTTTTGTAGATTATGTTCAAAGGGTTTAGCAAAAATGTTTTCGCACAGTTACAGGGACCTTTCAAGTACAAATTGCGATACTTTCCGCGCCCTTTGTCGAGAAGTATGCGAACAGCTTCTGCAAAGTCATCCCTCACAATAGAGTTCCGCTCTAACACTTCTTTTGCCATTTGCAACCACTGGCCGTCACACCCTGGCTCACACTCTCCTTCCAATTTACTGTACAAAATCTCAATTCTAGTCATTTTACTCCTTTGCAGTGTGCTCTCCGCGTTTTCTAATTCCCAGCCTACAGCAATCGCTTCATCCACTACCCGACTTCCACGATTCGCGATGAACTGCGCCAAGTCAAGTTTCCCCTCACTTTTCTGCTTTTGTGCTAACACCAGCAGCTCTAGCCGAGTTTTTATGCCATTTTTTACGGCTATCTGCGATACATCATAAACCGATAAACTTTGGGAGGACTTTTTACGCTTCCTGCGTCCATTGACAAGTCGAGTGTGCGTTTCGGTAGCCCTTGAACTATTGGGTGCAGGGGTGTTAGTCAAATCGGGATGATTATCAGACTGTAAGTAACTCTCGTCTTCCTTGGTCGTGTACTGCCACGCTGAATAATAATTGCTATGGTGGGCGCTGAAATTCACTTTCACTCCGTGTCGCTCATCAAGATAATTGCGTATTTTCAGCCAGCGTCGCCTTGCGTTTAATTTCACTGCCATGTGATAATGAATCCCCCCATCCCTATGCCGTTCTTGGCTACACACCCACTGTACTATCTCACAACGCGTTAATGGGTCTGCATTGTCGAAACTATCCAACACCAGCTGAACAAAACTTTCTCGATTAGGAACTATCTCTTCGTTCGCTCGGCTGTATGTGATTAGATAAATACTCCGAACTTGACGTGACCCCAGCGACTCCGATTGCTCAGTAGCATCATCACCTGCTACATTTTCCGTCAGGGTGCTTAAAGGAACAGTGTCACCGCCGAGCATGCGCGATGGCACACATGATTTAGTCCCAGAGTTTTCATCGGTCCGCCATGTTGAATTTGGTTCGTTGATTCGTTCTCGGCCAATATTCCGTATAAATCTCGTTGAAGCTGTAGCTTTTTTGCGCTTTTTGGAGTTGGTTTTGTTTTTCCGTGCCATAAACCTCTGTGTTTGCGTGGTATTTCTTGTGATGGACGATCAAGTCAGTAGAGAGTCATCAACCGAGACTGAACGCGTGGTAAGTAGTTCTTTGCGAAATTTCATAGGTTGAAGTTCGGCAATTTGTTTTCGTTATTGTGGCTATATTGAATCAACGACATCTTCAATTTATAGGAAAGTAGAATTTCGTGCTCGTGTAAGAGCACATGTTCCACGAAAAGGACAACTGGATCTAATCGTGGTTGCCCTTGCAAGGGCCAAGGTGTTCAATGTGGCGCCAGATGCACGTGTGGTTCGACAGCTAAACCTTGCAGAAATAAGGTGTGTTTGCTGTGTTATTAGTGTATGCTTTATTTTTTTTCGGGACGGCTTAACACTATTTATTTTTTACTTCATACCAATAAATTATCGTGTTTCGATCGAAATTGACAATGATACCTGTGTATTATGCATTTGTGACACTTGCGTATTATGCAAAATGGTTGGTCGTCCTTCTTCACATTTGGCAGCGAAATGGGGATCAAACCAAAAAAGAAATGATTTGTTTCTTTTCGGAATTTTCCGGGAGACACCCAGTTTTGAAATAAGTGTAAGCTTGTATGGGAATAATATGTCTGTGATAAACAATATTATTGAAGTTGTCTTGTTTGTCCATCTCAGCCTGGTACAAGTATTTCTGCTCAAGCTGCCCGCCCTGTTCAGAGAGCAAATCAGCCTTACACTGTTGCTTCAAATAGGCCCAGTGAAGAGGAAGAGAGGGTGAAAGAAAACAATGATGTGAAGGTAGGAAGACTGTGTTCACATTACTGAAAGTCTCAGATAAATTTATCCCTGGACAACACATACCATCTTGTTCCCTTTTATGTTTATGACTGTTTTCTTACTTTTGTTGTATTTTGATTTCTGGAATGACATTACATTTCAGGAGTTTATTTCAACACTGGATGAGCCCATGGTGAGAAAGCTGTGCATCCGAAGTTTGCGACGGGGAGTCGGAAGCATGGACTATATCCATGGTCTTCTCATTGCAGAAGATGATCTAGATGATGTGGAGGATGACGATGAAGGAGGAGCCACTGCAGCTGCTGTGACTCAGACCGCAATAAGTGCAGCAAGTCAAGAAGAAAGCTCATCTGCTGGACCCTCAATACCTTGGTGCAAGTGTGGGGTCTGTCAAATTATGCCACAAGAAATAGAGAACAAATGCTGTGGGCAGCGGAAATGTGTGACTACACACACTAGGTTCCAAAAATTATGTCTTGATCCTGATGTTCTCCAGCTGGTCATAAGGAACAGGGGAGACATCAGGAATGACAGAGAAGACAATAGCACGCGATCATTCCGGAAAGCCAGTTACAGGCAGTATGTGCTTGATCGTTATGGGTATCTAGGGAAGGGCAACAGAAAAGTATGTCCGGCATGCGTTGTTAAAACTGTTCGGCATTATTACCCTTCTCAAACTGGCGTGTATATGGGATTTAGGCATGAATGAGCTAAAGTAGTAGTTTGCTTTTGGTTTTGTTACTGTCAATTTGAAATAGATTTAGGTTGCAACACTGTCTAGGAAGAGCATGCGCCCCTGGCCAAGTTTCAAGTTACCATTCAGCACAAATAAAACCTGCTACATGTTTAGCTCTTTCATGCCTAAAGTTCAAATAACGACGCAGACGATGGTTTAAGCCCTACTGTTCATGTTGAGTTTTCCCAAGTTTTTCAATCTGTACAGAGAATCCTCAGGCTTTTTGGTCAGCGGATAGGCGCCAGGAGAGACTCTAAAGAATTCAAAAAAAAATTAAATTTTTTGGTTGGCTGCTCTGTATAAGCTCTGTGACAGCTTCAGTTGTTTTACCACTGAAATCCTGCAGTACCCCAGAGTCCCTCCTGGCAACCAACTGCTGGCTAAAGAGCCTGAGGACTCAGGGTACAAGATTGAAGTTTTTATCAATCGACACATTTTTGTTTTATTCTGTATACAAAGACATAATAAACCAGTCCATTGACCTCTGGAAAAATCTAGAAACTCTTGAATTTGACCTCTGTCATGAATAATTGTGGAACACCAATATTTATGATTATTATACATTGTAGTCACCATCTGTCTTCTCATTCGCTAAAAGCCTACAGTTAATTCTGGGAAACAGCGCAACCTACAGATTATTCACTACTCTGTACCTACAGATAAGTAAATAATCTGTAGGTTGCGCCCGCAGTAAATACGGTATACATAGTCCATTTCACAATTCAATGACCTTTGGTTTTCAACAAAATTATGGTTGTTTCCAAAAACTTATAGAATGGTAATATTGAAAAAACTTGGGCTAATAGACCAATTTCGATATATTAAAATTCAGTCCAAAACAAAAGACATCATCTCGAGGCTCTGGGGAATAAATATAAGGATTTGTATTAGTTTATTCCCCAGAGCCTCGAGATGATGCCTTTTGTTTTGGACTGAATTTTAACATATCGAAATTGGTCTATTTCCTTAGTTTTCGTTGGTATGGCTTTCAAATCTAGTTTTTCTTGCAAGAAAAAGTTCCTTGGATGGCAGTGGTGGCTTGTCTGCAATTGTTGGTGCCAATAAAGCTGGGTCGCTCTCATTCAAAGGGACATTACGAGTGACTTTATTGGTATCTTCTTTCCGCAACTTGAGGACCTTGGCCATAAGTACAGGGATGTACTCGTACTGCTTTTTCACTTTTACCACCTTGGAGTTCCATTCCTTGGTCCTTTGATTATACTTTCTAGATACCACAACATCCCCTGCTTTAGTGGTTGCAGCTGCATTGTTGACATGGAAATTCCAATCAATGGCAGCTAATTGCTTTCTGGCTTTGTAACTTCTGTAACTACAAACAAAAAAAAAAAAAACAGTAACACCAGTGTCACTTTCTTTTGCCCTGAATACATCCCTAGTGTGCTTTCAAATAAAAGGTGAGGCCAACAGGGATTAACAATAATATTGGTCTTTCCTTACTCCTGCAATTTCATTGGAGTCTACTACCTGACAGTCATAATTCATTATTTGGGTTTTGAAGTTCCTCTTTTATGGAGAAAGGCTAAAAGCTCTACCAGGTGTACAAAAGAAGTTTATTACAAGTACAAATGTGTATAAAAAGGACAAGTGTAGTCACAAACCTGTAAGAACATCTCTTAGGAGTGTACGCCAATGTGAGGTTATTTGCGCATTCAATACTTCCAGTGTGCCTGAAGGAAGAAAGTAAAATGTGTGAAACACAGATTTATATAAATCAAAATGTACCTGTTCCACCATACAAAACAGGTTCTGACCTTGCTGCAATGAAATAAATCAGTACCTGTAAGAGGGGTGGAGACGGGGGTGGGGCTAATAACTGAAGCCCTCATTTGTTTACAACTAGATAGGATTATAAGCAAGGTGGCCACCGGGAGGAAGCCTTGCAGTTGATGTCCACCGACAATTATCAACAGTAGTAGAGAAAATTTATTTACCTGAAACGGACATAATATTTAAAACTTGCAAGAAGCTGTGGGTCAAGGATGATTTTCTGTAGGGCTTCAAAATCTTTATCCCTTCGGTCAAACCATGGAAGGTCATGATCTACCAATTGCCCATGGTCACACTTGCCTCCAGACCAATCATGCTCATCACATACATGGTGGAGTAAACCAGTCCACTTGCTCCGTTATAAAAAGAATAATAGCACCTAAAAATTATCATTTAGCCAAAAGATCAGTTCTACAATACAGCAGTCAAATTCAAGGGATGAAGGGACTTCACAGATACACCCTGTACCTTCATTTTCTCCAGGGCTTCCTCGTTGCTTGTTGTTTCAGAGGACTTACACATGTTGGCACAATGCCAGAAGTGTAAAATGACATGATCAGACCAAGCTTGAATCTTTTCCATATTTTTTAGGTGACCAACCTGCATACAAACAGTAAAACAATAATTAACGTAGAATTAGATTTTAGTCACTAAAAGAAAAGTTACAGATATTATTCCAGAATACCGCTGCTACCATAAAGATGACTTTCTCTGTAAGGAAATAAGTGTCAGATGAGTGTTGTAAACATCACCTTTGCCAAACACTTTCTTATGCTTTTTGACTTGTGCCACACATCCAAGCTGTGAAAAACTGAAGCAAAATGATCAGCTGCAAGACAAAAACAATAAAGAAATGTGTGGTCATGAACAAAGTTCCCTCAACCCAATCTTTAACTATTGCTTGTGCTACCTAGCACTGATATCATCATTAGTTCTCCATTTTTTTTTATTTGTTATTATTTTTTACACCACCTCATACAGTATGTAAGATTACAGTGGTTACAATGTTAGTTGAACAAGAAAAGAACAAGAATAGTTCAACAAAATAAATAAACTAAATAATATAGAACATTCCAAAAAACAGTGAGTGGTGAGGAGACCTCAGAAAGCCAAAGGCTGGCTGGCACAAGGAGGTCCCCCCATGATTTGGTCATTGATTAAAAATTAATAAGTTACGACAAGGGGGCAGAAGGATAAAATAAACTTCCTTATGCTTTGTGAAGGCAGCATCATCATGTTCACCCCCTTTCACCAGGCCCTTGAATTGTAATGTGATACATCAAGGATCTCAAAAATCAATCCCTTTGAAACAGTCTATCATTGTTTATTTTGCTTTTACATACAAAACATAACAGTGTGATATTAGAATTCTTACCAAGCAACTTCTTGATTGAAGTAGAGGCATCAGTCACAACCTCGACAACATTTAATGATGTCTGCAACCTCTGGAGGGCATTTTGTAGGGCTTGCTTTTCCATGTTCGCTGAGGTCAAACCAACATGCCGTTTATCCCTGACCTCAACCTCTAGGATGTAGCCACTCACAAGTTCCATTAAAAAATAGCAAAGATTCTTGGCAGTGTGTCCCGGGGAGTCACACTGCCCATCACCACAAACAATAACTGGCTTATCCAGAAATTCCTGTACAAGCTGCTCTCTTTGCCAACTCCACCACTCATCAATTGCTGGAATAAAATACAATCTCTGCATCCTATAAAAAGTGGAATCGGAAATGAATGACAAGCCAAGAAAATTTGCCATTTTCTCCACTTTTGCAAAATTGTTCCCTGATACCATAATGCTTGCAGCCAGTTGGAGGTTGTTACTGTAAATGTCATTTAAGTCCCTAGATGACGAAAATGTTCCTTTGTGACCCATGCAACAACTCCACTTTATAACCACTGTAGGGCCATTCAGATATTTCTTTTTGATGACTGCATCCTTTGTGCAACCAGGATGCTGGCATCTCTTGAACAGATCAAGAAGTAGATCTAAGGAGCAGATTACTTTAGTCTGCCCTACAAGGGATAGCTCCTCTTTCAGCATATTTCTCTCCTCATACCTGCTCAACTTTGGGTATTTTTGAGATGGTGCAGTTGCTGAAGTAACTGTTTCAGCAGATGTGACAGGAACTGACAGTGGATTGGATGACACACCAGAACCTTGCACAGGAACAGACAATGGGGCACAAGCAGGCTGTAGGAGCGATGATACAGCACTAGTTGACACAGAGGTGGATGCTGCCGAGGAAACAGGAAGTGCAACAGAAGTTGAAGCACCACTAGAAAGGGGTACAGATAATGCACTAGCATAAGTGTGTCCTGAAGAGGTTGTTGTAGAGGAAGCTGAAAATGAGACAGATGACATAGTTGTAACTGGAAGTGGAACAGATGAAGATGAAGTAGGTAGTGCAGAGATGCTTGCACTTGTAGAACACTGGGGAGTGCTTGATGGTGAGGATGGGCTTGGGTCTATCCACTCACTGTCTGTTTCAAGGTCACTGAACATCTGATCCTCTGCTAATAACTCACTTCCACTTTCATTCTCTTCCAAAGACATGGTCTGCCTATAAACAAATTAACTGATAGCTAGAGGGTGTCTTGTATTACCAAATATGAGTAGTAACCTTGCGTTGTAATTAAAATTTTCACATTGAGTCACTGGAAAGTATGAGAATGTTGTCTCGACAATATAATGTAGGGTATTTTGTAGAATGACCAACCTAAATTAAAACCATTTGTTAACCTACTGCAGTAATTCTAACACACAAAACCTGCTCAATATTTGGGGTGCACTTCTCATTGCAACTGAAGACAGCTCAAACACAGTTTAACATTTGTTATGAGAAGAAAATACATCTTACAAAAAACAGTGATGGGAAGCCTAGAGTTAGAGTTCCCGGGAGCTTCTGAAGGTGTACTTTTGACAAAGCTATGAATAACTTAACATTTTTAACAGAGGTGACAAACTGTGAAGATTAAAATTATTTCTGGGATTTTTATTGTGTTAGAGAAAAGAACGAATCAGGTATGAGAAGTATAAACCATAAACTACAACAGTAAATAATTTTCTGGTTTATGTTTTTTATTTATATTATGGTTTGATATCGTATCCAATTGGTTTCAGAGCAATGAACATTTCAAAAATAATTTGTAATATTCCGGTTTTCCCAAGTTCGCTGTTATAATAGGAAATGCATGCATCTACGAGGCAAAATTAATTATCTTGAATAGTTATTACAATGCCAAAAACAATAAAACTGCACAAACCACACTGAATTATACTTACATCAGAAAACTATAATTACCCTACATGTAATTGGAACAAATTATGCAAGGTACTTACTCCAAATCATCTATATCCGTGCCTTCACTTGAATTATAGCTGTCCTCCTCACCATAATCTTCATCAAGTTCATGTAAAGCATCTGCCATAGCCCTATGATGAGGGATAAAAATTAATATTCCTGTTACATGTGAATACAGGAACATGACAGTGATGTGCCATTTATGACTACCAGCCTTCAGATTGGATCTACTGCTCCTCTATTATTATTTGCTGGCCACATTTTTATGTGTGTTAGCATTTGTATTTATGTGTATGGTGTATCCATTGTTGAAGTGGAACCTTTGCTACAGTCAATCATCTCTACATACACATACCTTTCTGTTTTCTCTTTATGATCATCTGAATCACCTTCACCATCTGAGTCACTGTCTGACAATGGGTTATCAGAATCTTGATATTTCCCTGAATCACTTTGTAAAATAACGGAATCATTGGCAACCTGATAAGAGCTGTTATTGACCGAGAACTCTGAAATCCCTGTTACATCCAAATCACTGTTAAAAAAGAAAAATATATTACATGAGCACTATGCCTTCATCAGGTCACACAATGACAAAAAAGAAAATTGCCAAGAAATTTTACACAATATTAAAGCTGACAAGACAAGATTAATGAGGTACATGTAAAGCCAGTTCCTAAAAGTACACTTTTATGCTATAAATTGAAAATTCTACATACCAAGTGGCATCGACAGCATCTAATGACAAGGCGGGAGACTGCACAGTAATCGTAACTGGTTTCACAGGGGTCGAGGTTGACAGTGGATGTCCTGTGTGCCAAAAGAGACGATGCACAAATATATCACTTGTTTCCAATTATTCAACACCGTTACTTGAAAGCTGGCTTACCCATAAATATACCTAACATCGAAATTACTTACACCAGAAGAAATTCATTCCAAGAAAAATTGCAAATCATTTCTTACCTGAGAGATGGCGTTGTCGTTTCGAAGGAACAGCAGCTTCCTCTTCAGTTCTCCCCGTCCTTTTCACATTTGAAATGACAGGATCATTCTCCCTATTAAAACATTTTTTCGGTGTTAGTCTAGAGTAAGCTAAGCAAACAAAAACCTATAAAGGATGTCAAAACAACAACTCGAGAGTGGTCCTTACTAACCTCCTTCGCCTTTCGAGTGAAAGAAGATGGCTTGCAAAGTCCGAGTCAGTTTTGTAGCCACACTTTATCCTCGCCGCGACCCAAGAGGAATAAACAGTGCAGTCTATAGATATCCTCCGATGTCCTCTTTGCCAAACAATGTTCGACTGCTTTTTGGAGGCATAAATCCGCATTCGCCCGCTCCCGGGACGATGGCCGCCATGACCAGACATAGCAAGTTCGCAAACCAAAACAAATGAGTCCAACTCCGAAACGAATATTGTAATAAAGCAAACTAAACTATACTTTAAATCCTGCCTTGGCTAAATAATACTTTTTAAGACAGAACTGAGCTAGGATGACTTTGATAATCGAAGATATATAATGGGGATTCCGACATCCGCGAAACTTGAAAAAACTTGCCAGCTTTTTCAAGTTGATATTACGCTACTGCACATGCGCGGGATCCGTGACACTGTTCCTTTAAGTCTAACACTTGAATACTTGTCGCGTCACAATTTGCCATTTCACTACACGATAATATACAGTCCGCTTTTCTTGAACAGGAAAGACATTTACCAACAGACATGCCCTTATTTATCGCGCTGAGAAAATCTAATTAGCTTCGGTAAATATTATTTCCCCTTTTTAAAAGTTGGAATATATGTCTTCAGAAAGTGAAGTTTCATCAGCGACCTCACATTTTCCCGCATGTCTTAATTACTGTCTGTATGTGTAACACATTGCTTTAAATTCCCAGATTTTTATCTTTTCCTTTTATTTTCAAATATAACTGAACAATAATCCGACATCCTAAATTTCTCTTTCTCATCTGTGCACGAACCAAGCAGGTATATTCCATCGATGATCGAAAAATTCGTCTTGAACACTTATTCTTTCCTCTCTTCAGACTAAATACAATACTCGTCACAAATCGTTGAAACAGACACCGTTTCTCTCGAATTTTCTAGAAAAATCCTGAGATTTCTACTTCACACTGTTTTCCCACCTGAAATGTGCCTTCTCCCTCCCCAATGTTGAGCCACGCGTGTTTTGAAGCACTCAGACCACCGTGATACCCAAATCAACATTGGGGAAGGGGAAACAGACACAAGTGTTTCAAGATTTTTGACGAGTATTGTAGCAAATCATTTGAAAATGGCCCCTAAAATGACAATACTATCCCAAAATATTTTGTTCGTGAAGTCGTACTCGTATGTCCTGCTTACACATTTTTTACAAGAACAACAATGAGTACGAGTACGACATGGACTCGTACTGGTTGTCAATGCTAACACTCTCTAATATTAATACAAGGACTGCGTATTATGTTATCTTTGGTCTTCGTCCCGGTGTTTGTGTTCATTCCGGGGTTCAGTTCCACATCTCCCGACAGAGCTATTCGCATCAAGGAATAGGTTGCCGGTGAATTAGGGTAGTAGGTGATTCTCGAGAAACGTGTGAAGCTCGATAATTTCCATTTTTCGAACCATGCAAAAAAGCTGTAGGTTCCAAGTCAAATACTACGGAAACTCGTTGGGTTCCACAGTTAATACAGAATTGACTAAGTAGAAGCGATAAAAGGACTTAGTCGAGCTCCCTAGATGGCTGAGTTTTTAGCAAAGGAGGAGAGTCGAAGGCACTGCATCCGGACGCCATGTTGTCTAGATAGATAGATAGATAGATAGATACTTTATTAAAATACATCTAATAATAGTAATAATGATAAAATCTAGTAATGCTAAAAATTATGATGATAATATCTAAAACTGTTTTTGGCTCTGTTGGTCTTACACCTTGGTTCGTTAAAAGTGCTTGTGTGCCTTAATTTATATTTATACTCGTGTAGGGGTGGCAAAAGTTTCTTGAGTTTCGAGCCGCTGTCATTACAAATACTCTCAAAAGTGCACCTACAAATATCATTGTGATGCTTCGCTACGGTTGGGCGATTCACTAGCACTAGTGCATGCTGATAATCAATGCCAGGGCAGATGATTAGCATCGTTTTCTTCTGAACCCGCTCTAAAACTCTATTTACACGACACGAAAAAACTGCAAGGCAAGGATGAAAATTGGCAAGGGTAGCTAACATTTTGGTAAGTCAAGGATTGTTTACACATACATCTTTTTATCCTCGCTAAGGTTGTTTTGGGAAAGGCTATTTTGCTCCAGGCAAGGCTTAACATTGTAACAGAGCATGCACACTTTGCAAATTAAACATGGCGTTGAGCTTGTTGATATTCGTAAACTCCTTGTCAAGGAAAAAAACCAGGCTGAAGAGAAACGACGACAACGTGAAATAAAGAAACAGAAAAATGAGGAACTGTAGAGGAAAGAGAGTTTAATGAGATACGGTGGCTGCCATAGGAAAAAAGTGTTTCTTTTCATGCTCGCGATGTCAACACTGATTAACCCTCCAAGGGAACGACACCGACTATGTAAACAGAAAAGGTTACCACAGTGTTGCCATGCAGGCTGTGATAGACTGTAACTACAGTACTGTGCAAAAGTAATGATAGCGAATTTCGTCGAATTTCGACGAAGTTCTACGAAATTCTACGTAAATCTGCGAAATTTCGAGGAGAACGAATTTTCGGCGAAATTTCGCTGGCCTCTATTGTTTCACCATTAACGAAATTTCGTGCAGATGTGCGAAATTTCACTTGGCAAATTCGCTGAAGGTGGCAAAATTCGTTCGAAATTTCGTTAGTGGGAGCGAAATTTCAAACGAAATTTCGCAAGTAGGAGCGAAATTTCAAACGAAATTTCCAACACTTTGTTTGTGTGAGCGAAATTTCGAACAAACCTTTAGTTGCAAAAACGCTAAAATGCTCTTTCCTTGACAAAAAATTGTTTATCAAAGTTTCTATGGCGCGCTGCTCACGTTTAGTTATTTTTCACTTCAAGGAAAAATTCTTTGTTTCGCACGCGTCGGCAAGTCACTTGCGAGATGTTTATTTCCAAAGCGTTCCGAAGACCTTGTGGAAAAAATCATATCTCCGGTTATATTTAACACAAATTGTTCATTCAAACAGTAAAATGCTCTTTCTTTAGCCATATAATTGTTTATCAAAGTTTCTATGGCGCACTGCTCACGTTTAGTTATTTTTTACTTCAAGGAAAAATTCTTTGTTTCGCACGCGTTGTCAAGTCACTTGCGAGATGTTTATTTCCAAAGCGTTCCGAAGACCTTGTACTTATATTTGAAGATCATTAGTTGGATCCTCTAATGATAATTCGAAAACGGCGAAAAGAAAGAAAAACGAAGAAGAGAGAAGATTCGTCTCACCTTTCGAAATTTCGTACGCATTTTGAACGAAATTTCGTCTCTCCTTTCGAAATTTCGCACTTCTCCTGAGCGAAAATTCGGTGAAACTTCGTTAGACCTTTCGAAATTTCGCTCAACCTACAGGAAATTTCGCATGTCTCCAAAGCGAAAGTTCGACGAAATTTCGGCGAAATTTCGTTGAGAACAAAGCACGAATTTGGACGAATTTCGCTATCATTACTTTTTCACAGTACTGTACCTTTTTAGGGATGTTGTCATTGGATGGCCAGGTAGTGTTCGCGATGCTCGCATCTTGTTGAATTCTAGTGTCTATGATGAGAAAGGGAACAACAAAACATTGTTCCCAGATATTAGAGAAAGGGTTGGGGATAGAGATGTTCCGATTGTCATACTCGGTGACCCTGCTTATCCATTGCTGCCTTGGCTTTTGAAGGCATATCCTGAAAACCCGAACACTCCCCAGAGCCAAAGGGTGTTTAATTACAGATTGAGCAGAGCGCGCATGACAGTCAAAAACACTTTCGGGTGATGGAAGGGTCGATTTCGCAGATTTTCCAGGAGGATACACATGGAGGTACCTGGAGTGGTCAACTTAACTGCTGCATCCTGTGTTCTTCACAACATCAGTGTGAATTACAAAAAAATGAAGTCTTGGAAGACTGGATGGATGGATGGAATAATTGCACTTCTTCAACCTCAGTCACCTCCAAATGAGCTTGAAGGAGGAGATGATGCCACAGACATTCGCTAAGCATTTAAGACCTTTTTTATGTCTCAAGATGATGAGAACATTGGAACAGGGTCACAACCTGTATGCTAGAAAAGATTGCGACCCAATGTAATGGAAATTTATGGTACCAAAAAATTGGTGTAGTTCACAGGGGTAGCTATGCTCTGGTAGATTTGGTAATTATGCACAGGCCTCATTGTTTGTTGCAAGAGGGGCACACATTCCTAGCAACTTGGAAGAAAACTTGAACTGTCAAATATACACAAGAGTCAATGAAGCTTTATTGAAACCGTCAGTTACGTTGTTAGCAATGAAATTAAATGTTAAACAACATAAGAAAACAGGAGAAAAATAATCAGATGAAGGCTTATTACTCTTATGAAGCTACTCAATAATGCCGTTCTTGATGTCTATAATTTAGTTTTCTTAGTGTACATATGTTGAGTCCTTTTAAATGGCATTTTTTTCACGAAGAAAAGACTTGTGTTCATGATTACCCGGATTTCGCTTGGTAAAGTGTGTAATAACTAAGGTTTCGAGTATCGCATGGAGAACCTTTTTTTCAAATGTTAAATACAAAGTAAAACAACTCTTTCAAATTAATATTAAAACACTTACAGTTATCTTGACTATTTCGAACGTAAAAGACAGTAACGTGACTGTATGACTTGCAAAAAAAGCCTTTCATTACAATGGTGTGTAGCTGGACTCTGATGACGAATAAGAACACGCACTTTCATCTGCTACTCCACCCATAGTCCCATAGCCCCATCCAAACAATCTGCTATCATGTTGGCCTGGATCATCATACCCAGTTGGACTGTATACCACAGGTCCAGCTGATGACTGCACACTTGTCGTAGGCGTACGGTACGCATTGCGTGTTAAGAGTTGAAGAACTGCTAACTCGTGTTGCCTTTCCTGTCGTCGCCTCTCGGCCTCTATCTTTGTCTGCTCCAACTGTAATGCCTTTTACCGCTTGTGCCGTTTTTCTTCAATCTTGAAAAATCTTTGGAGAAAAAAAAAACCTCTTTGGATACAATATTTCAACGACTGATGACCACACACATGAGTTGTATGAAATTGTGCAAATGTGTCATATTTCTTAGGCTCTGTAAGACCATTATGTAACAATATGAAGATATATCTCATAATTTAATCAAAACTAACTAAGCGCACATTGCACTGATATCAAAGGCAGGACTTGACAGAACTCAGATCTTGAGAATCCTGACTGTAGCTTAACAACCACAGTTTATATTATCTCAAAATCTGACACTCCAAAGAAATAATTTTGCAAGTTTCAAGGCAAACAGTAGACTGCTATGATCTCAGCTGAGTTGCTATTATTATGCCACTCTGACAGGATCGTATGGCGTTTGAGATG
>NC_090895.1:12674035-12681535 GCF_036669925.1 Montipora capricornis | reverse complement strand
TCTGATTTGACAAACTGATATCTGTTGACACAAATATTCATCTTTGTTCCTTGAATGCTTTTGCTGACAATGGTTAAGTCGATTCGTTTTTCACCTTTAGAGGTCGACTTCAGTAAGGAGAAGTCTGTTCTGTTAAGCAGAGTTCATCAACACTTACGAAAACTCTTCAGATGCCTTATTATAGGAAATTAACAATGCATGTAATTAACGCGAATTTCAAAAATTCACTTTAATTTTATGTATCTTAATTTCCCTCATTGTTAACTAAAATGACGTTAATTGAAAGCATCGTTATTTAAGGACACCTTTATTATAAGCAAAGTTACAATTCCTCTACGTCTCGGTCAGAGTCAGTTGACGCATCATCATTTAATATTAATTTCAAAATGTCCTTAGATTCATCAGTGTAGCGATCATCTTCTCCAAGGGGATAACTCACTTCTTCAACTTTCTTGCGCAAAATGTCTATCACATTTTTGTCATCCCATTTCACAGTCACCGCAATAGGTATTTCTAATCCACCTAGAACAAGTGGAGATGGCTTATATTTTATTGCTGTGACCTCTCCTTTTATGACAGCTTCTCTCTGCAGTGTGTGCCAAATATATCGGCTCAATTCTATTGGAATATGTCGAACAGTAGAAGGAAATATGGTTCCTGGCAATATTGTTTGCCCAGCAACTGCAAACCGGTTGTGTTTATTGTCTTTCTCTTGCTTGAACGTGAGCTGTTGCTTTAAAAATGGTTTCCAGCTTGTGCGATACACGTTATAACCTCTTAAACCAGTGTTGAATTTCAATGTGGGAACGGCTTCATCCGTACTTGTACCACTCATTATTTCACTGGCCTACTGAAATAAAGAACCGAGCTTTTTAGGCTAGTACAGATTAATCTTCAATGGTCAACCGTTTTCCAGTGTGAGGGGTAACACGTGAAGACTGGAATTTGCGAACCTGTGAGGAAACCTGCCGTTTTCGAGACGGAAAGCCACTAAAGTGCAAGATGTGACTTGATTGGTGGATTTCGATCCTTCGTGTTCAATTTGATATGAGCGGGGAAATCCGCAAATTTCTTAAGCGCAAATGCACCAGACATGTCAATCCTAAGGTATTTCACAAGAGAGGGATCAAATACACAAGGCATTATTCTTCCTAGCAGAGAAGAATCTGGAGTTTTTCATTCAGAATATGACAGCATAGTCACAGAAGTGCAGTCTATGCTGCAAGTCAAGAGAAAGAGAAAGACCTACCGCTAAGATGACAACATTAAAATTGCCAAATACAGTACTGTGCAAAAGTAATGAGAGCGAATTTCGACGAATTTCGAGACATTTCGCCACTTTTCGACGAAAAGCAGCGATTTTTGGAACGAAACGAAATATCGCCGAACTTTCGACGAATTTTGGAAAGCGCTATTTTCTTGACACTTTCGAAATTTCGAAATTGTATGCAAATGTTCCAGCGAAAATTCCAATGACAGTTCGAGAAGATTCGCGAAATTTCAAAGGAAATGTTTCGAAATTTCGAAGAATGCTCGAAGAGTGTTTCGAAGTTTTGAAGAATGTAGTGAATTTTTCGAGGCTGAGGTAAGTGCATTGTAACAGCAAGCCGCCAAGATAACCAACGCAACTAACACAGACTCTAACGCTCAAGATTCCTCTGACTAACACCGAAATGCGTTAAAAAAAACACTGCATTGCACTAGTTCAACAGTTAATAATTAGTACAAACAAATTTATTCAAACAGACTACACAAACGCTGCCAAAACTTCAGAAAAAGTAGCGACAAACAAACTAGGCAAGATTAATTTGTTAGCAACTGTGTGTGTATTTTTGCATGTATTGTCTAGGTACATTTCAGATTCGTTTTCTTTGTTTTTGGAATGCAATGTAAACCTTAAATAAGCCAGGTAATGAATCAAGATTTGTTTCTTACATTTACTTAGTTTTACAGTAGTCTCCTACGCAGCCGTTCTTAATATTGTGTCATCACGCGTTGTGTGACGACACTAGTTTTACAGCCCGCGGCAAATAATAGACATTTGCCATAATTTTTTGACGTTGGTGAATTGTTGAACCAATTCTATGTTTCTCTGAAATCATTCACATTTTCGAACTACTGGAATGCAAGTCAAAGCGCTTTTTGTCTATGAAGAGGATCAAAACATTGCAAGCTTGACCTTCAATCGGAGTTAGATTTCAACCGGAAATATGCATGCGTAATCCAGATCATGGAGTTTTACAATCCCGCTTGTTGTCATTACGATTCAGTCCTTGAAGGTTTGTCTTGTCTAAAAACAAACGGGCAGTTACTCTACTGAAGCAGAGTGCGGGATAAATCTCTCTAGCTCATTTTTGAAATGCTCTTCAGTCGTGGTGTAAATAAATCAACAAAGTGCATTTGGTTCTGAGTTACGTATGTTACTGCAATTATAATGACACAGTGTATTTTTAACGACAGTTATGAGTTGCACAGTACTGTATGCCAATAGCCATGGGACCGTAAACGCTATAAAACATTTTAGACAAGGCTTCCCAAACCTGACTGAAAGCACTCTACGACCCTGGGTGGCGAAAAAGGAGGAGAAATCGGATTTCCCATAATGCCTCGCTTTCAACTATATTATCAGCTCGATGTTGACACGTGATCTCTCATTTGCGATGGAGCTTCTTGGAGTGAACACTGATGTGCTCTCTCTGTTGCCATTGCTTTACATCAATTGCTTAGACTATTACAGTGGGAGTTATGTTAAATCTGCAAACTTAGCCTGTTGCCGATCCCCAACGGTCCTGGGACACGTTAGTTTTCTAAAAGACTTACAAGAGCGGCGTCTTTGCTTGTTTGTGCGAACAGAAACGTTGAGCGATCTTGAAGCGAAGGCTTCGCCGGCAGTGATCAAGGTCAAATCAAGCTGTATTCACAAGGTAAATCGATTTTTCCTTCATTTCTTTAACCATATCTACTGCTCATAACACTTTGAAGGATAAATTCTTTGTATTTTGGGAAAACTTTGGCGTAACGCACCGTGATCGAAGTAGATTTAGATCACACTTCGTGTATCGATCGACGCTAAATTATATTCTTTAAGCCGACGACGTATTCTTCTTTGTAGCGAAAAGACAAGCATGTCAACGGTTTCCCTGTTTTTCATAAACACTATTTTTGTTTACTCCAACAGCTGGAAGATGAAAACGATCAAGACCAAGTCCGCTTGGTACTTGTGATTTTTGATTTCCAAGTCATGGCAAGTATGTCACAAGTGACAACATCCCTTCGGCTGTACCTCGACTATGAAGAAGAAAATAGCATCCCAGAAATGCCTTGGCTGGATGTAGAACTTGTTCGATGTAACTGCAGCAGTTTTCCCGAAGTAGGAAATATTGGTGGGAAGAGTTCTTCGAACAGAAATAATTCGCAAGCTGTAAGTGATTCTAGCGAGTCAGAGTCAGACAACGATGTGTCCCACGAGGATGTGAACTCGCCAACATCACACGATTCCGACAATCCTGATGAAATGCCCGCGTTATTTGACGAATACTTTAAATTGAAAGGCAGTACGTATCATGCACATTTCCAGGATGCATTAAGACGTTGCAAAAGACTATCTATGGAGAAGAGAGATATTTCAATTCAACTTTTAATTGAGCCTGCAAATGCAAGAGATGAAAATGCAATTGTTGTTCAAGTGCAACTCGACAGCACCTGGCAACCTGAGGGCTATATTCCTGCTGTTAAAGTCAAGAAAGCAATGGATGCTTTGGAAATAAATGAAGTTAAGAACATCACCTTCAAGTGTATTGAGTGGAAGTACATTTATGGACTGGGGGAGTTGAAATATGTTTCGTCAGTTACCATCACAAAACTTAACAAGTGGTTACCAACAGACAAAAATTATCAGTATAACGACTTTCTGTAATTTCCTCAGACATTGATTTATAGTTGTTTTCCACTTTTGTATCTAGGTAACTTCTGCCAATCTTAATTCAAAAAATATTTTATTAACAATGGTACATTATTATTTACTTCATAATAAAATGTGTAGTACTGTATGTTATACCGCTGTACAGTGCCTGAATTTGCTTTAGTGCATATTGTGCTTCAACTTTTCCATAGTTGTTTTAATTCCATTTGTTAAATTTTCTTGAAAGTGAATATAATGTAACTTTTAACAATGTGCTGAATAATTATCAATAGTAAATTGTCACATTGAATGGTAACCAAGTGGTTGTTGTTTGAAAGAATTGTTACGATATTTAAATAAATTTATTCTTTGCCTCAACAGCCATGATCGGAGTTTATTTAACATCCATTCCTTTTTGTTTTTAGGTACAAAAACAACAGCCTAGACATGAAAACCTGTTGAAAATGGAAACCCTGCTGCAAGAGGGAGGGGGTTAAATAGCTTATAGAAATTTGATTTAATTATTATTTTTGCCATTAATTAATGTCCCTGAAATACATTTCTCACAAAAATCAATTCTAAAATGCAAACAACATAAACAAAACCCCCTAGTAATTGATGATCCTACAAAATTTGTTCAGGGTTTCAAAATGTATAGATCATTTTCACGTGACGTCATCATTTTCTAAAATCCAAAACTAAAGAGCCACGAAAGTTTTTATCCTCATCAGGCATAAGAGGCGGTAAATTTGTATCCATTTGCAATTTTAAAGCTCAATAGCGTGCTTCGTTTGGAAACCAGAGCATTTTGAATTTCTGAGTTATAGCAGTGCGTGACACGGGGCGAAGATCGAGTTTATAGAGAAATATATATTTATCTCATGGTTTTGAGCCTTTTTAGAATTTAAAGCATTAGGAAAAGTGCTTAGGTAAATAGCTGTCTGTTGCAGTACAGATGATCACTCGCCTAGATAGCCAAAGTAAGTAACAGATGTTGACACTATTTTCCGGCCGCCATATTGGTGCACCACAGATGTGCACCAACATGGCGTTTTCATACTGGGCTCTGTAAATTTCTGCGAAACATTTCGACGAATATCTGAAGTTTGGGGAAACGCACAGGCCTAAAACTTGGAGAAGTGTCTTCTTCATTTATTTTCTACAACATCACGAATTCTTGACCTTTTCCACTGGATGGTTTTCGATTTATTTTTTTATTGTGTGACAGTGAAAACTATCTATACACTCCTTAATTTAATTGGCAAACTGTTTATTTCCAGAACTGCAAGTAGTATGAGTTGTAGCAGCCTCGACTAACGAGTATTAAAACAGACTCACAAATTTATTTTGCACAGAGTGGGTGTCCAAAATTAGAAATTTCATTTGTTGTTAGTTATGAAGAGAACCAATAACCAGCTGTCATTTAAAATATTCTTGATCAATGTAAGTTTCTGGGAAACTGCCCAAACCTAACATTAACACTTACTTCATGCTTGCAGCAAAATGCTAGGTTTGGAGAGGGGTAGGACAGTTTCCCAGAAACATACATTGATCCAATATTCTCATTCCAACAACAAGTACATTCCACATTAAACCCTCAGAGAGGTTGAATTTTCTATGATAGGCACACAGCTTTCCCCACCCTACCCCCGCAAAAAATGTGTCACTAATTCATCTACAGTACTTATTCCTTGAGGAATAAGCTTAAAACACATATTAATTCAACTGTGGAAAACTTTCTTCTCAATTCTTATAAAATTATTAAATACTTATAAATATAAATGAATTCTTTGAAATCAGCCAAAAAGTAACTTTTGAGGGACGTACATTACAATACTCGTACAATTGCTGACTTGTAAGTCATGCATTACCGATAAACAGTGGAATTTAATTATCTTGAACCATCCATTTCTAGAACAAAAGAAAAGTCATTTCCCCCAAGTGCTATATTAATGCTGCTTGTGGCTTTTCTTTGAAGTGCAAAAATTCAAGATTCCACTGTACAACCAACATATAATCACAGTGTAACCAGACAATCACTAACACTGGTAGTTAGATATGAGATGGTCAACTAAACCCTGTTTGAGCGAATCTCTAATTGATCCGCATGTGATAGGGAACTGGAGGGGCACCCATTTCTGGGCGATGCATTCGATGCCTTAGGGTTCCCCTATGTCTTGCTGGTAAAATAGCTCTGCCCGGAACTAATACAGAGCCATCTTCTCGTTGATTAATTCGCAAGCGATGCAGTCTCAGGGGGTGATTCCTTGCATCAATGTTGTCATCATCAAACTCGGGGCATTCATCAAAGGATGGGAGTTCCTCATCTTGAAACCGTTCATTAACAGTCCAGTAGTAGAATGGCAAGTCCTTGTCCATATGTTTGGCGAATTCCCTAAAAAAGTCAATTGAAACCAAATCACTTTTCAAGTTTAACATATGAATTAAGTTTGATTTGCAGGAAAAATTGGGTGCACGAAAACACATCTTCATAAGAATGGATTTGCAAGGAGACTCGTATTGGCGCAGAGGCAAAAGATAACTCTGAAATGGTCTATTTAATAAGGCAAATCAAATGATTGATTGATTTGTTGCTACTCTGATGTCATATGAGCTGTAGTATTATCCCAAGAGTCACAGACATTTGTTTTGTATCTGTTTCAGTCTAAAAATACTGTACCATACTATCTTTCATTTCACAGAGAATTTTTGAGCATTTTGCTAATGTCACACAATCAGTATTATTTACCTCACAGTTTTTGGCCACCTTTCCTTGAACTGCTTGAGCGTAAACACTGGTCCTAGGTAACGATGAGACATACTGTAAAGGGTCTCAAGGTCATCTGTCACACCAGCTCTGGGATGCTCTGGATAGCCCAGTTCACTGTTCTGTCTCCGCCTGTATTCCTGGCTTTCAATATTGGTTGTAAGCTCAAAAAGGGTTTCCCTTGAAAAGCCCCTCACACAATCAACAGGCCTAAAGAAGAAGTTATAAAGTAATTATAAGCAGTAGATAATAGTGAACTTGAAGTTTCATTTGAGATAATTTTAACACAAGTGTTAATTATCTGAGTTTAAGAACAAACTTTTTTATAGCTCAGGACATCCTGGCCTGGTTATTTCTTTTTATCCTATCAAGAGGGAGACGAAAGCAACAGTGTACAATAAATTACCCACCCATGCAAGTATACTTCTTGAGCTGCCGAACTGTAGGGCATGCAAGCATGAATCCACACTATGAAATTAACATTCACTGAACTGAAATACATTGTTTCCATTGTCAATATTTGTCAATAAGGGCAGAGGGAGTGAGGATAAATAAAGCTTTCATTTACAGTACTCAAAAAGTTAATTTGCTGTCATCAAGATCACCTGTTAATGTCAATTGTTGAAAAGTCATAGTTGTCGTGGTGCCATGGCATCCAGTCATCCAAAACATAATTCAGCATCTGATAATTGTAATGTGAGGGCTTCAATTGTGAAAGGCCCCGACCATCTGAAGCTTCATGCCAATTTGCTGTGATCTTGACATGGTCAGCCTCCTGTATGTGCCCTTTTCTTCTTAAAGACTCTGACACGTGGTAGGAGAGAAGACGTTC
>NC_090895.1:12654035-12656535 GCF_036669925.1 Montipora capricornis | reverse complement strand
TTATTGTGGAATCTGTCCGCCGGCCATGATTGACGCAGTATTAAAATATTCAATAAAGTGGACAGATGTTTTTTCTTTGAGAAAGACAAGCTTTAAAGGTAAGAAGAATTTTCTACGTAAATACTAGATCTTGCTTCGTACTTATACTTGTGTGTTCCGCTGTGAACATTACGGTATTTTGCACAGAACGAATACTTCATTAGAAGTATTTTGCATAGCACGAATACTCTAATATTTCTTAGGAACCGGTTTGTTCAGCCGTTTTGACGTAGAAAGAAAATAAGAAAATAGCTTTCAACGGCCAAACAAAATAAAAAATGAAATCAAGTTTTAAAAAAACGAATTACTGATGTCCGTAACAGGGACTTCGCAGTGGTCCCCCATCCAAGTACTAACCTCATTGAGAGGAGCTTAACTTCAGCTGACACCTGGGCTAACATCAACGATTGAGATCTTTGTGTTAAATTCGCACATGTATCTTCTTGAACTTTATTAAAACTTGAAAGAAAAAAAGTAAACTAACAAAAACCCGGTGTCTTGCCGTCATTTTGTCACAGATGCATCCTTTGTTTCATGAGTTGTCAGTAATAAACACGCAAGGTAACTTGATCACAGGCGGCCGCTAAAATCGATCTCATTTTCGATTTTGTGATTTTACTTGTACGACCAGAAGTACGATAGAAGAATTGAACTCAGATTGAACGTACAAAAATCTCCCGAAATGTTTTTCGCTGATGGTAACTTGTATTATATTCGTGGCACAAAATTTATGATGCCTTCATCTCGCAAATTGTCTTATTCTCAATCGACACTTCCTAAAAGTTCCTTCTGCTCTCCTTAAAAACTACAGATCATTGTTTATTTACTTTTGCGTCAATATTTGGTTTGCATACATGTAAGGCAGGCTAACAAAATGTGTACCTTGCTTAGTTCGCATTTTTGGGCGTTAAAGTAGAATTTTGGGTCGTATGTTCCTGACAGAAAGTTGATCAGACCGAATCTTCATCATCCTCCCTGGTAAACCACGGGCATTACCCTACCCTCTACCCTCTGTGCCAGAACAGTGTCGGTTGTTTTTCTTAAACAACCGAAACTGTTCTGTGCTTGCCCCTTACAGCGCTGACAAAAGTACCGTACGTTAGTACATGTGTACTTGACTGTAGCCATTGGCCGAGAAACTAATTTTAGCGAAAAGCGATCAGGACACGGGAAAACTTAGGTAAAAAAATAGTGGAGATATGGGATTTTTGGCTGGAGGGGGGGGGGGGGGGCCAACTGAGGAGATACGGCATATTTTTTAAAGTAGGAGCGCATTGCGTACGTGTGGTAGTGCAGTAACTAGACACTGTTTTCTCGAGAGGCAATCACTAGGGTTTTTTGTTTTCGTGTTTGATAGTTTTTTGTTCAGCTCGAGTGTAGAATCATGACGAACTTTTGTAGTTTGTGAGAACTATTTACTACTTGTAGCTTTTGTTGAGTTTTGAATCGATAATAGAAAGAGTTTTGGCGATTTCAACCCAGACTGGACTACTGGATTTAAGCTTTTTCCTTGACGAGATTTCAAGTTATTGTGAAACGTTTGGTACCAAGTAACTCTAATACTGAAATCGAGATTATGGAATTGTAAAACATTGTTACATTTTTGAGCATTCTGAGAAATGGATTTCACATGTTGTCTTCTTGTCTTTGCCATGGCAGATTTAAACAGTTTGCAAGAAACTAAACCAGGATTACGGAACCGGAATTCGAATACATTGCCTGGTTGTTCGAAAGCCGATTACCTTAATCCAGGATTAGAGTAAACTTTTGTTTCATGTTTTCAACTTCTGGGTATAAGTTTCCTTTGGTTATTGACTTCTTCTAATGTAAATTTTCACGTAATATCAGCCTTGAACAGTATTTGGGAGTAGAGAATACAACTTGTTTGTTCATTTTTAACCTGAGATTAGCATTAATCGCCTTTTGAACAACTGTCCCAGGATGATAAGTTGTTGAACTGTGATCTGTAATAAGTTTTTCGGATGATTTAAGGCTGATCTTGTAAGTTTTGGATGAACGTAGTTAAGGAAAGAAGTAAAACTGTAGGATTTAAATAAAGTCTCATTCCAAAAAATAAATAAATGAAAGATCCCGTATCCCGAGAACCCGCAAATAGGGCTTCCTTGTTTGCATTTGCAAATTTAGTAACATTAATAATGAGTTTTTACAACAGACAACTTCAAGTTATATTACAGATGTATCTTTCTGGTAATCTCTCGCCATTTTCTGTAAGTGGACAATTTGTGTCAACTGTTGCATTCCACGGATATGCCTTTGGAGGCGTGTCTTGTTCTTATTGACAACAAGCAGGTAAATCTTTTACTCAGCAGGACCAAGCATGTAAGTTAAAAAAAAGCTCTCTTCAAGCCTGTTGCAAAGGATCAGTCTAGCGAACAGAGAGAATAGCTGGCAGCGTTCTTTGCTTCAGTTGTAAGATGGATGGTTTGTTCCATGTAGACTT
>NC_090895.1:12641535-12644035 GCF_036669925.1 Montipora capricornis | reverse complement strand
TACAATTTCCTTGCACTGATCTGAGTGCAGTGGTGGCCCATTGATTGAAACCTGCATAAGTGCCTGCAGCATGTCATTTTGAAGCCTTGATCGAAGCCTGGTCTTGATGCGCTTAAGCGCGCTTGCACCACGTTCTGGCCATGCATTCGAAATGGGAATTGAAAGGCAACACTCAGCAAGGTTACTCAACAGGGGACAAAAATGCCTGTAGGACGGCTGTTTCAGCATATAATGAAGAGTCCATGT
The DNA here is from genome assembly GCF_036669925.1 of Montipora capricornis. Classification (NCBI taxonomy): domain Eukaryota; kingdom Metazoa; phylum Cnidaria; class Anthozoa; order Scleractinia; family Acroporidae; genus Montipora; species Montipora capricornis. The sequence continues at coordinate 12,643,789 of NC_090895.1, read as the reverse complement.
TGTGGTAGTCACAGTTGGACATTTACCGTCAACAACATCCTTGGGAACGACCTTTTTCCACTCCAACAAATCAAACTTAAACTTTCCCCATTCTGCCTGGAGCTGTTGCTTCTTCACTTCACCAACAAGATTGGACTTATTGTAAAAATGTTTAGCAAGTGTTTCGATGTGTTTGAGCCCATACTCCTTGAAGTTCACACTTTCAGGAGGTGGAGCCATCATAACATCAAAAACTGCAAATGCACTAAGGACTGGCAGGGCACTGCTGAAACGCTGATCAATATTAGCCTTCAACGAAGAGACGTATCGAAGCAGAAGCTGTTCTTGTCGCTGGAATTGAAATTCTGTTGGTGTAAGCTCGAGGGTCTCTAGCTTGCCCTCTGCTTCCAAATCCTGCTTGAACTGCTTCAGTGGTAACCTTTAATCTACGATGCATTGCAGCTTGTGTTTAGCGTGATTAATTGCAAGGGGAATGTGACTGAAGTTCACACATCCTCTTTGGAATGTTTTGCTCAGCTGAGAGAGGACAGGAAGAATGTGCTTGAGAATATACACACATCCAACGAATTTGGGACAGTGTATTTTCTTCAGTAGCCCACAAGCTGTTGCATCACTTTCAAGAATTCTTAATGTGCGCATTAATGCTTCTAAGTCGTCAGTTATGCCTTCTACTGCATGATCAAGCGACAACCATCTTGTTTGGCAGGCTTTCTTTAGCTTCTTGGTTATTACCTTTCTGCTCTTCTTTCACAAGTCAAAAGACTTTACTTCTTGCTGCACTTTCAAGTAAATTGCCATTCTTTTAGGGGAATTTTCCAGATACTTCCACAACTGTCCTAGGAGGTCCTCGACAGCTCGTATGTACTCGACATCTTTTGCAGTGTCGACACAAGCTAGCGCTAACTTGTGGCAGATGCAGTGGATTGAAATTATTGTGGAATTGACTTCTTTAAGTCGGGCTGCAAGACCTGTTTTGGAACCTAACATAACACTTGCACCATCACTAACCAGGGAAGAAACTTTGTTGATTTCCATATTCAATTCTGCCATCTTGTTGGTGAGAAGGGTGAATAGTGTTTCCGCATTTGCTGAATCAGAGTCCTTTAGGACATTTTGTACAAAGAGGAAATCAGTGTGCAGCACACCACATTCAGAGTCAAAGATCTGAGCAAAACAAACAAACTGTTCCTTAACAGAAATATCAGTAACATCATCACATAGCAGCCCCCAAAAATTTGCATTATGAAGCTTTTGCAAGATGCTGTTAGAAATCACTTGCCCAACAACCAAAAACATCTCCCTCACGGCACATGGTGATCGGGGATTCAAGTATTTCATCTCTTCGAGTCCCAAATGCTCCAGTAGGGACAACAACGAAGTAAACTTTCGGTTCGAAATTTCTTCTTTTGCAAGCCAATACAAAGAATAGAATGCCTTGAATAAAACATCATGAGCAGTATTTTCCTTCTCAGTGATTTCTATATGAAATGTTGAAACTCTTTGCAGGTGTTCTGCAGAGATGGCATCACGATGTTGCTGACTGTTAATATGTTCTATCAGTGTCGGTTTCCGGAAACGAACAGAACCATCAAGATTGAAAACCTTTGACTTATTGAATTTGCTGCCTGCATCATGCTTTCGGCAAAGAAGACAGAACATACCTTTGCCCTCTAAATATGAAAGCCACCAAATCCCCGTATCGGAGCAGAACGAGATCTCTTTGTCAAACAGCCACTCATGTTTGAACTTGTCTTTTAGCTTTTTGTGTGCAGTTTGCTCTTGTGCAGATAGCTTACAACATGACTTGCTACTGCATAACGACTGATGGTGCAAAACGCCTTCTCCTTCTTCTTTGAACAACGAGTTTAAGAGACCAGTGCTTTCCTCGGCAGAAACCGCTTTAGAATAGTAGACTGGTTTTTCGAGCTGTCTAGCAGGCAAAACTTTTACTGTTTCCTCTGAGGTACTAGCACCAGCTGATACAAGCGCACTGCTTGAGCTAGAATCTGATATATTTTAAATGAAAAAAAAAAAAAAAAAAGCGTATGTCAAAAGGAAGTTCGAATTACGGATCAGATTAACCTGCACCGGTAACTTGCAAGTCAATTACAATTGACCTGTTTGAGTTTCAACTCCTGTTTACACATGCCGTGCGGGCTATATTTCTGATATTTCGAAAACTGTACGTGCCAGAAAGTTAACAAGGCAAAGGCCACTGCTGATAAACAACACGCACCTTGATCATGGCCGCTGT
>NC_090895.1:12619035-12636535 GCF_036669925.1 Montipora capricornis | reverse complement strand
CAAACGAGAGATTAGCAGACTTTTGTCTAATGATGCTTGCCATTTTTCTTCAATCAAAATATTCATTTGAAGAACGGACTTATTTACCGCTTGCAGGTTCAACTGTCATATTTAATGGTTGGACACACGCACGACGATGTAGACCAGGTATTTTTTTTCTGCACTTCAACTCCCAATCGACTTGTGAATTTTTTCTTATTATGAAAAAATTATTTCCTCTAGTTCTTCAGCAAAATTGACTAACAGCTGTCAAGAAAGAATGCGAAAACTGTTAAATCAGCTGAACGAAGTCATGCGAGAGTCCTTCACACCGAAACCGGAAAACTATCAGATTGATATGTTTTTTGATGTTCCTGGATGGCTCGATACCAAAATAATGGTGATTAAAAAGTATGTCTATCTGCACGTTCTTCGTTTTTCTCTTGGTGATGATAGTAAGGCGAAAATGGAATATCAGAATTGGACACAAGACGAGGTTTGGATTGCTGGTGGGGAACCACTCACGATTTTAGAGGCCATCCCACAGGATTTTCCTGAAGCCTCAAGCTAGGAAGAGGGCACTCGCGACCAATGAGCTGCAAGAAAAAATTCAATAAAGCAGCAAACGTATACACCAAATTTTACAGACAGCGATAACAAAGAAAAAGAAGCTTGGGAACAAATGACAGATGGGGAACTTCGTGGACTGTCTAACAAAGAGTGGAAGAAGCTTAGGCTGGCGCCATACAACACCAGAGAGGCAGCTCACACTGAAACTATAAGGAGTGCGGAGGAAGATCATCAGAACCAAGAGATACACACACTACTTCAAAAACAAAACAAGTTCCCTCCTGTGAGTTAATGAAGACGGGTTATCCAACAAGAAAGATACAGTAATTGTAGATCAGTATTCATGATTACAAACACTTGATAACACCAAATCCTATTTTCGAATTCCTGTGACCAGTTTCAGTATAAGGAGTCAGCAGGAGTCATGGGCTGATAACAAATTTTGCTTTGTCTCGACTTTATTGCAGATCGAAGTTGATAAGAAAAGAAAGCGTGATGCAAACTTAAAGACAAGCAGCAGTAAAACTAAAAAAAAGGCTGACAGACGTCCGATAACAGCTCCTGCAAAAAACAAGAAAAGAAAAACGGTAACGAAAAAATAAAATTACAACACATGACAAATGACAAATCTTCTGGTGTTTCTAATGCTTGAATGCTTGACTGGAGATAATTCAAATTCAATGTGAAGATTAAGTTTGGCACCCTAAGAGGAATATTCATCTCAGATCCAACCAGTCCTCTTACTTTATGTCACAGCCGCCGGTGAAGAACGTTTTTCGTCCACTTTGACGTTTTCTTGCTTGGTTCTTTGGAAAGCCAAGTACATTGTACGGACTTTCGAATTTGCAACTAGGAAAAATATTATTCGCTTTGTAACATTACTCTCGTAACAGGCCAGTAGGCTGAAAATCTCAAAAGTTATTTTTTTTTGTCTTCCTAGTACATTTGCTTCTCTTTAGGTAGTCTGAAGATATAAGCAGCATAGCCAACAGAATGCTCTTCCATTGCTGAAAGCAAAAGACGGTCTTCAAAAAACAACTTGATATCAGAAAACGTCACGACAGTAAGACTTACCGTTGTTTAAATTCAAAGCTTTCTCCGACATCTTCCTCTTTTCACACATTGTTTACCTTCCTTATACTTAAGAGTGGATTTCTGTAAATGTCGACCAGGCCGGGAAATATGAAAAAATCGAAAAATACGAAAAAAATTCCCAAGATAGTCCTCAATGACCTATTCATGAAAATACAAATTTGAGCTCGATCAGATAAATATTTTGGTAGTTATGCGACATTTTAGTTTGGGCGGCTATATGCCTTTGTCCTGAGCTTTTTTCGGAGGCTTGAAAGGGGTTCAAGAAACGAGTTTGTTTTGTTTCTACGCTAAATACAATCCAGACAACTAATAGCTCATTTGATTAAGGATATCCTGGGCAACATTTTGATGTGTTTTGGGAGCAAAAGATTTTAATGTGAATTTTTGGCAGATTTTTCAATATTTTCGTAACTCGGATATCGTTTTAGGAGCGAATTTTCGCCCGAATTCAAGTACTAAAAAACGCATCCGATACATGAGTTTTTGCAATTAAACTTATATCATGTGAAAGAGCATTCTTTGAAGGTCTAAAATCTAATTTCAAAACACAAGGCAACACCACTTTCTGATTTTTAGTGAAGGGAAATGCAAGTACCACTTGACTGAAATTTGACCTTTTCACCACACGATCATGCGACTGCCAGGCAATATCTCGAACAAAGATTCAATACAAATATAGTTTATTTTACCATTTCTATGGCTAACAACCAGATTGAAATACAATTAACACTATTCTTTGCTGGTTTCTTAATTAAAATAAAAAATTGCAAGAGTATAAAACTTGATTCAGACCTCGGATTGCAGTACGTTGTTTGTGTTGACACGGGCAAGTTTGACTCGAGTATTTATTTCCCCTATCAAATTTTTCTACAAAAACGTTTGAAAACTATAACCAGACTACAAAATATTCATGTCCGTACCTTTAGCTACGTGCTCGGTGCCCTTGGTACCGGAGATCCTTTGGAATATAGGCGGAAACATGGCAATATATGGGCATCTTTTGCAAAGCAGTATGTCAAGGAATGAGCGTTACGTGACATCAGGACACAGGAAGCCCACATATACTTGGTGGTGTAAATTCTCACAAAGCAAACAAAAAGTAGGTACGATTTGTTTGTTTAACTCATTAACTACATCAAATACGGACATATTTGGCAATATATTCCAAGCACTCGCAAAATATTGTGCAATGGACATTTTTCAGCTCGCTCGCTAATTTTCGTTTAGATCTCTGTTCGCTCTTCGACATGGATGGCAACACTTGTGAGTATGGAGCTCTGGTCGGAGGTAAATGCAGGCTTAGTCCCAAATATCCCAGTAGTATGGAACACGTTCCTTTGGTGGAGTGTTGTAGGTCCATTGAAGACCATTTCACGAAGACCTTAGAAGCAAGTTTCGTGAACTGCGGCTTGCAAAATGAAGCACAACTTCTTCTAGCCAGGGCGGGTAAGTTTCAGTCTTTGTGCATATAATGAGGTTTTTGACAGTTCTAATAAAAAAACCGTAAAAATAAGAGAGAACTTACTGACGCTTCAAATGCTAGTCCATGATAGGGGTAAAGAAAACTTAAAGAGAAAGGAAGGTTTAGAAAGCGTGGTTAGATAGAGAAGAAGAAAGAAAAGAAACCACTATATCATGAACTTCTGACTATATCCGATAAATGTGCTGCAGTTAACGCTATTGTTACTAAGTAATCTAGTTAACCTTGTTGGTTGAGCTTAGGCGATAGAGCAGATTTCGTATGACCGTGAAAAGGTCCTTGCCGTGTGCGTGCCTTGCCGCGACCGTAATGTCTATGTTTTATTTGCCTTGCCGCACCGCGCCGCGCCGTAACCGCGTCTGCGCCCTGACCTTTTCACAGTCATATGAAATCTGCTCTACTCTTCAAAGTCTTTCCTTATCTTATTCTAGTAAGTACGCTGTTTAAGGTTAACAGTGTTCGACCAGCCGTTATTTAATTTAATAGTTACTCTAGAAATGTACTGAACCTCGTACTCAGTCTGCTTTGGCACATACCTTGTTGTCCAGGACTAGCCAACACGTTGGACAAAGTTCAAAGTCCATGTGAGTAGATTTCTAGAAGAGCTGGAAAAAGATGCGACACGGTCATATATTGAAAAAAAAGTATTTTCCCTAAAAAATTATCTTTATTCACTCTTTTATTGATCTCTTCTTTTTATATATAACCTTCCTTTCTCTTTACTCAGACGAAGGACTTATGTCCGAAACGTCGTGAGTTCTCTGCCATTACATTTACTGTATAAGGAACCAGTAATTTTTTTTTTGGAGGGGGGGGGTGGAGGTGGAGGAGTCGTAAACAGCACCAGTTAAAAAATGTTTAGCCCCTTCTCTTGCCTTTCAAGATAAAAAAGTGGCCCACCCCCCATATATCCTTTTTCTCAGTGACCTTCCCTTACTAATGACAAGAAAATATGTAGTGAACCACCCCTTTTTACAGTGTAAATTTTTCTTGACCCCCCTAAATTCCTCGGGTCCCCCCCTTTCTTAAAAATGAATGGTCCCTAAAACATACTTTTTGATCACAACTGTTTCATTAGAAACACCGACGCAGCTCAAACTAGTCAGTTTTACTGCTCGCTAGTTACCTATTATTATCACAATTGTTTTACTGCTAGTTACCTATTATTATCACAATTGTCTCGACAGAAACACGGACGCAGCTTACACTAGTTTTACTGCTACTTACCTATTATTATCACGAATCGTTTTGATAGAAACACCGACGAAGCTCACACTAGTTCAACCGCTATAGCTACCTCTTTTTTACAGTTCATTGGAGTTTGCGCCACAAAACATTATGCGCGAGAAGGATAAGGTCAAGCGTTTTGTTTAAAAAATAAATAAATGACTGTTTATTTACTTGTCCTAATTTTTTCTCTAGCGCTTATCACACTAATTGGGGGACACTGTTTGTCATCTTATGAAGCTGCACTTGAAATGTTTGCATGTGAAAGGGGATATATTAACCGATTAACCAGTGGTAACAATGTGCATTTCAGGCGGTAAAAGCAAAATGCGAGTCGCACTCTTTTACAAGTAATTTTTACATATATTTTACATTTTATTGTCTATTGCAGGCATTTTTGATATGCATGATGAGCACCTTTTGATGAAGCACCGTAACGATTTTGGCATTGGGTGGCGTTGTCAGAAAAAACTGTGTCACGTTCCACAGTCTATGTCGCCCCATCACAAAAGCAAGAAAAGGAGAAAAGAAAAGACATTGACATTTTCTCATTCTAGGCATATATTTGCTGAAACAGCCATCTTTGTTCCAGTTGGAGCTCGTAAGTGCGCATCACGCAATTGTAATGACACCGATGAAATTTACAGTTCAAAAAACTTTTAATGTCATTACTGAGTAAACACAATTTCACTTCTTTATAGCGATATGTAGATCGTGCCGTGGCTCCCTTGCAGAAAAATCACAGAGTCAAATGGCTGCAGTGCCAGCATTAAGTCCTGAGATAACTTTCAAGAGACCAACCCGTCAGGCAAGTAATAAGACGCTAGCCCTGGCCGACGCAACTAGCAACTCCAGCACTAGTGAGAATGTAAGTACATAGCTACATGTGAGGTGACGCTATGACTTCATTAATGGTGCCATGGCGTGTATAAGACCTTGGCGCCAATAACATGGCTTGAGACACACGTGTGAATGATATATTGAGTCAATGTCGATAACGTTAACGTTTTCACTAAGTTGGTTTGTTGTTTCTTTAATTCAAGGGCAATAGCGACAGGCCAAATTTGTGCCAAGCCATGGCTAATTTGTCTATTGCAGAGGCCAGTCCTAATCCAAAACAAGCACTCAACACTTCATATTGAACAAGAAAGCCGGACTCATAACTTTGTGTTTTCTCCTGGATAATTGAGAGTAGCAATCATTTCCATTATAAAGATGTATTATGGTAGAATATCAGAGAGCGGGGTTGCCCAAAGTAAAGTGACTGCCAAGCGCCAAAACAGTCACGGCCCTTTAATTATGAAACTGGAATAAATATTATATATGATGTATATATTTTGCTAAGATAGAAAGGTGGCTGAGTTAAAATGCAGTCCATTGATTTTGTTAAAGATTTCTATTGTTTCTATTGTTTTTATTGTGCGCAACCTTGAAATGCTTCCACTGCGTTCTAGTGTGGGCTTCCTGTGTCCTGATGTCACGTAACGCTCATTCCTTGACATACTGCTTTGCAAAAGATGCCCATATATTGCCATGTTTCCGCCTATATTCCAAAGGATCTCCGGTACCAAGGGCACTGAGCACGTAGCTAAAGGTACGGACATGAATATTTTGTAGTCTGGTTATAGTTTTCAAACGTTTTTGTAGAAAAATTTGATAGGGGAAATAATTACTCGAGTCAAACTTGACCGTGTCAACACAAACAACGTACTGCAATCCGAGGTCTGAATCAAGTTTTATACTCTTGCAATTTTTTATTTTAATTAAGAAACCAGCAAAGGATAGTCTTAATTGTATTTCAATCTGGTTGTTAGCCATAGAAATGGTAAAATAAACTATATTTGTATTGAATCTTTGTTCGAGTTATTGCCTGGCAGTCGCGTGACCGCGTGGTGAAAAGGTCAAATTTCAGTCAAGTGGTACTTGCATTTCGCTTCACTAAAAATCAGAAAGTGGTGTTGCCTTGTGTTTTGAAATTAGATTTTAGACCTTTAAAGAATGCTCTTTCACATGATATAAGTTTAATTGCAAAAACTCATGTATCGGATGCGTTTTTTAGTACTTGAATTCGGGCGAAAATTCGCTCCTAAAATGATATCCGAATTACGAAAATATTGAAAAATCTGCCAAAAATTCACATTAAAATCTTTTGCTCCCAAAACACATCAAAATGTTGCCCAGGATATCCTTAATCAAATGAGCTATTAGTAGTCTGGATTGTATTTAGTGTAGAAACAAAACAAACTCGTTTCTTGAACCCCTTTCAAACCTCCGAAAAAAGCTCAGGACGAAGGCATATAGCCGCCCAAACTAAAATGTCGCATAACTACCAAAATATTTATCTGATCGAGCTCAAATTTGTATTTTCATGAATAGGTCATTGAGGACTATCTTGGGAATTTTTTTCGTATTTTTCGATTTTTTCATATTTCCCGGCCCGGTCGACATTTACAGAAATCCACTCTTAAAGTAATGAGAAAGAAAATCGAAAAACATGTACTGAGGCCGGAATATTAAAAGTTCGCAAGCTTATAATGATGATCAAATTGCATGGATTTCTAACCATAACCACTCTAGCAACCTATTTGGCGACTTTTAGTGCTCCCTATAGGCTTCCCAAATACTTGAAATAATATAAATGAAGCATTTGTGAAGAAGAGCATTTTAGTTGAAGTGAAGAAACAAAAAGAGAAGTGTAAAAAGCAAGCATCACCAAGTGTAATGTTATATGAGCCACATGTTTGCACGCCGATTAAACAAAAGTGCACTCGGAATTGACTTTCATGGGTGTTTGCCTTAACATATTTTTATGAGCTATAATTTCGATGCTACGAGTAAATAGAAAGTATCGAAAAAAACTCAACTTAAAATGAGCAGTTCAATGAGGTGTTCTGTCTATTAGAAACGCTGGTATTATTTTGAAGAGTCAAGCAAGGGTCATTCTATATTTGGTAATGTTACTTTGAAGCACATCTTATTTGATGGCAAGACTAATACCAGAGGCACTAATGTTATCTATTCTGTATTCTGCTAAGCTTTTTACGAAACATTCCTCTTTTAACGCATTAAAAATCTTCCATATTCTAGCAGTAAGGAAAACGAAAATAGAAAAAAATGCGATGAAGCCAGGATATCAAAAAGTTTGCGAGGTAGAACATGATCAAAATCATATCTCTAACCACAACTGCTCTCCCACGTAACTGCTGCAGCAACGTATTAGGCAACTTTTCGCGCTCAAAAGGACAGAGAACAGTACACTAATCGGTAATTGAAACTCGTTGGACCACGAAGAGGAATACATGTATCACAGATCTGATGTTGCATGTGCCTTTTGTTACAGTTAATTAAGGCGATAAAATAGCGTTTCAAAGTCAATTGCTCACTGATTGACCGAGGTTGCTTGGATGCAATGAAAGGCAAAACTTAAAAGGTTGCTAAATTCTTATCTGTAAAGAGCGGTGTGAAACTTGAACAAGGCATGAATTAGTGCCTACTGATTGCGAAGTAACCTTACCACCAAGCGTCCAATGAGGAGAACGAGTGACAGTAAGAATTGATAAAAGTAGTAATGTTACTTGACTTTTTTATGTATGGAACCTCGTTGAAGGAACTTTGCATCGTGGAATTCAAAAGGTTTGCCACTATCTATTGGACTGTTGTTTTCTGGTCGGAAATGGCAAGTCATTACGATTCCAATTAATCGTAAAACCGTGACTTGTCAAAAGGATCATTTTTTTTAAAAGGACTTTTGGTCAAGGAATCAATGCTGTGCGGGACATTTGACTCGATCTTGGTAAGTAGTCCATCATGCACATAAAATTTAACTGAGCTTTCGCAATTGCAATCCGTGTAGGTTTGATGACAAAGGCCAAAAGTAACGTAATTGTACAGTGTCGATAGTTTTGGGCTTCAAATTATACTTGAGAGCCGCTAAAGTAAAAAATCGGAAATTTGCATACCCAAATAAGTCCTCTTATTTACACGTGGATAAAACGCCGAGGCAAAGAGACAATAAATACTGATGAACTATTGGTACAGGTAGGATCGCAGTTAGGATCCCCCCTTTGGATTCCTAAAAATTGCGTTCAATTTTCCAAATGTTCCCGGGTAGACCTTAATTGAAAAGAAAATTCCTCACACAGTCGCAATATGGAACAATTTGAACAACAGATGGTTTTCAAATGACGTCACGGCGGCCATATGACCATGTGAGTGAAAACGATCTGTAGAGGACAATGCGAATTAAACCTGGGCACAAGTTCCGCGCAATACAAGAATTTAAAAAAACTGTCAATAGACTGTGCAATTCTCCAAGATTGTGACCAAAATTAAAACTCACAAAATGCATTTTTATTCCTGAGGTATTTCTAAAACTTATGTTAGGCATTGATTTGTTCTAACCGCTTTAATGAATTTCCCTGCACTATTTCATTTGTTAAACAAAAAAACAATTATTCTGTTGATAACTGTCACTGGAACTGTACATGCAGAGCACGCTGCAAATGATTTAGTTGAAAGGAATTCAACTGCAGTCCTGGTTCGAGTCGTATCAGAGCAGCGCTGAAGTATGGATGCCTATTTGTGACCCTATTTGGGAAAACCGGGCTTAACGAAAATAGCGTTGAAATGCATTTTCAATGCATTTTAAATGCATTGATAATGGTTCTCAACGCATTTCTAATGTTATTCAGTCCAATGTAAAAACGTTGACAACTTTTTCCAACCTTGAAAACAAAGGACAATGTTTCGCCCCGTTGTAACAAAGCTAAACACATTGCCAACACAACCAATAACGCTTTGTTTACAAGCAACAAATTGAACATCAAAATTCTGCATCTGAGAGAATTTGATTTTGTTTGATTATTAAAGAGCAATTTGCGGCAAGTTACATTAAAACTTTTGCGAAGCAACAGCCAATATACCCACCAGAAATATAAATGTAGAAAAAGAAAATGTTGGCGTGATTTGTTTGGCGCTTCTCCGAGCATGCCACTAATTAGTTCAATAATTTTTTCTGTCATAACCATTCATAACCATTCCCTTGTGTAGCAAGTGAAGGCGTCATCAGAAATACTTAAAATACAAAAATAGGAGTGAAATTTCCTGAAACGCAATCTTTTACCAAGAGCGAGGCAAGGCTATGTTGATAAATAATTATCTTTGTCAAATGCATGGTGTGCGTGACATGGAATGATGAGTTAAGAACGATGAAAATTGCTATACGGTGGGTTACATTTAATTGTGAACAGCTTGATGCATTTGAACGACGTTTTCAAGCTTACTCTTTGTTTTCGAAGCCAATGAAATCGAAAAGTTTACTTAAAATTTATTTATTTTCCCTGGTGATTTTATACAAACATTACAAAGCAGACACTGAGGCAGACAAGGTCGCGCCACATGTTAGCTCATTATATCGCTTGTTTTGCGCCTTTTATCTTTATGGTGTTTTATTGCAATGGTTGGCGAACTGACCATTTTGATAACTTAACCGCAAAAGGATTTAAAGCACTGGTGTAAAAGCAATATTAGGGGGCCCGCAGAACAAAAATTATTCTGTATCAGCAGTTCAAATTCGTGATCGCTCGTGCGCAAGGTTGACATTCCTTTGTTATCCGTGTGAAATTCAAATCATGTTTGCGATGTTGCGGTATTTTGTTGCAGTTGCCAACTGAAATTCTCAGGATCAATTTATCGGGCCCGATTATTTGTATTGGTTACACATAAAGTGTTCTTTATTGTAGGTCAAATCTATTTTGTTCACAGGGTGAACTATTTACTTACTGGAGTAGAGCGGTCAGTCAAAATAGAGTTTATAACTGAGAATGCAAACTGCCTTAAGCGTAAAAAAGACTTGTGAACACACAAAGCAATTTGGTCATTGGGTCAAGTCAGATGGCACTCGTTCTAAGGTAAACATTAAGAGGAGTTAAACATGTTGGGGGTGGGAGCAATCTCGTGCATATGTATAACGAGGTTCGCGTGTAGCAGACAGTCTTTTTACCGCCATTAAATTTCGTTCAACACCGTAAGAACTAAAGCCAAAAAGGTAAGTGACAGCAGCCATAGGATAGTTGAGTTTTACACTTAGGAAAACTCCATGTATTTGATGTTTCTGCTCAAATTCAAACCGATATATGTACGTGCTAGAGTTCATGCTAACGGGTTAACAATTCGTTGTAAAGATTCCATAGTAACTAATAGCAGCGGTGCTAAGAATTATTCCAAACGACCTGTGGTGGTTTCATTAAACACGTTGTCAGTGTTTGACAACGCATTGACAATGTTTTGAAATGATTTTGAAATGGATTTGCAACGCATTTTGGTTCCGTTGAAAAACATTGCCAACGCTTCAAAACGCAATGGAAATGCGTTGAAAATGCATTACAACGAAAAAACGGTTCAACGTTATTTTCATTAAGGCTGCTTTTCCCAAATAGGGTCACATTTAATAGACATCCATTTTCGCAGTGGTAATACCTGTTGGTTTCTCTTCCCACCATCTGATGCCCAGTTTTGTCTATGTAGAAGTCCTTTTCACAATGGCAAACAACCAAACCAGTAAAGGTAGGACCACTGGCGTCCAAAAACTCAAATGGGCATCCTGCACATTTCTTTATCCTATTGTTAATTGGGACAATTACAAATGGGTTGCTGTTGTGCCAAGGCATCTTCTGGTGACTTTGATAGACATGGGGAGGAAAGTGTGGGTAGGCTGCTGGTATTGCTGTGCTCGTTGTGGAGCTGCCACTGTTTGGCAAGAGACCTCCACTTGTGAAACTGTTAGAGAATCACATGCTGATGGCTGTTGTTGCTTACTGCAGGTGGTAGAGCTCTGCACGTTGTGGAGCGTCCACTTTTTGGTAAAAGACCTCCACTTATGGCTGTTGTACTTGCCACAGGTGGCAGAGCTCTGCTCGTGGCGGAGACTCCAATGTTGTGGAAGAAACCTCCACTGATGGCTGTTGTACCTGCCGCCAATGGTAAAGCTCTGCACGTAGTGGAGACTCCAATGTTGTGGTAGAAACCTCCACTGATGGCTGTTGTACTTGCTGCAGGTGATAAAGCTGTAGTTGCAGCGGAGACTCCACTAGTCAAACTCACAGTGACCCCACTGCTTACGGCATGCTCTTCACTTCTCAGAAGCTTCTTGACCCGGGCAACTGGAATTGATTTTTGCTGAATAATGTCGTCATTTTCGTTAACATTCAATTTTCTCAGCATGACCCATATGACATGCATGCATATGTCTCTGGAAGAGACCATGCCACAGTCACAAGTAGGTGTTTCGCTTATCTCTACATATCTTCTCCTTCCACCGTCTAGCAGTTTGAACACCTTTCTTGTGGGCCCAGCATCATATATTAGCGTCAACGTTACTGACTTTGTTCGCTTAGCCATCAAGAGCGACTTTTGGAACACTTTGCTTCTTCCCTTTCGTTTTCTGAAGGAAGGCTCAGCAGTTTTTCTGCCTGTGTGCTTTCATTTTCCGAGGAAGATGAGGCGCTTAAGGCGCCTATATCATCACTTGTAGAGATCCCTGTTCTTTTCGGTGCTCTGTGACTCGAAGAGGGGTCAACAAAGGATGAGGTAGAGAAAAGGCATGGATTGATGTCTCCTGCTTCGAGCTCCTTCGCAAATTGAGCAGCTCGGTCTCTCTGCCTTCTAAATGTCACTCTGTGTTTTTGACGTTGCGTTGGGCAATGGCCCCCTTTGTAGGTTCCACTTTCATGCATTTCTTATTTCTAATCGACAATATGTTCTCATTACGCGAGTGGCCTGCCTCTGCCATATTGGTATTAGGCGTGTCTGCACTCTTAAAGGCGCGCAATACATGCATTCGTCTTTTGAACCAAAATTTGTTGAACCAGGATTTATTATGGCCTCATTCTGTTTTTTTTGTCTGTCCAGTCAATTAGTTTTCTTCTGTTTGCCTCAAATGTGCCAGGGGTAGGTGCGTGATATATTTCGTGCAACATCTTTCTGAAAGTTAATTTAGAGCCAGAGATGAAAAGGATGTTGACAGATGAAACACATTTCCCACTTCTCGTGATGGTGTTGTACCTTCACCCTTAGAGTTTTGCTCTCACAAGTATATCTTTTAAGGATTTCCCCTTTCTGTAGGAGATGAATGGGGGTTCCTTGTATATTTCTCTGAGTAAGGGTTGGTTCTCTATCCAATGCCATTTTGCCATTAATACTTTCTTGAGATGAGTGATATTGCTTGACAAAGGGCAGTGGCTTATCTTGCATCTTTTGTCTCTGTTGTAATGCCGACTCTCTTTCTGTGAATTTCACTTGGGAGAGGATACGATCAACCAGATGCCTGGGATAGCCTCTCATACGCAAACGGACTCTGAAATTGCGAATGTTTTCCTCAAAGGTCGTTTTTGAGGGGTTTGTCCTGAGTAGTCTGAGAGCTTTGCTTTTGATAAATCCTTTACTGACCCCTGGTGGGTGGCAGGAGGAATAGTGCGTATATTGAAATGTGTGAGCGCACGTCAAGAATATTTTCCTTTTTAAACCTTTTGCCCTTGTAGACACGTATGTCCAGAAATGTTGTTTCTTTGTCAGATATTTCAGCTGTAAACTTTATGGTTGCATGGTGTCTATTAGCGTGTTCAATGAATTTGTCAATTTCCTCTCTATTAGTGTCCCATAAAGAGAACATGTCGTCTATGTACCGTTTCCACTCTGGTTTGGTGTTGCTTTGGCCCAAAATATGTGTTTCTACCGCGCACATGAAAATATTGGCAAAAGCAACTGCGGTTCCATGCGTTTGAAGATAGTTTCTTCCATTAAATTGGAAGGAATTTTCTTTAAGTATGAGCCCAAGCATTTCTCTTAAAAGAGCGGTCAGTATAGGAGGGCTGTTCTCGTGAAAAACTTTGTATGCGTTGCATACAACAGTTATGCCTTCCTCCTGTGGTATATTGGTGTAGAGACTCGTGACATCCATTGAGACAAGAAATGTGTTTTCACGGACTTTCAGTGAAGTTTATGAACTCTGTGGTATCTTTAACTTACGATTTTCATTGTCGCTGCTATCACTCCCGCAAGAAGCCATTGAAACTTAGGAAGTCGGGATTCAGCCAAACGAAGAAAATTACTCCTAAATAAATTGCTGCTTGCCGGTCGCCTCAATTAGAAAGGTCAGAACGGAATGCGAAGTGGTAATATGAATATATGAAACAATAGGTAGTTCTTCTTTTAGCTATCTGTCAACACTTAAAAGCCTCTTTGCTCAGCAAAATAATCAGTGATCTTTGATCTTTTCACACGGCGCTTAGGGCATTTGAAAAGTAAATAGGAGACATTTGCACCTCGGAGGGCTACAAAGGTCAAAGATTCAAGTTTTCTACTCTCACTCACTTTATTCTCTTCTCACATAAATATTGAGAGGAGATCAAGTACCGAAAAAACAAAAATATGTATGTTTCCACTCTTTTTGGCAAAAGGGGAAGTGACGTTAGTAATAATCTTGTCTTTATACCCCGGGCTTTATACTCAGTATTAACTACAGAAGTGAGTTTTTGTTTGGGAAACAAGCTACATCTTTCGGAGGGCGAGACTACGGTGTATATATGTAAAATTACTCACATTCAGTATTTTATTTCATGGCGGGGTACAAATTATTATTTGACATGGTAGGTAAAGTGTGTATATGAAACTCGTGGCCCATGAGGCTGGAGCTTATCCGGTTTCCTTAGCATGAAGCGACTAGAAGTAATTCTACTCCCCCCTGGATGGGATGCTAGTTCATTGCAGTGTTGTCCCAGCAGTAAATTGGCCAGAAGTATTTCTACTCCCCCCTGGATGGGATGTTAGTTCTATACAGGTTCAAAGATTCATCGGGAGGGGGGGGGGTGGGAGGTGGAAAACAAGGGAGGGGCATTTCATTTTTTAAATTTCTTTAGGGATCTGAAGGCCGGATCCTAGCTGCGATCCTAACTGGTGAAAAAGCTAGCCTCCAATAAATATTGTTTTCGATAGAAAATGTTTCTGTGGCGATCCCATCAGAAAGTGTACAGCTAGTATTCACATATTTTAGTTCGATGCCAAGACATCAATTTTAAAAGCCTCCACGAAAATGGCGGGTTGCTGATGGATTTGGCGTGCTTTGTACGTTACAATATTTCCCAGTTTTGAAACGTTCCGTTAAATAGGTTTTGGAATATTGGAGGTTGTGAACTGCATCAATTGCATTGTTTCTATGATAGAGAATTCAAGGCAAAGGAGCAAAGATTTACTTCTAGACTCGAAATTTCTCATGTTATTTAATGCTATTTTTGTACCAACGATCATAGAAATTATGTAGCTGTCTGATCGTATCACGGTATTCATTACAAGATGTCAAGGATCAGTTTAACAGGTTTTAGCCAAGTGCTGATTTCACGAAAAAATTTAGAAGCCTCTTCACAAAAATTTCGTTCTTCTGATGGAAGTACATCTGGGTTCATTGACATCCGAGAGCTCTGTGAACTTCTTTTCCCCTTTTCCAACGCTTTTGCAAAATAATAGGCGCCCTTAATAGTAACTTTACCCTGTGGCAGTAATGTTACCACAGCGCGTTCCAGGGATTGGATTGTTTTCAGTAAGATTACCACGTTAAAAGGTGTCTCGAAATAGTCTTATCCCATTGGTTGAGACGTGGTAATACTTAGAGTAAGACTATTGAGCTTTTATCTCCATATTGTTTTTGTCCTCTGTTTTAACTAACTCCATCTTTTCAGCCAATGGTAGACTTTGATAAAATTAAGGCTTGGTTTTTTGTTGTCAACGTACACAGTATGAACCTTCAGTTGAGATGAAACACTGGTCGCAGTGCCTTTTTAGTCAATTTTAGGTACAAATTCAATCTTTGATGAGGTAACTCTTCTTCTTCTTCTTCTTCTTCTTCTTCAAGTTCTAAACAGTTTTTGGAATCAGCAAGGCCTGATTCAGAAGCTGTTCTTAATTGATTACTTAATTCAATGTATTAGGCTCTGTTCATAAAAAGTATGGCGTCTCAATTGGACCTAACCTATTTTTTTGTTATTGTTGGCAACAATCAATATAACGCAGATTTGATAAAAATGTACCTTTCAAACCTGGTGTAAATTTATCAGGGGCTATAGAGGAACTGTTCTATAATATTAACTTGCTTTAGCGTCTGGCATTCTGACGGCCAAAATACGATTTTCGTTGTGTGATGACGAAAAAACACCATTTTAAAATCTGTTGCAAATGAAAAAATAGAGCCGACATGATGTAAATTCCTTACAATAGCCACATATTTCTTTAGACATCTTGCGTTCGGATCAGGCATTCACTACAAATAACTGATAACATTTCTAAAAAAAAAAATGAAATATTTAATTAAAAGGAACGTTACAGCCTTCAAGTTCGCATGGACGCATTTTCTATCAGAGGAGCCTGGATGATGAATGTGCAACAATCTATAACATATGTATGTTGACTGATTTTAGCAGTTTGACCTTGAAAGAAAAAGGAACAATCGAGATTCTCAGCTGAGAGTGAATAACAAGACTAATAAATGTTCACTCTGCTCTGCTCGAGTTTAACATTTAAGACTTACAATGTACTAGTTTGATGAAAACCTTGCTAGTGGAAGGCCTGAGGTGTCAGATATTACTTGAGAAAACAAAGTGCTAAACACTGGCCTCAAAGATTAATCCCCCTCGAGTCATTTTTTGAGATTTTATTAAACCTTCTCATTCGAATTAACAAGTAGACAGTAGATGAGGTAACTAAACTTGTAGCCAATTTATCTACAAAGCTGATGGCCTTGATGGTATATATCAGCCCTTTTTCTCAAGGCTTCTTTCCTTTTACAGCAGCCTCCCTGACTCACGTTTTGAACACTGTCATTTCTACTGGTATTATTCCCAGTGACTGGAAAAGTGCTAGGGTCACTCCAATCTTCAAGGCTGACTCGAAGGTAGAGCCAGCTAATTATAGGCCCATATCAGTTCTTTCAGTCATTTGTAAACTCTTTGAAAAAGCGATTTTCAATCAAGTGTACAAATACCTGGACGAAAATAACTTGCTCTCTAAATTTCAATTTGGGTTGAGACCGTTACACTCCACCTTTACAACCCTTATTGATATGACTGACAATTGGGATTTCAACATTGACAATGGTTTAACAAATGCGGTCCTGTTTATTAATGTAAAAAAAGCATTTGATACCATCGACCATGAAATTCTTCTTTCAAAGCTAGAGCTGTATTGTTTCAGAAGCACTACTTTAGATCGAACTCTCTGTCTGATAGAACACAGGTTATTGTATTAGACAACATCCATTTTTAAATTAACTACATACGGTTTGGGGTCCCCCCGGGGTCAATACCTGGACCCTTATTATTGTTATTATACATCAACGACTTTCCTAACTGTAACTTTTTATCTGATGTAAGAATGTATGCTGACAAAACTAACCTTACTTATGCATCAAAAGATCCTGAGTTGTTCTTATCCCTGACAACGTTAAACAATGGCATGATTCTAAGCGGCTAAGTCTTAACGTTGACAAAACTAAATGCTTGTTCGTTGGGACTCAACAAAAAATCTTGCTACTACCTAGTAACTCAGATATTTACCTCGATGGCCATTCAGTAGAAAGAGTTGATTCATATGAATGTCTTGGTATACAAGTGAATGACACGCTATCTTGTGGTCCCCATATCTCAGAGGTTAACCGAAAGGTTTCAAAAGTGCTTGCAGCTCTAATAAGACTTAAGCCACTATGCTCCCAACAGTGCTCATAACAATCTACAAACTCTCATTTTACCACATGTTGATTATTGTAGTGCTGCCTGGGGTGGCATCGGTAGTGCCCTAAGTAATAAACTCGAAAAATTACAAAACAGAGCTGACTGGGATGAAAGATCCTCCTACATTCTTTCGGACCTCATTTTACCACATGTTGATTATTGTAGTGCTGCCTGGGGTGGCATCGGTAGTGCCCTAAGTAATAAACTCGAAAAATTACAAAACAGAGCTGACTGGGATGAAAGATCCTCCTACATTCTTTCGGACCTAGACTGTACGATCCTCACTGACAGAAGTTCCAAACAAAGCAAAACCCTTATGTTCAAAACAGTGAACGATCAACTGCCTGAGCATATATTCGAAAGATTCACTAATACT
>NC_090895.1:12611535-12614035 GCF_036669925.1 Montipora capricornis | reverse complement strand
TGTGAATTTTGGTGGAGGATGCCGAAGATGAGGCCAAGGGCTTATGCTAAGTACACTTTTTTGCTGTGACCTGTCGCTGGCCGTCGACCAGCGGCCAAGAACCAACTGGAGGAGGTAGGAACTCCATCACCCAGCTCTACTTGGCAGTATTCATCTGAAAATACCTGGGCAAAACCTGAAGATTATAGCCTCGATGGCTTACCACTACAAAGAACGGAATTTAGAGCAAATCAAGACTTTTTAGGATCCTTGGTGTTGGGCCTTTTTCTTTACCAATGCTGCTTGTCTCCATTCGTAACAACCACTGACAAAGTTTCTGATGGTAAATAGTGCTATATATTTTCAAACTTAGTGCCATCATACAAAAACACCTCCATATAAAGGTAAATCCAATTATTTCTATTGTACAGCTGCACATATTTAAATCGTTTGTAACAAATTAACTTAAGCTTATGTTACTTTCAGATTATGCAGTGTTGCTAAAACGTGGGCGCACGAAATTGTCGGTTGTGTTATTTTGCACGGCTATGCACAACAGGGAAATACATGACCTGGGTGTACACGCCAATAAATACACAGCCTCATGTTTTCAGGTGGATTGTACTTCGTAACTTTGTAATTCCACTTTCCTTTTCAAACTTATATACTCTGATATACTCAAACTCTAACCCTAACCATTTGTCGCAATTGTTTGTGACGTGGCCTTTGCACAATCCGATCTTACTCACTAGCGACACATACCAGATATGTGAAGTGTCACTGAGGCTCATTGTGTTTTAGCTACAGCGCACTGATGAGGGCCAACAAGCCCGAAACAGCTGTCTGCATCTGCTTTCTAGTTTGAGCAGTGATCATGCTAGGTTTGGCTGAGTGGAAGAGAATGCCTTCGTGAACATTGTTTGATCTGTCCGAACAGTGGTGTGTTTATTCTTATCACTGTTTGTGCATGTTGATCTTACTCCGTGGGATCTTACCTAATGCATAGATCGTTTCACGACATAGCAGTCTTTTGTGTTAGGTGTTCATTATACTCTCAAGCTAAACTGGAACGAAACCCGAACGGGTTGAAGAAATAACAGGTTGAACTCAAAGTACTCTGGCATGGTGCTTAGTGTACTTTTCCTGGCGATAATGAAGTAACTCACACAATCTAATAGTAAGAATGCGACACCGAGCTTTATCCATTTCCAGTTACATGTGTTAAAGATTTGCACCAGGGAAAAACCAAAGCCAGAGTTTTTTTAATAAACGCGATATATTTATTTCATTTTCTATTTCTGGCGCATCCCACACATACTTGGCGTGTGCGTGCCTGTAACAACGTTAGAAACATGTGGCTTTTATTTTATTTTCAGCGTGGAGTGGTGAAAATCATTGCAGACAGACTCTGTCATTTGCTGTCATTTTGCAATCTAATTTTGGACAAAATCTCTATAGGTGATGACTTGCACTTGATACGTAACATCATGTATCATTCATTTGGCTTGGTCTCCAAAGCATCATAAAGCATAATCAATCAACACTTGAATTGTTTTTTATTCTGCAATTGGGTAACTTTTTTGTGACCATGGCCGACCAAAGATCCAGTAACTAAGGCGTGAGGGTTCTCATGTGAACATTGGTAATGAATTGTATTCTGGGTTATCTAGACTGTCCAGACAAACTTTCCTGTTGTTAACTGACTTACCAGTGTGTTTAATACAGATTATCAGCTTCAGTACAGTTCAAGCTATAGTGATACTATAAATGGTAATCCATTATACATGGTTTGAGTTTCTGTATGCCTTTGGTTGATGCTTTGCTAACATTAGTAAGCCAAAACTACCAATCATTTCTTTTAACAATAATTGTTGAATGTACATGTAGTACTGTTTCTATGTACTGTACTCCCGATGGTAAATGTGAAATATTTGATTCACATGCTAGGGATGCAGTTGGTACGCCCCATTCTCAAGGAACATGTGTATTATTAGAAGCACAAAGTATACACGATGTCGTATGTTATTTGCAAACCCTGTATGAAAATTCAAGTGCATTGTTTCAGCTGATAGGTGTTCGCATAACAAGACCAGAAAATCACTTAGTTGATGAGAACAGTGAAATCTCTCAATCAGAACTTGCTGATGATGGTGGAGTAATGGCGCATATTTCAACAAGAAACAAGAGTCTTTTATACGACACTGTTGTGCCTATCAATTTATAGCATTTGTTTTTCAGTGGTTAAGGCGTGTTCTTACTGGAATTCACAAACTCTAGATGCAATTCTTGACCATGGAAATGAGTTTTACAAGAAACAATTTACGTGTCTTGATGAAAATCTCTGTTTACGCAAATTTCCAAATATTGTCTTTACAGCACAAAAAGAAGGCATATTTAGTTGTGCATCCAGTAGTAGCAAACTCCTCCAGAACTTTATTTTGGATAACACAAGAGGCAATACTGGGTTTATAATATGGTTTTCAAATTACTGTGCAAGTTGCAGCACAATTTTAAGACTAAA
>NC_090895.1:12582013-12598934 GCF_036669925.1 Montipora capricornis | reverse complement strand
TCACAGTGTTACGAGTTCGAATGTTTTGAGGAAAGGTAGTTTGCAAACTAAACTGAACGCAGGGTTGTCGGAACAACAACAAGAAGATTTATTCCAAAATGAACGTAGTTTCCACGAAGTAAACTCTAAATAACACGTACTCGATAAACTTACACGGCCTCCGCCAACTTGAATAAACACAGCTTCTGTCACACTTGACTAAACACGGCCAACGCCAACTCTCTTCGCTTGTGAAAAACTAGTTAGAAAAACACTCCGCTTGGACTCGTCTACTTATATACTCTGACAATAAACTTCTAGAACTTTCTAAATTAGTAATGAATCTAATTATAGAAAGATTACAAAACACACCGATTTAGAAACGCTTACGCACGAACCTAAAAATAAACAAACTACGAACTCTCGCGAAGCGTCTAGAAAGTAACGCTTGTCACGCAATACTATTTGTCGTAACATAACCCCCTCTTGAGAAGAAATTTCCTAAATTTCTACTAACAACGAAAAATTAGTTAGATAGTACCACTGAGGAGGCAGTCCAGTGTCTCTTAAGTTATTCCTCTACTCTGCTTAGATAATCTGCTCAAATACTTGTCACCATTCAACTTCTGGAACAAATGCTCAGCAGTTGGCATAGGCTCAGGATCAAACACGGTTAACTTGTTCAGTTTACGATAGTCCACGCACACACGATTTGAGTTGTCTTTTTTCTTAACAACTACAACAGGCGAAGCATACGGCGAACTTGATTCTCTTATGACTCCCATCTTCATCATGTCTGTAATATCCTTCTTCAGCGATTCTCTTAAGCTATACGGTACTGGGTATGGTCTTGATCTAACTGGTTGGTCGGATGTAAGCTTGATATGATGCTGAGCCAAACTTGTTGTGCCTGGGGCTTCTGTGAACAAGCTTTGAAACTCATTTGCAAGGTCCATGAACTCTGCTCTTTGCTCATCAGAAAGGTTATCTCCTATGGTCACATCATTGACTGACTCTTTCGCGACATAACCACCAATCTCCAGAAAATCAATACTATCCACAGGGTCAACTTCTTCTACTTCACTCTCAACATGTTCGTTCGTACAAATGTTAGCGTTCGTTTCACTAGCAACTGCTCCAACGGAAACAGGATCCTCTCGCTCAAAATACTTCTTCAGTAGATTAGCATGGTAAACTCTCTCTTTTCCTTTGACTCTCACTCTATAATCATTGAGACCAACTACAGCACTAACCTCAAATGGACCTTTCCACTGCATTAGGAGCTTGTTGTGGTCGGTCGGTAGCAGCACTAACACTTTGTCTCCAGGTACAAACTTCCTGACTTTAGTCTTTCGGTCGTAATAATGCTTGCCTTTATTCTGGGCTTTCTGAAGCTCGGTGTGCGCCAGTTTGAGGGTATCTTCAAGCTTCTCGCGTAGCTCAAACACATACTGATAGCTGTTCTTTACTTCAGGCTCCTCCAGCTCTTTCGTCCGAAGCTCTTTGAGAATAAACATCGGTCCTCTGACAGCCCTTCCATACAGCAACTCAAACGGCGAAAAACCAGTAGACTCCTGGGGAACTTCACGATATGCAAACAGCAACGGGTTAATATAGCGATGCCACTGCCTTGGCTGTTCGCTGCACAATCTCTTTAACATACTCTTCATTGTTCCATTAAACTTTTCCGTCAGGCCATTACACATAGGATGATAAGGAGTCGTGGTGAGCTGTTTAATGCTCAAAAGCCGCGTCACTTCCTTCATACACTCAGAGACGAACTGGGTACCAAGGTCGCTTAAGATCTCTTCAGGCACTCCCAAACGACTAAAGATATCCACCAACGCTTCTGCCACAGTCTCAGTATCAATGTTCTTCAGCGGGACAGCTTCAGGGTAACGAGTTGCAAAGTCGACCAATGTCAATATATATCTATGACCGTCCTCACTCGGGGGAACAATAGGTCCAACCAGGTCGATTGCTACTCTCTTAAATGGCTTGTCAATTAATGGCATCTTCTCTAGGGGAACCTTCGGTACGGAACCCTTGTTAACTGTCTTCTGACATACATCGCAGGACTTGCAATAACGGGTCACGTCCCCTTGAATGCCTGGCCAATAGAAAGCGCTTTGAATCTTATCAGTCGTTTTCTTTATTCCCATGTGACCTCCCATGATCGATCCGTGCGCTAGTTCCATTATTCGACTTCTCAGCTGCACAGGAACCATAACCTGCTTCAGGAGTTTACCTCCGTTCACATAAGGGTGCTTGTAGACGCGGTACAGAACTCCACCTTTCACTTCAAATGAAATCTCAGCCTGGCCTCTCACAACTACGTCATCTTTCTCCCAAAATTTCTGTAGGCTCTCGTCATCACGCTGCATTTGCTTGAGCTTTTCTCTATCAACTACAGGACTTTCTTTGGTATCTGGTACCTTCAACGGAATATGTTCTCCAGCTTTCTTAACTTGACTTCTCGTGGTTACAGCACAAGCTTCTTGTACAGAAACTTGCCAGCTTGGGTCTGGGTCGTCAGCGGCTCTTGCGCCTGGTACATTACCAATAATTAAATCATAAACAGCATCGGGGAGACACTGCGCTTCCACTTGGCCCTTGAGATAAGGTGCATCAACATCAATCTTTGCGATGGGAACTTTCCTTGCCGTATTGTCAATGAGCAGCATAACATTAAATTCGCCAGTAAACTGATTCTCCGACACAAGGTCCCTCTTTACTACAATTCCACTACAACCAGTATCTCTCAGAACATCAACGGGCGTCTCTCCAACTCTACCTTTCACGACAGGCATTTTACTTCTCACTCCAGTCAACGGTTCAATACAAGCACTACTCAACAATGGAATCTTCTTACCACAGGCTAACAACAACTTATCATCTTTAATACAGGCCTTAATTTCTTCATCAGTAGGTTTAACCTCAGGTGGCTGAACTAAACAACTGGCACTCACTTGACCACGCTCCACAGGATTACCATCCTTACTTTGTCCTCCTGATCTGCGTCCACCTGATCGACAGTTTCTAGCTTCATGTCCCTGCTTACCACATAGGAAACACTTTCTTGTTAGGGTTGGGCAGTTGACAGCTTTATGACCTCGGGTGTTGCACTTAAAGCAATGCAGAGCTGGTGGATTAATCTGCATGTTCTTCGCCTCTTCCCTCTCAGGCTGCACTGTTGGCTTTCTGCTCGCTGAGCTGAACAAATGTTTACCATGAGCCTCCAAGTACTGGTCAGCGATCTTCGCAATCTTTGCTAGAGTTTCAGGTGCCCTTTCTCGCAGGTGAATTGCCAAATCCTTAGGGCAAGAGTCAATAAATTGTTCTTTCACGATCAAGTCCTTAAGACCATCAAAGCTTCGCGCAGTATCCGAAAGCTCTAGCCACCGTAACAGGTATCTGTCCAGTCGCACAATAAACTGCTCCGGACTTTCGTCAACTTCTGGTTTGGATGCCCTAAATTTTCGACGATAGCCGTCTTCGGTAAGGTCATATCTCTTCATTAACGCAATCTTTACCCTGTCATAATTCTTAGCTGCGTCCTCCGATAGACGTGAATACACTTCTAGTGCCCGTCCAGACAACAGAGCACTGAGCTTCGATGCCCATCCATCTCTTTTCCACTTAGCTGTCTCGGCAAATCTCTCGAACCTCTGCAAATACGCGTCCAAATCGTCTTTACCATCAACAAACGAGGGGAGTTTAGGTGCCTTAGCCCGATCCTCTCTCACTTCAGGACGTCCGTCAGCGTTCTCCACAGCCAAACGTGCAATCTCCAGCTCATGTTCTCTTTTTGCCGCTTCAATAGCCTCTTTCTGTTTCAACAGCTCGGCTTCCATCTCCAATTTTCTTAGTTCGCGTTCTTGTCGCCTAGTTTCTCTCTCTTCGTCTTCTCTTCTTTTATCTTCTTCAAGTAATCGACGTTTCTCTTCTTTTTCTTCTTCAAACCGCCTACGTTTTTCTTCTCTTTCTTCCTCCAATTGTCTTCGTTTTTCTTGTTTTTCTTCCTCCAATTGTCTTCGTTTTTCTTCTTTTTCTTCCTCTTCCCTCCTTCTTTCTTGTTCTAACTTTTGTTGCTTCTCTACAAACTCGAGCAGCTTTGCTCCTTCCAGACCAAACTTTTCGCCAAGCTGAATAAATTTCTCCATTTCCACAGCACTAAAATTCCACGGCTCTTTCACTCGCTACAACTTTTTTCACAGCGCAGCTACTTCCTTCCAAGTTGTGATCCTTTCCTGGTTTCTGTAGTCGCAAACAAATGAATTCCTCTCCCGGACAGGCCCCCAATGTTACGAGTTCGAATGTTTTGAGGAAAGGTAGTTTGCAAACTAAACTGAACGCAGGGTTGTCGGAACAACAACAAGAAGATTTATTCCAAAATGAACGTAGTTTCCACGAAGTAAACTCCAAATAACACGTACTCCATAAACTTACACGGCCTCCGCCAACTTGAATAAACACAGCTTCTGTCACACTTGACTAAACACGGCCAACGCCAACTCTCTTCGCTTGTGAAAAACTAGTTAGAAAAACACTCCGCTTGGACTCGTCTACTTATATACTCTGACAATAAACTTCTAGAACTTTCTAAATTAGTAATGAATCTAATTATAGAAAGATTACAAAACACACCGATTTAGAAACGCTTACGCACGAACCTAAAAATAAACAAACTACGAACTCTCGCGAAGCGTCTAGAAAGTAACGCTTGTCACGCAATACTATTTTTCGTAACACACAGAACTATTAAAGACAAGGCGCCTATAAGGGCATATCCGTGGAATGCGCAAACAGTTAACACAAATTGTCCAGTTACCGTGAACTTCAACTAGAGGTAAACTTCGGAAAATGGCGAGAGATTACCATTGTAACTTGAAGTTGTTTGTTGTAAAAACTCATTAATGCTACTAAATTTGCAAATGCAGACAACAAAGCCCTATTAGCCGGTTATCAAGATACGAGATTATTTATTTATTTATTTTTTGAAGGAGACTTTATTCAAATCCCACAGTTTTACTTGCTTCCTTAAACTCCATTCATCCAAAAATTACAAGATCAGCCTTAAATCATCCGCAAAACTAATTAAAAATCACAGTTCAACAACTTATCATCCTGGGCCAGTTGTTCAAAAGCCGATTAACGCTAATCTCAGTTTTAAAATTAACAAAGGAGTTTTATTCTCTACTCCCAAATGCTGTTCAAGGCTGATATTCGGTAAAACGTTACATTAGAAGAAGTGAATCTTGAAAAACACAAATAAGCAAAGGAAACTTTCACCAGCACGTTGAAAACATGAAACAAAAGTTTACGCTGGATCAAGTTAATCGGCTTCAGAACAACCGGGCCCTGTATTCGAAGTACGGTTCTGTAATCCTGGTTTAGTTCCTTCCAAACTATTTAAATCTGCCACGGCGAAAACAAGAAGACAACATCTGTACTCCATTTCTCTCAGTGCTCAAAAATCTAAAATTCCGTAATTGCAATTCCATAATCTTGATTTCAGTATTATTGATACACAGTTTTATGGAAGAGTAATACTAGTCAATCTTAAGTCAGGTAGATGCACTATTGAGATTTCTACAGGTAGTTCTTCAGCCATTACTATAAATCACAATGTACATCTATGGTGCTTGTTCTATTCAATTAATCAACACACCTTGTACTTCTCCAATCATGTCCTTGGTGCTGTCTTCATTTGATTTCCACTGCTTTAGCATTTCTGGAGTCGAACAAAAAGCAAGATAAATGAGTCAATAAAGAGATTGACATTGGGTTTTTACTGGTTTGGTTTAATATTGGCCCCTTCCCTTCATTCATTCCCTCCTTAGAATGACACTAATAGCTATATTTAACTTTGTCTGATAGAAGACAACTAAAAAAAGGCTAACCAATGTTGGCTATCTGCCAATACTGCAGCTATGGCCTGTGTCAAGAAATTATTATTGCATGTGCATTATGTTAGCCCCTTATGGTGTGACTAAACCAGCAGTAATTCAGTGTGATGCTGCTCAAACTGGACTACAGGTGCAACCCTCTTGCATCAAAAGCACCCAGTGCTTTTCAGTTCTTATTAGATGACCTAAACTGTCACTATGCACAAACAGAAAACTACATGTACACATGTAGCTCAATTTTATAGACTATGTGTGCAAGAAATTTGACCAGTACCGGTACATCTTTGAAAGAAACAATGCAATTGTGTAGTCCAACCATAAACCACTGGAAACCACACTTAAAGAAAGCCATCCACAACGATGAGGTCAATTAGATATCTCACTCATTTTTAAGGTCAGGCATACCTTCTAAACTTTCAAGCTTTTCCTTTGTACTCTCATCATCTATCTTCCACTCCTTCAGCAACTTTTGATAATGCTCCTCAACAACAGGATCCATGCACTCAGTCTTCAAGCAGATGATCACACTGAAATAAGTTGCTCCAGATCCAAGGCCAAGTAGGGCATAACTTATATCCTGCCATAACATATTGAATGTTGCATCATCAACAGAAGCTTGGCTTGCATGAGCATAAACTTGGTTTCTGTAATACTTGATCCTCGCTATGTTTGCCTCACGACTGTTATCACCAGGGAGAGGAAGCTTGTCCCAACTTCCAGTACTGGAAGGAGGAGTGAGACTGCATATATTTCTCAGCAGTACCATCAGAAGTGTAATGTCAAAGCTGGCTGATGACACAGATGAAGGATGAGTTGGGTACAGCTTTCCCCATTGTGTGGGATTCAAAACTTTCTTTTTCAGAAACAGCAATGTAGGGTGAGCTAAGGACAAAACCTTGGGAAGAGTAGCTGATGGGTGTATTGTGTCAAAGGTGTCTCTCAGGGCCTGGGTTCCCACATCCACTAGAAGCCGGCATAGACGGGCATAGTTGGTCGTCTCCTTTGACGAGGCAAAAGAAGCTGGAGCTGGAACAGATGCCATATCCCAAACTGTTCACTAGATAAACATAGAAAACATGAGGGTGGTTGATTGGTAATCAAATGCGTAGAAATGCATTGGCAACGCAAGGGCATTTGGTAAGTGTACATGTAGCACGCACTGGGTGTAAATAGGAGGGAATGGAGCATTTTGAAATAGAAGAAAAGCATTGTAAGGAACTAGTGTACCTCTTGAATCATATTAAATTGCACATGACACAGTTAAAAATAATATTTTTAACTGTATCATGTGCAATTTAATATGGATGTACATGTATATTTCACTATGGTTTAACCAACTGACCCCTAGGAGTGAGGATTATTTATTTTTACTCTGCATGGCTAACGCCAAATAAAATACTTGTCAATGGGAGGCACTTTACTGTAGGTGTGAATGGGTTTGCACAAAGGACTGCTTGCTCGATTTATGAATTCAACGGATGGCTTCCAGTGTTGGGTGTCCTTTTAAGCACACTTAAAAAGACTCTAACATAACATTTTAGGGGCAGACTTTTCATTTATACATCGGTGAAATGAATGTGAACCATCCAAAAGAAGTGCAATGTGTTCTCATGAATCACATTCATAATGCAACAAACACATTCCATACCTTGTTTAAATAGCGTTCACTCTGCTTTAACTTTGCATTTTTTGAGGTAGAAATATATAATCCATACCCACAGTGATCAAGAAGATTACACAGGATCTGTTACTGAGACAACAAGGAATTCAACATTAAGTTTTAATATCTCATAGCAATGTTGGAGTATCGATTTTTTAAAGGAGTAACTTACAGTAAGTAACCTCCAAAGGACATACTGTAATTAACGAATCTACGCCGGCCCACTCTAATGGTGCTAAAACAGTAAATGATGCTTTGTGACTCTTACATGTACATAATATCATAAGGATAGAATGCAGACGTGAAAATCATCCTTCGCAGCCTTTAAGTCACTTAGTGATTTACTCTGTTACACCCACAAGGAACTTTTCCATTTATGGTCACACAAAAGTCATACATTTATTTTGAAAACACAAAGTTGTAATTTCTTTTCCTGGCATGGCACGTTATGATGTGGATAACATGCTCCAGCTAAACAGCAGTCAAGCAGTTAATAAGCAACTAAAATCTGGTCAGTGTTCTGTGGTATTAATGTTTTTGAGTAAACCTAGAGGTTGTTAACCCTTTAAGGCCCGAGAGGCTCCCCACTGACAAATAAAATCTATAAGTGGCCACTGGACAAATAAATGCAGATTAAAGAGAAAATATATTAATGCCTTCTAACTTTGGTAAATAATGTTTGCGTCACAAGCTTGATATCACACAAAATACCATGAAAATGGTGAGAAAAATATTTACATATTTAGAACAAAAAAATATAGTTTTCTTCCTCTGGAATCATGATTTAAAACGATAAAATATATAAATTTCAGTACTTGGAGCGCAATTAAAAACTTAAAAAGTGGGATATTTCGTTCGGAGCCACCGAACATCTTTCTAGGAATATACTGTAAATTCGTCAGCTGACAGTTCATGAACATCGCAAGCTCACAGGTCATTCAGTGGATTCCAGCAAAACAATTTAAAGTTCTTGCCACGGAGAATAACACATTCAAACGCCACATAAGGGAGGCAATTGAGATAAGATCACGTAAGCTGTCTTTGAGCAGAGACAACGGCTTTGAATTAGCCAGCATCTACATTGTAGGACACCATCTTAGCGCCCTCGAGACCATTACATAACCCTTCTTAACATTCAAATTTGCATTGCTGCTGACGAATTTCGGTGGATCCAACAAAATACAACTGTATCCCACTTTTACATTGTAAGTTTTTAATTGCACCCAGAGTACCGAATTTTTATCTTTTTTATAGTTTTAAATTTACATATTTAATTACGTGTATTTAACAGGGAAGCCCCTTTTTCCTTGTCAAAGTTCCTCTGAAGGAAAATTCTGCAAAAGGTTTCCATAAAGATTACTGTACAGTATCCTCACCAGCCTCTGATTTATCAGAGTTCCCAGATCTTTTTTCATAATTATTGCCTGAACTTGTGAAGTAGTTTGGAGCTATATCGCAAGGAAAAGGTTCAAATCCAATGTCTTCTTTGAGCATTTCATTCAAAGTTGAATCATTTTCAGTGATAAGCCATTCCTTTTTCCAACCTCAAAATCGAGATAAGTAGTTATTAATTCACTTTTATTATGTAGGCAAACTGGTCCAAGATGAAAAGGAGAATTGTGATTGGTTTCCCCAGTACAGACTGAACAAGCTAGTAGTTCCACAAGGTTTTTATCACATTCTCTCTCTTGCAGAGGGTTTTCTACAATGTATTCCTTGAGTCTTTCCTCTTTGTTTTCTTCTGCTAACGGTTCTGGAAAGTAAAATTCATACTGGAACTCCGACCGACATGACTAAATGAAAAACAATCATTTCTTGCACTTTCTTTTTATGTCAGAGAAAATGAAAACAGAAAATGGGAACAGTTTGGCAACCCATATACGCTGCTTCACGACCAGTCCATCTTAGTGGCCCATAATGCAAAATCCGGACCGCTCAGAGAATATTGGTCTTGTTCCTTGTTTTTAGTGGACTGTAGATTGTCAACAACAATTTTTTTTTGTTCCTCTGGGTCTCCCGACATGAGTGCACTGACTCAGTCGTCCAACCACAGTCACGCCTCCTTTGTGTTGGCAAACTTAAAAAACATTCGTGAAGCATTGAAAGATGGCTAAGAGGCCAAGCGAGAATGAAAGCAATAGTGTAAAAAATGAGGAGAATATTAAATTCTTAGATGTACTATAAGTCATCTTCATGCCCCTTTATTAGTTAATAGGACTTTGTACATAGTTGGCCGTTCGCGATCGTAACTGTTATTATTTTTTCTCAGTGCATGAGTGGGTGGAATTCAACAAATCCTGCAATGATTGGTTCCGAAAGCGGGCGTACACCCCACTGTAATTTTCTCATCCAGCTCACTTACGGTGGCGGTATGACCCAGCCTTGGTTGCATGAGCATGTGTGATGTCCAAGGTTACATTTCCATTTTTTTCCGACACCGAATCCATTTACATAAAGAAGTTACTTTCAATTAAACAAGAGGATTGTAAAAAAAAAACTCTTTTTGAAACATTCAGTTTGTAAGTCGCTTTAATGCTACATCCACTATCAAGTGCAATGCGAGTCAACAACTAAAAAAAGTGATTTCAGAGAGGAAAAAAAATTAATAAGTTATTTACCAGCTAAGGGTAGGTCCGTATAGCGAAAAACTGTGACCTCGGTCTTCAAAAAGCTGCCCTCATTTACAATGAAACATGATTTTAAAATTGCTGATCTTTAAAAATCCTGTTCCAAAGAGGAAATTTAAAAGTCTGCTTGAAATTAGCAGCACCCCTGAGTCATCCTAGACGACTAGAAGATTTACCGGGCGACTACTTTTTGGTAAAATGAAAAGGTTGGTTGTCCAGAAAAAAAAAACAACAACAAAGGACAATGCAGCCAAAAATAAAAAAAAAAGAAAATGTATTACATAAGCAGCACCAGACTCTCTCAATGGTTTTCTGTTGTCAGTGTCTGATAGTAATTTGAAGTTAACAATTTTTAATTTGCCAAAGTTGAGCATTTTTCCATGTTTTGAATATATGTGGGCCCAGTGACTTTTACAAAAAATTGTCAGATAGGAAAATTCAAGTGTAGCTTGCGATGAAGATCGAAAACTCCCTTTAATTTTGAAAATGCTAAAACTTAAACCCAGAATTCCACAAAAGAAATACCAGGCACACACTTGGAACTACATGTAAGGCCCACACAAGCTCCAACACCATGTGATTCAATTTCCCAATAGACCACAAAGCATTTATCAGGGCAACCACCATTAATTTTACTGGTTAAGTTGCCCGGCTTTTGAAATAGGGACAACCTCTTTTTTTAATTTTTTTTTTTTTAAACACTGCATAAAGAGTCTCTGCTTTTCTCATTTGAGGAGGTAGCTTATTCCATTCCTGGAATGCAGTCACACTAAATGTTCTTCCACCTTCTGTTTTTCATTTCACTCAAGGACAGGCTACATTGTGTGTTAAATTTAGCATATCTACAGGGCTTGAAATTAACTTTTTCGCTCAGGTGCCCGCTGGCGACTAATGGGGAAAATTTGGTCGCCAGATCATAAATTTTGGTCGCCAACTTTGCATGCAAGGAAAGTCTTAATTATTAAATAGCACAAAAAAAAAAAAAAACAACAACAACAGCATGAGAAAGATCTCTAAAGCCATTGTTGTTTTCGGCTTAGTTTAGTGATGGTGTTCTTTAAGGTTAATTGAAATGGAGCGAAGCACAGTCCATGTTTTCCATAGCAAGGCAAACATGGGTCCATTATCCTTGCTTTTCACCTCTAGTTCCTTATTCTCCTGCAGCTTGTGTGGCAAGCAACTTACCTTTATCGCGACTAAACGCAATACAACAATTGCTCGGCCTAGGCCCCCACACAACCACAATGCTCGTACCATTCTCTGACCGAGATAAAATAAAAGGAGCGGCAGGAGCGGCTCATATACAGTTTCAGTAGCCTCTAGAATCAGAGGAACTTGGTTTCTTAACGTACTTTTCTACCGGTATTTATCTCCATTTCTTAATCACCTTGGGCAGTCAATTTTTCTGGTGTTCGCTTTCTAACAGAGGGGACAAATTCTCCAACCCACTTTACGTTAAGGGTACAGGTTGCTTTTTGAAGGTTCCATGCAAATTTCAAACTCATTATGCGATGTCTAGTTTCATTACCAATATATTATCAATATCAAGCTAGTCCCGAGGAGGTTCTTCGGTAATATGGCTAAATCTACGTTTTCAGCATTCACAACTCACGATGGATTTAAATTTTCAATTAACCTTCTTGCTGAATCTTCGTCTTCCAGGCGCAAAATTCACGTAACCGGCAAGAAGCATACAGTGTTTTAAGTGTGCCCATGATCCCATGAAGCCGCTGAAACCATATGGCGCCTATAGTAAACGCGGTGATCGAAGTATCGAAGTACATTTGTGCTATTAATTAACAATGTGAGAAACCGATTTTCTTGTAGTATTTATACATTATTTTAAGGGGGAAAGAAAGGTGAGTCGTGTTCTAGCTACCAGTTCCTAACGATTTCATCATATAAAAATTCAAATACAACAGTTGTCTACTGTTTATCCTGGGTTATCATACAAAACGTGATTCGCAAGCTGGCGACCAGTGCTGAAAATCTAGTCGCCAGCACTCAATTTTTGGTCGCATTGGCGACCAGTGAGTCGCAATTTCAAGCCCTGATCTAGTCTGCCATGAATGAGTCTAACTGGTAAATACTAATAAACTTGTAAGATAACTGTGCATGTCACCTTGCAAAAGCTTCTATGTGATAAAACACTTGGCTACAATAGCTTAGCGTTCTCAAAGAAAGGAAGCCATTTCACTTAAAATTGTTAAATAACTGAACAGAGGGTGCATAACTATCAGCACCAACGATGATTCTTGCTGCTCTCGTTTGTAGCTTTAAAACACGATCTAGATAATGTTTATCACAATTTGGTCAGATAACACTTACATAATACATGTACATCACTGGTCTAATAATAGCATTGTAAAAGAGAACTCTACATGTATGCTTCATTTCCAGGCAATGTCCAATCTTTTTTAAAATTCCAATGCGCTGGGATAGTTTCCTACATAACTTATCAACATGGGATTGAAATGTTAGTTCCCTATCAATTTCCAGACCTAGGAGCTTTGCACAGAAATAGTCATATCATGAGGGATTCTGTTGGAGAGACCCTTGTCACAGATGGTAAAAACTTTAGTTTTCTTCTCATTAAGTGGAAGCTTGTTGGCTGTGGCCAAATGAACCATTTCAGAAACTGTTGCATTTAAGGAAATTTGCCAACGATTTATATCCATCCAAATGACGGAACAACTTAATGTTGTGCTGTTAGCATAAAGATCAGTGTTAGCAGAACTACATGTAACATGAAGAACACTGAAGCCAATGAAATTTAATTTTTAGCATCTGAGGGAATACAGTCCTTATGGTCCACTATTCCGGTGGGGCTCAGTTTGTTCTCCAACAGTTGTGGGCACTTAATTGAGCGTCAAGCACAGGTCTTTCGGAAGGTGTTTTCTTGTAATCAAGTCAACAAACTACCGCCTGAGGTCACTCACAAAACGGCTATTGCATTGATCTACATCTAGACCTACATTTATTAATTGACAACGCTTTCACATCAAGCCAATAATGGTGGGCCTAAGTGTTGTAATTGACGGTGGGTTGAAATGAAAATTCAATCTTTGTCAATTGATTCTGATGTGAAGTTGTGACCATGGGATCATTTTATCTCGGGATATTTGGCACAGTTTGGTGGGCTCCCAAGAATGAAGTGCGCAGCCTTGGAAGTTTATAATATGGTGGACAATCGAGAAATTGAAAATTAAATGGCTCAAATTGTATTGGATCTGCAAAATAAGCAAACGGGAAGAAAACTACTCACAATGGCAATAAAGTAAGGCTTTTTAAATGAGAATTTTTTCATATAATTATCTTCTTAAGCCTTTTATCGTGTTTCCCAAACAAATCCTTGTTTTTTTCGGCCATGTTGGCTTCCCTCACACTGAGCTTGGGGTGCATGTGGTTATTGAGGCCTTCCAAGGGGGGTAGTCTTGTCGCCTTGTCGCATCCTTTTGTGCACCTTTGTCGCCTGACCAGCGGAGGAAATTGTCGCTGTCGTTTTTCGTTTGTCGGTTTTTTTTGTTGTCGCTTTGTCGAAATGAAAAATGGATTGTCGTTTTCGCAAATTGTCGCTTCTTTCGTGTCAACTTCTGTCGGCTGTCGGTACTTTGCTAACAAATTGTCGCCACATTTTGACGCAATGTCGCTTGTCGCTCAAACCCCTTGGAAGGCCTCGTTATTCGACGAACAATTTGTCTGACACGCGTAAAACCTACTCTTAAATTGCAACGTGTGGAAAAAAGGGGATGACAATGAAGAAGAAGAAGAACCGATTTCGGTGAGACGCAAATACCTTTGACCACAGCACTACTTTTTCTCTCGGTCTCACTTCCTTGTTGGTGTAAAAATACGATTATCATTACACAGTACTGCTCTGTGTAAGAACTCACTAGAAGAGCGACCTACTCTCGTTTTTTTCCAAATCCTACCATGCTTTATGCTTGAATAATACTCCAAATTATAATAGGTTAAAAATAAACACTAAACTGAACATCATCAAAGTTCTTTCCCAATGTAAATCATCGATTCAAGCGACTTTTACAACGTGATCGAGCTTCTGTTTACGCTTAATTCTTGTCCAACAAAATGGTCTGTCTTACCTTTTCGACAACTCTCATTCCCTCAGGATTATTCGGTGTACTTTTGCCAGATACAGTGCTTTTCGGTTCCCAAGGAGACAAAGGTCCTGATGAGACGATAATCTTCTAAAAGCGAACATAAAGATGCAAGCACTTCATTGTACGTACGTGTATTACGAGACCTTGTAAAGTCCCGCGAATCTCACTCACCTCATTCACTGAATGAACGATGGGATTATCTTAATAAACCGACCATACGAAATGTATTTATAATTTTCAATTGAAAGGCTGCTTTCCAAATTTTGAAACGCCTGACAAATAGGACATTTTCAACCAACCCCTGTTTTCTTCCACCAACATGGCGGCGAAACCAAGTAACTCGTGTAACACTGGGTAACACTGGGTATATTGTCCCGACTTAAGGACGTTCGCACCCAAAACGTTCCCACGTACAGATTTTTTTTAAACTTGTCACGCAAAAAGGTAATGATCTACTTTTGCCAAAAAGGCCAAAAAAATGGGGGGTCAACGTGCTCGTTTACGAGATCATGAGGTGCATTTTTAGAAGATTGCGTTACTTTAAGACGAACTTAGCTTACAACTGTCAGCAATAAAAAAGCTACATGAGTGAAATTTAGATCAGGTAAACGTACTCAGTTCAACATAACTAATAGAAACTAAATTAACCTTTGCAGCTGATGTCTTTTTCTGAGGTAAAATAGACCTTGAAAAACGAAAGAAAGAAAAGAAAGAAAACTTCGGTCGCGCGAGAGCATAAAAGGCCAAATATTTGTAACTTCTCACGTACAGATTTTTTTTGTTTTTTGTTAAAATGGACAAAATCAAGAAAGGAAGTGATCTAAGGAAAGAAAAATGGGGGTCACCGAGCATTCAAGAGAGTAAAATCGCTGCGAAGTTCTCAAAGCGATTGTCTATTTGCACTGTCACGCCATTGCGTGACATTTCCGAGAAGACCTGGGTCCACAGCTATCCCATGATGCCACATACTTTCATGTTCCATTCTTGTGGAAAATTTTTGCGCCTTTAGCATCGTGTTTACCTGCGTGGTCTACGATGCATGACGTATGCGTGACATGTGCGAAAAGATGCGCAGTAGCAATGAGCGCGAACGTCCTTAAGTGTTATTGTCAGAGAAAACCGGGCACGAGCAAAAGATCGAGGTCGGCCGTTTACCTCCACATTTTCACAGCGTAAAACCTACCTGAAAAGAGTAGTAACGGTCACATTTGCAGACGCAGAAGTTCTTTTTTCTTCGAGATATAAATATTCACTGATTTTGGGCATTCCAGCGGCCTAAAATAATCGAAATTTCGGTCAACTTTTTATGGGCCTTGAAGACACTTTGTAGGGCCTCCTGAAGTTTTCATATGTTTGACACAATATTTGTCCCCTACTAAGTTGTTCAAGATTTGATAAATGGCCGTCGCTTAAAAAAGATGATTTCTACGTCGTGTTAAAAATCAGCGCTGAAT
The DNA here is from genome assembly GCF_036669925.1 of Montipora capricornis. NCBI lineage: Eukaryota > Metazoa > Cnidaria > Anthozoa > Scleractinia > Acroporidae > Montipora > Montipora capricornis. Next base: position 12,583,184 of record NC_090895.1, on the reverse strand, counting down.
CGTTAATGAGCTTGACCCAAATTTTTGTGATTTTTGGGCGGCTCTATCATAAAAATGCGGCAGTTTATTTCGAAAGTACACTTACGCTCTAATAGCCTATTGTGTAGTTATGAAAAACCAGGTGAGTTAAAATTGGTATCTACAAGCAAATTGAATTACTTTGCCTCGGAAGAGTGCAATAAAAACTGCCAGCGAAAAATATTTCCCGCCAAATTTTGACTGAAGGATATCAATATGTAATTACACATCGCGCAACTCTAGTCCTTAATTCACCTCAAGGGCTGCCCAAAAGAAATTTGTTTCTTATCGGACTTCGTGATCAAGTGTGTACATTGTGATTTCATGTGTACCAAGTTGAAAATCCAGTTACCTCTAAAAACCTCAGCTGAATTTTCCCGCGAAAATTTTACAAGCTGGGCAGAACGCCGGAAGGCTTTCTTTGTTACTCTTTTCACTGTTGCAAAAAGACAAATAATAGAAGGCAAATAATGCGAATACAATCACACACAGGCTCTGGAAACAGTTTCTTGACATTGTCTGGTTTGACCGTCCTATCAGTGTAACCCGTATTTTATTAGATTGAAGGATTATAACTTCTTTTGTTTCTTTTTGGACTTGATAAGGAAGATTCCTATCCACAGGATCGTTTTTAGCACGTGTTTCTAGACAATCAAGTTTACATCTGAAAAATTATCTCTGTACTTAACCGTTTCTTTGTTTGTTCAAATCCAACAAAGCGAAAATTGGCATGCCTTCGGGCTTCCAAAGAAAATACTTAGGAATGAGCATTATACCCGTATTTAGATCGATTACGTCATGCAAATCGAGTACGTAACTAAACAGATAATGAGTTATGGAGTAACTTCTACTAGGGTTTTTGGGTCCTCCTGACCAATGAAAATCTCCAGTTTTCTTTCTTCTTCCAATGAAACAAGGATGTCGTCAACCTGCACAACTTGAGCGAGAATTACCAAAAGTCGCCGCGATCTCAGAGAGCACGTTCATCATGTTCAGGTTTGAAAACATGTGCAGGTTTTCACATACGCTTCCAGGGGCTCAATTAAGGATTTCTTCCTTGCTTGTGACCCTGAAACTGATAATTGTAGGCTTTCACAAATTTCTGTTAGCTCGGCTATTTTTAACATGTGCAGTTTGTTTGCTCTTGAAAGTT
>NC_090895.1:12557013-12564513 GCF_036669925.1 Montipora capricornis | reverse complement strand
GGTCTAGTGAAGTGGACGAAGAAGATTCCGAGGAGGATACTGGTGACGATACTTATGTTGATGAATTTAGTAAAGAAGATCATTACAGTGACTCTGAAGGTGATGTAGAGAAACGGGAGACTGCACCATTCAGAATGCTTTCATGTGCCAGGTGATAGCAAGCCTTTTTCGTTGGACACTCGGGTAAGCAATCCCACGCAGTTACAAATTAATAAGCTCTGTCTTTATTGGCTCCGTTCTCCAGTAATTTCATGCGTCCTTTTGAGACTTATCATTAACTTTTTCGTACAACACTTTCGATGTCCTAAAATTATATTTTCCCTATCATTTCTCCAGTTGGGATTTTAGTAGCAGGGACTGGGATTTCTAAGAAAACTTGCCACTGGAACACAGATTTTGTCCAAACTTGGAAATGGGAAATGGGATTGCTCCTTGCCCCCCCCCCCCCACCCCCCTTCCCATTCTTCCTCCATGACCCTCAATGAGGAGATACCGAGTTCGAATCCTACTTAGGCTGCCTTCTGTGAAAAGTGTCTACGATGCGAAAAAATCTTACTCATGCGCAGCCAAATCGTGACCCCCCCAAAAGTCCAAAGTCCAAAAACGGTCGAACAAAGTAATGGAGACAATTTGAAGCCAAGGGAGACTTCATTGCATAACTTGCAATGTCTTCTGTTGGCCGGTAGTTAAAAGTTCTTTTGACAGATCCAATTAAATTACGAATACCACTCCATGGCCACACTGATAAATGTGTGGGCCGGAGAGTTTCCTGGGGACCGCCTCTCAAACGTTCCCAAAAGTTTTCGTGTCGGAAAAGTCATTCGTGAAACTGCTAACCGCAAGCTTTGGAAAGCCGATTTTTTCACCATGTTTTCAACTTGAAGTGGTACTATGATCAAATTTTTACCCCTTGATTTCTTGAGTGTATCACATAGAATTCCATGAAAGAACAAAAACGCCATTTACCGTTTGCAAATACCTGCACTAGTTCTGGAGATATTTAAGTAAATATTGAAAAATGGGTAAAATATGTAAATGAGATGACTGATGATGTCATACACTCAACCCAATATTATATTGAGTATATAAATAGGGCTACCTTGGCCAGTTTGCAGTGCAGACCATTGAAAATTGGTAGTCTAATAGTTCTACAGGAAACACACCTATGACTATAAAAAATTCTGTTCCCATGGGAACTCACTCTTTTCCAGTCCCCACCCACTTGATTTCAATATGTTAGTGATTTTCAGCTTGAAAAATGTTAAACAAGGCCACAAACTCGAGCTGACATATTTATATGCTTGCTGGATCATGCATATGAAGTGCTGTTAGCAAATATCAAAATGGAATGCCAAAGGTGGCCAGAAAAGCTTTTAATATTGGGGAGGTCTGGAACCCAGTATGATGCCATGGTAACAGAACTGTTAAGCTCATATTGTGGAGAACATTTAGTAGAATCGTACTGCAAAAAATCAAAAATTTCTGATTCAAACTGGCTGAGATATCTCTTTTCATCATATTTGAACAAAATTCGGTTGAGTGTATGACGTCATCACTTGGCTAATTTGCATATTTTAACAACTCGAATATCTCTGGAACGAAAAGAGATAAAAGGAAAGGAAAGGAAAGGAAAGGAAAGGAAAGGAACTTTATTTAAGTGTCTAGTCGTTCTAGTGCTGGAGCGCTAATTGGGGACACTGTAAACTGAAATGAACAATGAAAGTAATATAATAAATATTTGAAAAAAAGTAAACAGCATTTTTCTTCTCACACAGACTACTTGTTTATGTTTCAGAATTGCTTAGATAGGAAAGATGCGATTTTCGTCAGAGTACCCCTTGAAATCCTTTCTGTTCCAGATGGAATTGTGACACTCGAAAATGGCCAGAAAAGTTAGGCGACGTTCGAGAAACGGGCCCTAGAACTCCCCACAAATACTAAATTTTGATTATCTTAGCCAGTGATGTTGGAGCTGGTCCACATCTTTTATCTGACGGTCTTGGAGCACAATATCGATGAGTAGCTTTTAATCCCTGGTCAGTGCATTCCTGCTGTTCTTCATCCTTGCCATCGTTGCAACAGTAAGAACACTTTTGGCAGTCACGAGTTAAACTGCGGTAGAAATATCCTTGGATACAAGTCCCACTGCAAACTGTGTCAGACTCACCGGTGCAATTCTTGGTGACTATTTCATGCTCTGCACATTTATGACATGATTTGCACCCGCTGTAATCATACGCTTCTGAAAACGTCTTTCCATAGACACATCTTTCGCAGTGAATGTCAGTCGGTGGATATGTTATATGTTCTCCACAATTTGGGTACAATCCCCAACCAGGGTGGCACGGTGAACAATGTAAACAGTTTTTAAAGCTACCATTTGGCCAGGTGACATAAAAAAAGTTTGGCTCACACTTTTGAATGCACTCAATCAAACCCTAAGAAAGAAAAGAATAAACTTAGATAAACTAAATTGGTTAGGTAACAACCCATTTTCTCATGCATATAGTTTGCATTGAATTAAAAATAGAATAGATTGTAACCTGAGCAGTACTTGTTCAAAACCTGATAAGCACCAATAAATTGAGGTAAACTTCCATGGTAACGTGTTAAACTATTTGATCAAGTCCTCAATACAAGGAATGATTGATTGAGTTGCCAGTAATCGGTTCCCCCTTTATACGCAGAGGTTTCTGGGATCGCTATGGGGCAAACATTGCAAGTCGCGACAAGAAAATGCATGGCGGAAACTTATTTCGACGTCCAAAAAATGATTTTAGAGAGAGATCAACGCTTTTTTCGACACAGATTTATCCGAAATCGATTTGGGCAATGTTGATACGTGGCAAATGTAAGTTTTTGTTTGAATAACCGTGAAATATGAGATAAAATTTACTCGGGTTATATGGAGGTATATCTATGACAAAATTCAATGATCAGTATTTGAAATAAAATCGTCCAAATCATGAATGCATCAATCCAAAGCTGAATGGTAACAAGCCGATTCTGCAAATGACCATCACGGAAAGAGACATAACGCAGAGAGGCATAACGCAAATAGCCATAACATAAAGAGGAATAACGCAAAGAGGCATAACGTAGAAAGGGATAATGCAGCAAAGCATAACGCAAAAGGCATAAGGTAAAATAGCCATAACGCAAAGGCCCTTTGAAGAATTGAGACTAGCTGTGTACTCCGTAAATAATTTCAGCTCTAAAAAAACGTCAATTGATTGTTCAAGGGAAAGAACATATAATCGCTATCGAACTTTTTTGTCCTGTTTAAGTTATGCCTCTGCGTTATGGCTCTGCGTTATACCTCATTGCGTTACCCTTTTTGCGCTATGGCCATTTGCGTTATGCGTCATTGCGTCATGCCTTTTCGCGTGATGCCTACTTGCGTTTTGCCTGTTCCCGTTATGGCTATTTGCGTGATGCCTATTTGCGTTATGGCTGTTTGCTTTATGGCTATTTGCGTTATGGCTTTTTGCGGTATTCCTCTCTGCGTTATGCCTCTTTCCGTGATGACCATTTGCAGAATCGGCTTGTTGCCATTCAGCTTTAGATTGATGCATTCATGATTAGGACGATTTTATTTCAAATACTGACAATTGAATTTTGTCATAGATATACCTCCATAGAAATGAGCGATGAGAAACATGAGGAAACCTGTTTGATTGAGAAAATTCCAACGGTTTTCGAGCCGCTACAATTTTCTACAAACTCAGCTCTGTATTAACAGCACAATGATTCTGCTCAAGCAAACCATTTCAATCTTTTTTTTGCCTCGAGGCAGCTGTTTTAATGCTCCTTTTCTATAGAATACAGCAGTCTCTGTTTGATGGATTTATATAACACTGGGAATTCATATCTGATATGCCCCAGCTGTTACATGTAAACAAACCTTTTTTTCTGTCAAACCATGATCTACATGTAAAGTCACTGGATCTAAGCAAACTTATCAAGCTCCACTATGACTTCGTCCAATACAAAAGCGTCATCTTCATATACTAGTTCTCTGTAGATCTGATCTTTGGAGCAGGTCTTTGAGGTTTTGGTACTCCCACAATCATACTCTCTTATGTACAAAGTTGGTGTAGTACATTTAGAGGTTCTGTAACCTTGTACAAAATTATTTCAACAGACCTCGAAACCTTGAATTGGTCACGATTAATAGCTCTAGCCCACGACAAACATCATTGTTATTCCTGAGTGAGTAAAATCTAAATATTCCAACGTGAGGAAGAATCTTTTGCTTCTCTGGGTACCTTCGATCGTTGTCACAACCCCGCACAGCACAATGATCGCCACTAGGCACATTTCCAATATTATTTGAATTGCTAAGTTTAGAAAGAGGCCAAAAGCCAGCCCATACACACGTAAATACAACTGAAAAGGCTTTACTGAGTCATTTTCTCCAGATTTATTCCTAATTTTGTAATACTTTGAGACCATTTCACAACAAATTTTACGCAAGCAAGGAAGTTAATTAGCAAATTTTTTCTCATATTTGACGGTTATTCAAACAAAAACTTTCACTTGCTACGTGTCAACATTGCCCAAATCGATTTCTGATAAAACTGTGTCGAAAAAAGCGTTGATCTCTCTCCAAAATCATTTTTTGGACGTGAAATAACTCTCTGCCATACATTTTCTCACAACAACTTGCAATGTGTGCCCCCTGGCGATCCCAGAACCCATTGCGTATAAGGCATGAGGCAACGACTTGTGACGTCATGATGTAAAATCACAAAAAATGGAATATCTCTGAAGACGTTTTCTGTATAGAAATGAAACTTTTTGCAGTTGTTATACTCATTACAAAGTTCCATGATATGGCACAGTGTGATGTATCCATAGCAACGCAATGGGTTCCAGGCCACCTCCATCCAAAGGGTAAAATCAGAGTTTCCCTCCCCAATAAGGGTTATTTGCTCTTGATGTTCATTCAGTGCGTGTGACCGAATATGGACATTATACAGCACAAGTACAAGGAAGTCTGTTAGACTCTGAAGGAACAAAGAAGGCATTTTCGATATCGGAAACTTAGAGGTCTGGTAACGAGTATGTTGCTATGGTGACATCATAATCACTATTGCAATCTGTAGTTTTGGTAGCACATTAACCCTGCAAAATTTCAACCTCGCAGACTTAGTATTTGCAAAGATATTCCATGTTTTGTGATCTTACATAATTTTGGTATCCACCATGTGACGTCACAAGTCATCTAATTTGCATAACTCAAAATCTTGAATAGCTCGGCTACCAAGAGTGCTATCACAATAAAGTAAACGCTGTTCTTCACCATTTTGAAAGTTCTTTCGAACAAGCTAATAAAAAAAATTGTGTCATATGCACCTTAATAAGCGTTATCTTAAAAAGGATTACAATTTTTTTTACAAGGCAACTATGAAAATTAAATGCCTTACATGAAGAGCTAGCAAAAGTATTACCGGTATTTTAATCAGGTTATTTTAGGTACCGGTGCAAAGTCCATTAAATTCAATTTATGTTATTACAGAATTGTCATAAGAGAGAGAACACAATTTTAGTTAACTGCGAACTTAAATGTAAAACAGAATTTACTTACCAGAAGCAAACAGCCACAAAAACTCAATAAAGATAACAAAAACGTAGGTCTCATGTCTGTCAGCTGACTCAAGGCAGTCGTAGTATCTCAAGTACTCATCATGGATGCAAGCGTACTAATTTCTAAACAACGGACAAGAGATGCACGTTAATTAACTACGGTTAATAAGGAATGCACTCATATTGTTCGTATCATGATCAGTCAAGTACTGTTCTGTTTCTGTTAGAAACGGCGATCACTAAATTAAGTTACGTCGACGAAAGGGATTTAAACAAGCTGACCGGAATGTGAAGAAATGTACGCTAATAACTTTGCGTAAAACGTCTTCGCAAGGGCTGTGTTATTGACCGAAAAAACAAAGAAACGTTTCCTTGAGATTTAGCAAAGGAAATAAGGTATATCATATGACGCATCGAGAACTGTAAATTGGATCACGCGTGCACCTCTATGAAATTGACATTATGCAAACATAAACCACACACAGTTATAAAGTAATATACCGAAATCGATCCTGCAACTGGGCACCCACCGTTAAGTTCTTAGCTTTTGACTGTGTAGAGACAACCGCAAAATAAGTCGTGGGTGAGGAAAGAACTGTGAAGCCTTCTCCTGATCAGAACCAACCTCCAAATTTCTTGCTGAGGCAATCAAATCCTTAAATTTTGTGTTATTGATAGATCTGACGAACTACGTCAAGGTACCCATCAAGTCAATCAGAATAGAATCGAAGCGTGTCACCCCGACCCTTTGTGATGCCTCACGACAGGTAAGATTGCGTGACTGAAAAAAAAACTACATTGTCTTCTGTTCGTTGTAGTAAAGCAATCGAAGGAACTGAAACTTCTACTCTGCCGTTACTTTCACTTGGGTGTGAATTTTCACCTTGAGTACGTGCTAGATAAAAAGAAAAAAACCACACTTTGCGTGCCGTGTTTAGAACTTCCAATCTTGTCACGCGATTTTTGCAAACTCACGCATGTTCAGGTACAATCACATTTAGCCCAAACTCGCATTATTCGTAGCGTAACGGATAATATTTATAAGATTTATATATAGAAAAAAAAAACCGGCAAATCTTTGCTTATGGTGAAGAAAAGAAAAGAATGAAAGTTAGCTTTGCTGGCTTTGCTACATAGTAGCGCGGTGTCATGTTGATAACCTCCGATTCCCTTTTAACCTTGGTTCCTTATTTGGCACTGATTTGGTTTAAAATAATCACTGTATAATAGCTTAGTTCGAATATGGAATCTCATGGGACGCCATCGTTTTTTATTCTTTCTTCAACTATGTTAAGCTGGAATGAATGGGCTGCGATATCAGGTTTTTTGACTATTTCCGATGTCATCGTGACATCATTTTCCAGTGAAGACGTAAAATCAAGTTCATTCATTCAAAAAACTGTATTTACAAATCATTACAAAGCAGGCTGGAAAAAGAAAACATGGTCATACCGTAGTTTTATACTTCAAGGATACGAAACTTCTGCGAATGTATATGCACTTAAAGGAACGAAGACTTGAAGATTTACAAGAACAATTTGAGGCAAAGAGGGAGACGTAAGAGTACCAGTTGCAAATGTCTGCTGTTTGCCTGTAGTCAAAAGTTTTTTTTGACAGATAAGAATTTGAGTTCGATAAGTCTTAACGACATATTATTCTCAAATCCAATGCCTCAGTTTCAAAGCGAGTCCTGAGGCACAACCATTCAAATGGAAATGAGTTGCGTATTTATAATTCTTATCCTTATTTCCCTTACAATAGTTGAGCACCAAGACTCACTTCGAAATTGAGACTCGGAAATGACCCATTAGATTACGATTAACTTGTGACTGATAAATTCGGGCACTGCCAATCGCTAGCTTTGAAAAGCCAATCTTTTAAACATGTCTCCAAGGTAACAAAATGCAAAGT
>NC_090895.1:12539513-12549513 GCF_036669925.1 Montipora capricornis | reverse complement strand
CTTGTCAAATTTAACGTAAGATTTCGATCGCTTTAATATTCCACGAAAAAGTCACTGAATCTCTCATATGGTACCATTCTCGTCACCAGCGGAGAAAGAGCCTCCCAACGAGGCTGGCATTCTGGCACGAGATGACGGGAGCGGAAGTTGCCAGATGGTGTTGGTCACGCCGCCCCATCATCATCATCAAGTCGAGTCTCCTCGGGAACAACAAATGGTGGCTTGCCACAACCACCTATCCAGCATGAGTGTTCGAATCTCGCTTGTTGACTGCAGGCCAGTGTCACGCTTCAAGGTGTCGATGAAGGTGCTCCGCTGTCCGCCCCGAGAAGCTCGGCCCTGTTGGGGTTCCCAGAGGACCAGACTATAATATTCCATCCGACCCAACCCGAGAACTATGTCACATTTTAGCAAAAGGTTGTTCTGACATACAATGTCAAATAAAAGAAACACTGTTGATTAGAGATTTAAAGCCTACCGTCCTAAACGAATATTTAAGCAGCGAACAGCTGTATCTTTACTAACTAGCATTGGTCCGGTTTTTTTGTTTTTTATTTTGTCTATCATTGTTTGTCACATTAACTGTCTTGAAACCATTAATGAGTGTGTGTAGTCCTAATAATCCTGCACATCCTCGGTTCCGTGGTCTTTGGTGATGGAGTTTGTGAGTTAATACTCCAAACAGTCAAACCAATACTACTTCATCCTTTAAAATAACTGCAAATAGCTAATTCATTGAATTTCTCAGGGAGTGAGCGCGCTGTCATAGGCCAATTTAGGAGGGCGTGTTCTTCAGTAAAGAGATTATAAACATCTTACTAATCTCCAGGTGATCTGGTGACGTAATTCGGAGGACTGGGGAGAAAAATTTTAACGCCGTATCCCACAACCGCGCGCGGCCTTAGTTTCCAATTTAACATGGCAGAGGCGAGGTTAGATCTCGTCGGGTCTACTTGAATGTTCATTCAGTACCAGGAATTGTGGTAGACACGGAATGATCTGTTGAGTTTTTGCGATGGAAATACTGCAGGGAGTTTGGAAACAACACCTAAGGCCGCGCACGGTTGTGGGATACGGCGTTAAAATTTTTCTTCCCAGTCCTCCGAATTACGTCACCAGATCACCCGGTTCGTTTTCTTAGGTCGTAATACACTGAGTTGTGGGTGCCTTTATAACTGACAGTATATGCACAGCCTTGAACAGTGTTGTTAACCTGCTTACCTTCCCGGATAGGACTATAGAAAGTATGTCCCGTCTAACATAACATGTTAAAAGGAACTTTTTGGGACGTTCAACGACCCATGAAACTTCTCGCAGACAGTTTATGGTACTTCAGTGTAGGTTCACCAAAAATTAACTGAATATCACCATTATTTCAAGCTGCATGGTTATCTCGCCAAACTCTAACGCCAAGTTTGAAACTAAATTCGTGTTAAAGAAACGCTTATCATATTAACAGTGACAGATCCAGTGGCCCGGAGGCCCCCCCCCCCTTATTTTTGGATGTTAAAAAAGGAAAGGAAAGGAAAGGAACTTTATTTAAGTGTGTATTGATTTTAGCGATGGAGCGCTAATCGGGAACACAGTAAACTGAAAGCATGCAACAATTCAACGCAAATCAAATCAAATGTTGGTTTTTTGAAGAGAGGGGAAAACCGGAGTACCCGGAGAAAAACCTATCTGTGCAGAGTAGAGAACCAACAAACTCAACCCACATATGACGCCGAGTCTGGGAATCGAACCCGGGCCATATTGCTGGGAGGCGAGTGCTCTCACCACTGCGCCATCCCTGCACCCCAATGTTAAAAGCAAAGCCCTTTTAAAATGTCTTTCACTTTTTGCAGACAACACCACCAAAAACTGCGAAAGAGCAGAATTTTTTTAGAGCGAAAGCCCCCTTATCTCTTAATCAGGATCCACTACTCAGGTGCGAAGAATCGACATGGGAGAGACAGACGGCTCTGCAGTGGACAGACAGACAGCATAGACAGACAGCTCTAACAATGTATTTTCTCTGTAAAACTGTCAATGATGCTGGTATCAAACGTTTGAATCACGTCAGTCCTCTTTCGATGACCGATTTGAACAACGCTCGAAGAAACAGTGACACAGTGTTTGAAAAAAAGTAGAAAATTTACTTCACAAACTATCTCGCTGGTTGGTTGTAATACAACTAGACTTTCTTCGTATGTTTTTTACGTCCTCAGGCATTAAGTACAATTTGTACACCCATGACAAGGATATTGTGATATAGCTGCTATGCCTGCGGGTGGCAACAAATGCTGGGTAGACTTTCATATACCGGACTAAAAAGGTGGAGAACGAAAGAATCATTGTTATTCCGATTATTTAGTCCTTGTTAATAAGGTATTGTTATGTTCGCTTTGTTCTTTTGTTTTATGGCTATTAATTATTTCGGATCCGGTATATGAAAGACCAGCCCAAATGCTTAGCTCGATTAGCCTACGTGTAGTCGTACCCTACCCCCCGAAGGTAGGGTACGGCTGCACGTAGAGTAAGCTCGATCTGCTGTTATTGACAATAAGAGCTGTTTGGCAAGGCACCATTTTACCTCATTTTCATCTCAATTTAGTCTCAAGTCCCGAAATGTGTTTTTAAAATGGTTTTTTCTATTGGAAACTAAATTGACCCTATGGCGATGAGTTCTAATCTTTTTTTTTTTTCATCCGTAGTAGGAAAAAATATAACCTGTGAAAAAGAATGTTTTTAAACTTGAATGCTCGACTTGTACATGACGTTTTATAAACGTCCATGTTTGAGCTCCAAAATAATGATTTCCTCTAATGAATATGGCCACTTATCACGTACGCAAGAGTAAGCAATTAAAAATCAAACTGTTGTGGCCCTCGAAATGCTATGTTATAAGTAATATTTCGTTTTATGAATAGTGAAATCAAACGATCTATTCCTCAAACGCAACAATAACATTTACACTAAAGCTAATACTCGATTACAAAACGAGCATATGGAACTCAAAATTCGGGGTGTCCCGCGCCCCTGCATGACTGAGGCCCAGTGTCCACGTGTCCAATAAGAATACAAACTTTCAGTTTAGAACTGAACAAATATAAACTCGAAAAGAATACTATAATAAGTTATTGCGAAAAATCAATCTCTCGAGATCAGTATTGTCTTCGGTAAATCATCTCCGTTACAAATAGGGGAGTTTTGTTTTTTGCAAAAACCCTTCCTTTCTGTCAGACATTCGGATGATTCAAATGCTCATATAAATAATTCAATTTAAACAAAAAATCATTCGCATCTCTATGGTGAAATCTAAATACGATAAGACTTCTCTAATGTCATATAAATAAGCTAAACCATAACTTAACAAAAAAAAACACGGCAAAAAAACAAACAAACAAAATGGAACAATAACTATTAGTATAAACACTTTTTAAATTATATTCCTCATTATATCTCTTACACAGTAGGAGCTATTTAATCAGGCAATCAATTAGAGCGTTGGATTCCACGCGGTAAGGCCAGCTAAGTCCTAGGGTTATCTTTTTTCCCTCGATTCAAAGATCGAGAGATCTAATATAGAGAAAAGCTTGCTTTCTCTACTCGAAAATTTAATTTACAGCTCCTTGGTTTTTCTAGTTCAATTTATCGGCCTCTAGTAATAAATTGAATAAGAAAGAAAGCCAACCATTCCACCTTTGAACACCTACTTTTAAGCAAGAAGTTCGTCCGCTTTCTAAAATGCGCGCGACAAAGTCGTTCTCTGCCGTTGGCGATAAAATTTGGCCGCATTTCTCAAAATAGATACTACAAAAATTCAGTTCAGTCAAGGTGATGAAGGAATTGTCAGTTTTTATACTGGAGACGTCTAATACGTCTAGACGATTTAGTTCGTCCAGACGTATAACGCGTCTCCCGCCCGTCTTTATACGGGACGAACTAAAATATGCATTAAATTAAACTGTCCAAAGTCGCCCCGACGTATTATACGTCTTTAGTGTAAAAACGGCCATTGTCAGGAGTTTCAAGAAAGATTAATTGTTTCAGTAACTTCTCTAACTCCTTTAAAGAAAAAGAGATGATACTACGTTGATTTGCTTTAAGCCAAATGTCATTAATATCAGAGAATACAAGATAATGCTAATATTTATAAGAGTGCACATCTTCCCCACCCTCTCCACTCTTGTACTGTTAGTACACAGGTCGATTGAGCGCGACGTGGACAAAAAAAGCATAAATTAGGGCGAGAAACAGTCGCGAGAGGAAGGTGCATTTTCCCTTCTCAGACTTTTCGCGGTGATTTTTCGCACGCTGGGTTTATCCGACCTTTGATAAAAAAGACGCTTTTTTTGCCCGAATGCCCGCACATCTTTTCCGGACTAGTTAGCCTTCCCATCGTGGTCTACAAAAAAAGATAAGCCGACAATACCTCAACTATATCAAGGCGTCTAATATTTTCTTCCTTGAGCGTCTTGCAAAAGTGGTACACGGTCAAACTCGGGTTGCTTGTCTTAAGGCAAGCAATAACTTCCTCTCCTGGGTTCTCGCTTATCTTAAGAGAATCAAGGTCCATCTTGTATTTGAAAGCAACCCGTTCCCACGCTTTGCACTTGTTGACCTCCTGACAAAGTTGATTTTCAACTCTCTGTTTTGTATTTATTGATCGGTCAAAAACGTCCTTTAGCAGTCTGTATCCTAGATAACCATAAAAAATAAATAAATAAATAAATAAATAAATAATAGAAAAAACTATAAACAGCTAAGGCATTTATTTACACCACCGACAAGCTGATTACATATAAGTGACATAAATGTATCTGTTATAAGTGCGGGTTATAAACGAAGGACAGAAGTGATCTTGCTCTTATCTGGACAATTTAAGCAATTCTCTTTTAGACACCTGACAAATTCTGGTGCCTTCGATGCGGGGATTCGAACCCATGACCCCTCTGGAGCATTGTACCCGCATCGCAGAGGTCATGGGTTCGAATCCCGTTGAAGCCGAATAAATTTTTCACATGTCTATAAGAGACAATTGCTAAATTGTCCAACACGTCTTTCTTTCGTTTACATGAAGTATACTATTCGAAAAGAGCAGGGGACGCGGTTCCCGGTGTGGCGGTCTGGCTTGAATTCTCCAGAAAAAATGCGGCCGGCTTGGCAGCGATACCTAAATCAAAGTGGCTCTGAGACATTGCCTCGCAAATTTGTATTTCGTTCCCAGGGTCCCTCTTCTTCCCTTCTCTCGAGACCCTATGAACGAGGTTTTTCGCACATATCCATTGGTCATTTCAATATTATTCAGCAATAAAACTGTCGGTGTTACAAAGATGAGAGTTGAGTGACTCTAACTTAGTGCCGTAGTAAAATTGTCAGGAACATTTTGTTTGGTTAAGTGGAAGTGAAGGAATCGTGTACTAGTGAAAAAACTGTGACGGCAAAATGGCACATAGGCTATAAATACAACAAAAATTTGTAAGAATGTTAATTAACAGTGGCAACTCCCAGTGAGGTTTAGAGGATAGTACATTGACACAAACCCAACCTGCAATTATGCCGTCCCTCCGTACTGATAATAATATGCTAGAGGTAATCTAGGATTATTGAAGTGCGTTCGACAGTCGCTTTGGAAGCAGAGCAGAAAGGCAGCGAAAGAAACAATCTTTGAGCATACGATCATATACTTCTTGAGATGGTTTCAATAAGCGCCGAGAACTATGGGCGCGTTCTTTGGGGCTATTCCGGAACAGGAATTCTCCGAATAGACGGTAATCGTGTTCTTTTGGGACCAGTTCGGCAGATGCGTTCTTTTGGGAACTGGTATTCCGTGTATTCTGTTATTCGTAAACCGGAATAAGAATAACTGGAATTTTCCCAAAAGAATGCGCCCTATGACTCGTGTGACAGGACTGAAAGACTGCGCCCTTGGCCAACCTTTGAATCACATTAAGTACAAAAGGCGATCTGTTTGATTTAAGAAGGTAAGTTGTGCTCAAAATTATTGCGCATCGTTTCTGTGGTAAGGCTGCAACGTAAATAACCCCATGAAAGAACGCGTGGTTACTCGTAAAATATTAAACAAAGAAAGATTGAAGAAAATAAAAAGGAATCGAGTAACATTGGCATCAAGGCTGAGATGTGGATCATTTCGGGTTCACTTTAACTTCTTTTTAACAGTACGTTAAATCGTGCAATGATGTGGTTATTACTTGTACTTTTTGTGTGAATAAGTACAGTAATACTTGTGAATTTTACAGTCAAACCCGATGTACAGAAAGGTAGCACAAGCCATAAATACGAAAAGGTGGTTCTCAACCAATCACAATGGTTTAGTGAAGTGATGGTGATGAACATTAAGGCCTGTTCCAAACGTCGTGCTACTGCCGTGCCGAACTCAAATGAAATTGTCCTTTCGATTTAAGCATTTTTTAAAAAATGCATTTTGCATACTATTACGCTGGATGGATGGTTTGTTTTGTCTTGTTGAAACTTTTCAATGTATATCAACGCCGATCGACACTTTGGCATTCGCAGTCCGCCATGTTGATTACAGAGGCGAGATGGACTGGTGGCAAATATGCCTCGATTACACGCCGTTTTCTCTTCCGGTTTTCGCCGAGCTTTAAAAGAAAACAATGAGAAAGCGCGCCGCGGGCGGTGGAAATCCTCGTATATTGGCATATTTTTTCGAAGAAAGCACGGCCGCTTCCAGATGCAGGTGATTGAGCATAAAATGTATTTGATTTTCTGTTTATATAGACTTGAAAGACTGCGAGTCAACACAAATCCTAAGAACTGAATAAATTTCGTATGAACCGTGCAACTTTTGCCATTCTCAATTTCGTTTTCGTTCTGTCCGTTCTTTTTCGGTTAAGCTGTGATCACATCATTTCAGTTCTGTCAAGGTCCGCTCAACAATGAGCAATTTTTGTGGATCGTTATAAAACTGTAGTTAAAAGTGTGGATGTTATAAGGTGCGTGATCCAGTGTGTGCGATAGACCTTTTCACGATTTCGGACGCCGTCTTGCACGCCAAAACTTACAGTAATGTATGGGAAAAGTCGGGAGTTTGATGCTCGTTAAGAAAGGTCGACATTCTGAAATTTCCATGAATTACAAACTAAAGATACTAGCTAAAAAGGTTAACTTATTAAATTTGAGAAGTCTGGTCTCACTGAAAAGGCCGCAAATTAAGTTTTACTTTTCATATACTGTATTTATCTGTGAAACCGATCCGCTGTTCACGGAAAATTTAGAAGCATTTGTATAAAAAACGAAAAGTACGATTTCTCGCTTCTCGTCTAAGCTGGACCCTTCAAATTTGATCATCAACATCTTTTGCTATGCATCAAACTCCCGACTCTTCCCATATTTACTGTTAAATTCTGCCGTGTTTGCCCGGACCACAAACGTCCAATTTCGACGATTTGGAGTGTTACCTAAATACGTTTTTACTCTCGTACATGCTAGACAAAAAAAAAACAAAAACAGCACAAGCTCATAGATTAAGAAGACAAGATGAACTTGTAAACGGAGAGAGAGGCGTCAGCAGTAAAGAGGATTAAGACACGAATGAGAAGTAGATTAAAGAATGACATGCTTGGTGCTTTGCTACACATCACATTGAATGGACCTGCAGTGAAGGAATCTGACCAACTAATTCAAGCCACTGTCCAAAGAGTGGATAAGAATCAAGCCAAGAAGAAAAATCGCCAAACGAAGAGAAGCTGGGAGAGTCACATTTTCTGATGCTTCAGTGCAAGCTGATTTCGATCCTCCCTCCACACCTATCCTGCAGCTAAACACATCGGAGGATGAAGACATTGAAGATCATCAAATTGGCATCCTAGAAGAGGAGGTGAATGCAGCTTTGAAGGCAATGAACCTACCCCAGCCTGAAAGCTCAGATGGTGACCCTGATTATGATTCTGATTTCGATGACACTGTCTAAGACTTGATGAGATTTTCTTATTAACCCCCTAGTGAATGTGTTAGTAATTGTTACACTGATGTGTATTTCCAGGCAGCCAATTTCTCAGAACATGACTAAACACAATTTCATGAAGTATCAGCTACAGCTTACTGGTAAAAATCAGGTACCATAACTCAACTGAAAACAATTATTTATATTCACAAGCTACCACTGTTGTTTTCAGTTCATTTAAATCATAGGCTTTTAAATGATTAAAATAATAGTTGCTGTTGTCAAAAAAAAACTATTCAATATGATAATTAACATATTATAAACTTATGACAGCTCAGATATATTGTCATCCTGAATGGTTCTAAATAGTATCCAGTTTTCAGTATACGTGCGTCTATGCTACTATTATAGTAGGGTCTTAAAATTACAGCGATAATGAATACACAATCCTACCTTTCTAGTCTAGTAGTGGTTTTTTGTAAGAAAATTTAAAAAAGTCGTTTTTTGATGTTAAGGCAAATGATTCATCGTGCTGTGGCTGTAATCATTTTGGTACCTGAGAATGCTGGAACTGGCCAATTTTCGAGCTTCTAGATTTAAAAATTTTCTCATCGGGGGCATGCCCTCCAGACCCCCCTAGCACGGGCCTTATGGCCCACCTTAATTGTAACAGCCACCTACTAATGTTCTACCATCCGCCTACTTCAAATTTTATTGAAAACAAAAACCTGATGGTAGATGTTAAAAAGTTTTGAGCGGTTTTGGTGAACTGAGGCTGGTGGGTGGCTAACAAGCGACGAAAAGTTACCCCACATTATAATACTCTAAAAAACCCACGCCTTCCCATCCTTACAGGCTTTGGTGCGGCGATTACTTTAAATACAAAAACACAATTGTGCGATAAACTCACACCTTCCAGCACGATGGTGCCACATCAAGTTCTGCTACATTCGATGTAATAAAAGATTGAATTATGTTGGCCTGCATCAACCCAGCTTCTCACATCACATTTATAGAAGCCAAAGTGTTTGCACCATTGAGGGGATGAAGGATAAGGCTAGAGCTCTTTTCATTCTGGTAATTATTCTCCATCTTTAAACCATTGATAATGCCAACTTAGTCCCTCCCTTTTACTATGCACTTCAATTCCCAGTCGAGAACCTTCTGCCTGCTTTTGTGTGTTTGGATTGTTCCACAATGGTTAATGAAGGGCATGATTCACCTGAAATTAAAAGGAAAGATACCCTTCTCTAAGCAAATTTTTTATTCTGTATCAGCTTTTTGTTTCGTTACTAATTTGCTGTTTCGCACAAAATTTGGAGCATATGGATACACCCAAGGGAACCACAGTAGTGGCTAAAACCTGTTACATCTGGAAGCCCAACAACAAATGAACAGTTGCATGAAGGTATCAAAACTTGAAACAACATTGTGCTTTGAAAGGAGACAAGAAGAGGCCACTGTTAAGTGGAAGATTGCCAGACACAATTAAGTCAACCCATAATTAAGGATTGCACCAGTCTAGGGATGCAGCAAAATGTATTTTCAACTAATATTTTCAATTTGTTAAACGTTTCAGTGAACTGGAGCAAATAATTAAGCCCATGACGCAAAGACGAATGGGCTATTGAACCCGTGGCCCTTGGAGCTGATCGAGGGTCTAAATGGTTTTAGTATCACCTAACTAGTCGGGACATAACAGGCAAATAATAAAGTTCAGCAAACGCAAGCTGAAAATAATTAATAATTATGTATTTGGGAATTAAGACGAAAGACAGCATCACACTTTTTGCTACTTAAGGACTATTACTAATAGTCCTCTGGTAGCGTAGCCAATCAAAATGCGACATTTGCATTAGTCCACTAGTTGGGAGATATTACTAATCATTATTATATTACGGATATGGGTTTATTGGGTATTTTCAAAACCTTTATAAACTTTTCAAAATAATGCATTATTAGAAAAGGCACTGAAATGCGATTTACTTTTGGATGATGATTCAGATATTTTAAGAACATCCAAATCTTCCTTGGGGACCTTTTAAACCATACTAATGGTTGGGCTGTTCCAATATATTGAGGAAAATAATG
>NC_090895.1:12535727-12539413 GCF_036669925.1 Montipora capricornis | reverse complement strand
TATTTGAAGAGATATTGTCGAAAGACTTGTGACTATTGTGGTAGGTATTAACTTTGCAAATGAGGTTTTGTAGAAATGCTGTTACCATAACATTCAAATCAAATTAATTCCCGATATGTCTAGGGTTTAAAAACACGCTTATCATTCTCTGACATGCCGCAGATTATGTCGTATCCAATAGCAAAGGAAGGATAATTAAGTAAGCAACGACGACGTCGACGAGAACGCGAAAAGAATAAGAAAAAGAAGGCTCAATGAGGAAAAACAGTTGCTTTGAACGCCATGCTGGTTCGTTTAGAATTCTGAGAAATTTCTCTGCTGTTTTCGTTCTGGAAGTCTTGAAATAACCAAATTTGAGATCATGTCCAACGTGAGCACCTGTCTATAGATTTTGAATTTCCTCTTCAGTTGGATTAAAAACAATATCATAATGGAGTATTATCGCTTATTAACCAAGAGTGAAGTCTTTACTGGAAAATCTCAAGCGAGGCCGAGAATTAGGTACAATTAGCCAATCAAAGCTCTCCTTATATCGGCAACAAGCACCAGACTTCTTTTCCCGTGCTTAAGCTCTTGCATTAAGCCGGCGCGCTATGGATACCGGATCGAGGCGTACGTTTCTTTTACGTTAGGCTACAGGCTATTGGTATCACAAAACAATAAGTAATTGCTACCAAATTTGTATAGCTCAATTACAATTATCTATAAGGCCAGATAAATCTCCAGTATACTACATTCTCCGCTGAATACCATTTCATCCACTCTCGAAATAATAGCAGTAGTCCAACAAAAAGACTATATGTGTACTGGTGGAACAGCTGGTCGAGCATCGCACTACGCTACCTTATAAACTAAAACTCCAGAATAATGCATTATCCAGAGAATATCATTTTATCCATCTTCGAAAAAAGTCGACTACGAGCACTGGTGGCTCAGTTGGTTGAGAAGCGGACTACCCTAAGATGGGGTCACAGACTTGAGCCCCAAACGGAACAACACTTCATTGTTAAGGTCTTAAAATAACTTAAAAGAAAGTGCTGTAATTTCCATTTCATCCGCTAATAATAGTCAAACTTTCAAAACGGCCTTCCAAGGACGAAGACTATGGACCCCTTCTTTTCCAGTGTTGTTGTCTGCCCCATTCGCCCACGTCTTTGTTAGTTGTTCAATCAGTCTTGTTCAATTCATTTACGCCAGTCTAAGTACAATGATGAGACTTTTTTCCTTTTTTTTTCGGCCCTGTGATGTTTGTTTGTCGAAGAGTGCAAGGACCTGGTATCATACTGCGACTTTTACAGGACTCGATGTGGAGACAAGACACTGGCTACGTCTTTGAAAACATATTGCCGGAAAACATGTGGCATGTGTCAAGGTAATCATTAATAATGCATAATATTCAGCTGTTGTCATTTGCCATCAATTCATCTGTCAATCAATCGATCGAACAATCAACGTAACGGTAATCTTTCGGTACCATATGAAGAAAACGGCATAGCTATTCAAGGTGGGCAAAAATACGATACATCAAGTTCAATGAAGAAATCTCCATAACCTTAATTCAGGAGTAGTTTTCGTTTGAAAGAGGTTTTAAAGTCACGTAGCTTAGGAGGAATCATATTCCAAATTCTCGCAACAATTCTACTGAGGAAAGGACAACGGTTGTTGACTGAGTATAGATCTCTGGACGTAAATTGACCTGCTGTTAAAGATCTGGTATAAAAATAATGAATCTGGCCAGGACGATGGAATGGTTCGGAAATATTTGGAGGAGCGCAGTAATTAGTAACATCGGTCGTTAAGATTATAACGAAGAGCCTATGATTATCTTCAATTAAAGGCTTATCTGTCAAAAGCAAAAATCGGTGACCCCCACTTTGTATTGTTGCAAAGTAGTCAGCAGGCGAAGGTGAAGTCTGCGGGGGATTCTTAGCGAAGGAGAGTATTCAACTGGACCTGATGAACACTTCTCACCGAATTCGTTATGTTGCTATGGTAACCTACTACTTTATATGATTCTACGCATTTTGTGAATTTTGATAGGCAATAATCGTTTTCTTTTATGTGGTAATGTGACAGCTGTTTGGTGGTGATACAGTTTTGTAGAGTCAATTGATGCTTCGAAGTGGAAGCACCAATTGTAGTGTGCATAATTAGTTTTACTTAAGCTAAATACCATTGACACTTAGGGTGCGTTCGATTGACCGTATTCCGGAATAGGAATAAATGGAATAGAAGTTAGAAATCCTTCGTTTTTACGGAGATTCACATGAAAATTGTCAAACACTTGCTACAATGCTATTTTAGACATATCTTTATCATCCTTGTTGCTTCAAAACGCCAGCCATACCGTTTTAAATCATCACTTCACGTATTCTTATTCCGGAATAGGATCAATCGAACGCGCCCTTTAAGTCTTTCATTCATTCATTCATTCATTCATTCATTCCGAAAAGTGTTGACGCTGGTTTGAGCCACTTTAAGCTCCATATGAACTAGATGTTCTGCTTATTTTTAACACATTTTAGTTGCTGTTACTACAAAGCCATCGACGCTGACTCAAACGAAACAAGCTATTAAACAAGGTTGGGAAAAAGGAAATAATTATTAGCATTTATTAGTCGCAACAATGGCGTTCAATTGTGAAAGTGTAGTTTTGTTTGTCCGTTTTGTGTTTATATACAAAGAGTTAACATTAAAAACGTGGTTTTCGTATTGCATGATACACCCTAATCCAAAGAACAATTCAGTTTGTAGTCGAACTTAGTTCGCACAACTTTAAGAACATGCTAAGAACGTTTTAAGGCTCAAATCGAAAACAAAATATCAGTAGTCTTATGAAAAAAGTTGCTGAGTTAAGTGAGACACGTCCGCAAGTGTTTGACTTAATTGCCATGTTAGACCACAGTTTGACATTTCTTTTACCTTTATTTGTATGATGCCTTATTGCGTCACTTGGTTTCCCTGCCATAGAAAGGAAAAAATAGTTTCGTGCTTGTAGATGTATAAATACAGTATTTGTCTTTCTGCAAATAAATGTGCGTCCTCTTATGTCTGCTTGATTTAGCAAGGGAAAACAAAAGCGTCTAAGACACTCTACTAGACAAGTTGAAAAGATTCCTGCAATTTCTTTTTTTAACACATATTTAGTTGTACCAGTGGGCGCTGAATGTGGTTCGAAGATGCTGGACAAACGAATCATTGGGGGTACCAGTGCGCGATCAGGAGCCTGGCCTTGGCAAGTGTCACTCAATTACTCTTCCTCTCACTGGTGCGGTGGCTCAATTGTGAGCCCGTGGTGGGTAGTGACCGCCGCTCACTGTTTTGACGTAGGACGTGATCCTCAGAAATTTGGTATCATTGCAGGTAAATTGCGTTATATGAAAACGAGAAACTAAAATACCGTTTTCTAAGGAACCAAAACAAATAATACATGCTTTAGTTAAACAATTTCCCGGACTACGTGGAATTGGCATCAACGTATTCAGATCATTATATTAATTCATTGATAAAGAAACAAGGAAAGTTTGATACATTTTTTTCTTGATTTTCATATTTGTTTTAGGCCATTCAACTTTAAATGCGCCTTGAAAATCAACGGCCGAACTAAAGAGAGGCATGGTGCAATCTCGACCCCAGAGCTCTTCTCTTGAGTGAGGGAGAGAAGAGCTCTGGGGAACCCTGAAACA
>NC_090895.1:12518227-12528227 GCF_036669925.1 Montipora capricornis | reverse complement strand
GCTTCCAAGAGCACCAATCACGATAGGTATTATTGTGACTTCCTAGGCTCCATAAATCCTTCGGATTTCAAATGCTAGTTCCTGGTACTTTTCAACCTTCTCCTCTTCAGTTCTGATGATATTCTGGTCCGCTGGCACAGATATGTCAGTAAGTGTCCATTTCTGTGTGTCTTTATGCACTAGAGTAATATCTGGCCGATTATGTTTCAGCACTTTGTCTGTGAGTCATGTCCCAGGTAATCCTCACGTCTCCATTTTCGGCGGTTAACAAGGGTTGATGGTCATACCACTTGTCATTATGGTGAATTATTATCATCATCATCATCATCATCATGATTATTATTATTATTATTATTATTATTATTATTATTATTATTATTATTATTATTATTATTGTTATTATTAAGACGGTGGTTGGGGGCCTGTGGTATTATGACTTGGTGATTTGTTTTTTAATACGCCGAGGATTCCTGATTTGAAACCAAGAGTTAGAGGAAAGAGTGCTCTTCATAACTGTCCCAAAACTGCCATTCTTGACATTTTTTGAAAAATTGATACTCCGCACTCTCCCGTCTTTCCTCTTTCTGTGTCTCTCTTAATATGTTGCTTATGCAAAACACTCGCTGAAAACAGTGAGTGTAAGTCGGAAGCGAGGCTGAAAAGTTTTCAGGTGATGAATGCGCCGCCATCTTGAATCCAGCTAAGATTGGGTTTGGAAGACGAGTGCTAAACAAAATGAAATAAGAAATTTATTTTTCATTGCCTAAAACAAATTTCAGACCGGTTTTGAAGCAATCGACAGATCTAAGTGCATTATGATACATTGACAAGATTGCTTGTCTACCCTAAAATCGCTCGCTTCAATTGATGTCGAAGACTTATCCTTTCCAGTAAATTAAAATTGAGGGTTACAATTAATATTTGACTAACATTTATTAATATTATCTAAAACAGACACTACAACAAGCAGAAGTTCTACTAGTTTCCCATGACACTTGTCAAGCTTCTTATAACGACCTTGGTTACCAGATAACATTACGCATGCGCTGTGCTGGGTATGCTCATGGAAAGATTGACGCATGTCAAGGAGATAGTGGAGGACCGCTGGTCTGCTCTATGGACGGAAAGTGGTATATGGTGGGGGTGGTTAGTTGGGGAATTGGATGCGGGCGCAAGGGAAGATATGGAGTGTACGCTGACCTTGCAGATCTTAAATACTGGGTGCAAAACAACATTGGTTCAGATGCCTAATTATAGTTTGATATTCCTTTATTTTCATGTGATTAGTGCAACTATGAAAACAATTGTAAAAAGAAAATGATTTATCGTCAATGTTCATAGAACAATAAGAAATAACTACAGTTATTTAACGTGTGATTTCACCAGTTGCATTCAGTTGTTGTGCAAATCACCCTAAAATTAGCCGCGCTTTTCGAATACATCTGCCTCTCCGGCCACACAAGTCCAAAACCGAACGCACAGATTTTTTTTTAATACCTTTTCTTGTCTTATTGCCCTCAACCTCTTCTCTTTGCATTGAATTTTGTCCCTTGTCCTCTGTTCTATCGATATCTCAAACTAACATTTTAACACTTCGATAAAAACGTCGGAATTCGTGATTACAGTAACTGGCTTAAGCTAATGTGCGAGAAATGACTTCTCGCGAGTACTAGACAAATGCAAATGTGGAGTTGTTCAACAATCCATCCATTGGCAAAGATAGGAAACCGTAATTTTAATGTGTTTTAACAAAATAAACCATGTGCTGTCTATCAAATCCGTACCCATGTTGAACTGGTTTTTGCCTAGGTTAAATTCGTGATCCTCATTTTACCTAGGTTGAATATGCACTCTACCTAGCTTAAAACAGCAATCTCACCCCCTTCCCACCCCCCCCCCCCCAAAAAAAAATAAATAAAGGATTTAAAACACCTATACCGTCCCTAAAGCTCTGTCTTAAGCATCTCAACACATTTTCTTAATATTTCATATCATTTCATCGGTTTTTGCATTCATACACCAGTCCATTCAATCTCAACATTACAACAGAGTCTGGAAACAAAGAACGTACTGGGCTGTGCACTTACCGGTATTCGAACTCGGACCTTCCAGATCTATAGTCCTGTGGAACACAGTTCTTTTCATTGTTTACTTTTCTATAATAAGTCTATTGATATCTATCTATAATAACCAAAACTAATCCTAAGCTGACCGTAATTTTTCTCTAAGCTTAATTCAAGCTCCAAAAAGTTTTCTTCAATCCATCTGAGTGCGTATTCACCCCAGTTAAAATGAGGATCACTAATTTAACCTGGGTCAGCTGTTAAGACGGATTCAACCTGAGAACGAATGTGAACTGCAACACCGTCTCTAAGTGGATAGTTTAGAATAAGGAAAGCGTTAAAGTTCATTTCGCTTCGTAGCGTCAAAATATAGTTTATTTAAGTACAATTGGAAACTCCAGTCTGTAGATTCACCCCTGTTGGGGTAAACGCAAGGTATTGCTTCCTTGACTGAACAACAAACATTCCATTATGGGATACAAACATGAGTGTTTGTAACTCTTGGTTCAACATTGCAACATTTCACACAGTGGACGTAGTACAATCTTTAAGAGTCATTGCCACTATTACGATCACCGAGTTTGAGGATTTTTTCAGAAAGACTCCAAAATGTCCTAGTAGCTGAAAAGACCAAACTTGCGGGTGTGTGTCTGTTTGTGAAAGGCGCAGATCACAACCAACATAGTATGTACTTGCAAAATAGCAGATTGCCTGCTGTCGCTATCTATATGCTCATGAAGATTGTGCGAATCGACTTTTAGCCGAGGAAACTAGGGAGAATTTGCAAGACACCTTATAAACTCCAAAAAGTGGGAGTTAACTAGTTCATTTGTTGTAGCGAAATAAAGAAATATCTTTTTCAGATGAGTGCTTGAATCTACATTGGTAAAATGCAACGTTGTGCAAACCATTATCGACGGAAAACATTTTCCAAGGTTTTTAAAGCGGTACATGCTAATTCGACCTGTGAGTGCCTTTTAAACCAAAAACAAATGCCTCTTTTATATGTACCATACGTAAACATCAGCGCACGTCGTACCACTGTTGTTACTCTCAGAGAGGTCAGCCCAATCCTGTCCATACCATATCTGCAATTCTTGATTCCTTGAAAAATACAGCTGTGTACTTGGAAGGTTTTCTAAAACCAACTCCGCGAACCTTTGCCCAACCCCTTCAAGAACGTAAAAGTGCTTCTCGCCGTTGTTACGCGCTTTTAATTCTTCAGCAGGTGGCAGAATTGCTTCTTTGTTAGCATTTGTGATTATGGTCATCAATGTATCGCTTGGGTATGCACCCGTATTAGTACAGCCCCAATAGGATTCACTATAATCTGGGTTGCATTTTATTGATCCGTTTCTGTGCAGTAGTTTCATGGCCTTCACCTTCCCAGTTTTGGTAACTCTGAAAGCACCATATTTGTTGTATCGAGAGCCAAAGCATACTGGATCTTGGTTAATCTTCTGCCAAACGCCTGAAAGCGAATTTGTTTTCACTCTGTCAGCAACAGGGTTCGGTGAACTGCATTGTTCACAAGGCGTTAAAGCTCTTTTATTGAAATGGGATTAAAATTTTAAAATAAAACCACTGAACCAATTCTCATATTTTATACAGGTAATCCCATGGGGCCGAGTAAACTTAAGGATAAATATCAAGCGTATTTTCAGAAGTTGCAGATACGGCCCGAGTCGTACCACCCTGCAAAAAACACTTACTACAAGAAAATAATAAAAGTAATTTTACCCGGGGCTTTTAATAAAATTAATAATGAAAAATGCCCTCTGTCTCAGCCAATAAGCAATTAGTCATTTTGCACTCTATGTTGTAATAAATGATAAATTACGCTTTGCATTTTCTTTTTATTTTTAATTCCGTTACCCATAGCTCTCTTCACTCTCCTCTAGCCTATTGTTCGATCAATTCAGCAACACTAACCGCATGGTTCTCATTCAGCTATCGACGAACACAAGTCATGACGTATGTCAGAAATCAACTAATCTGGGAGTCTTCTTTAGAATTATAAAAGAAACTCATATCTTACCTTGACAAATAGCCTGAATCGTTTGATTAGCATCTTCATCGGCGTATATCCAGTGCTCAAACTCAGTCATTGTACTTCCTTCACTTGCCTTGATTTCGGAACAAGATTCAGCCGGAAGTTCTTTAATGGACCCCAGAGGCGCTGAAGATAAAGGAGTATGCATGGATTCGGCAAGCTTAGTAAAGTTCATTATTAATGTAGCAACTGCTTCGCGCTAATCAACGCCTTTTTAGATGTGCATTCTTCGTTATTAGTACTGCAAAAGGCAAGTAATTTATATACGATTTCGCACAAGTTTTTCTCAGAATAAATAGACATATCGAACCGATCTCGTTTTTTTCCCTTCTGGAAGCTTTACCGCTATGTTAATGGCCAGCCTGAGGTTGTTACACGCTGTTTTCGGCAAACTCCATTTATTTCAACTTAGTTGCTCGCTGAAAGACGCTCCATAGTTTGTAAGTATTGCTGTCTTTCTTCGGTTCTGTCGTTCGGTTCTGTCGTTACAGAATTTCTCTATTTACTTGGTTCTTAGAAGCTTATGTAACTTGTACTTTTTTTTTCCTTTTTATTATCATTATTTTTTGTTGAATCGTTTTCATCATCCTCTTCGTTTACACCGTTTACTTCGTTCTCGCGTCGCTTTCGTCGTTGTTATCGTTTCAATCGTTGTTTCCACGTTCTCGTCAATTTTCTATCAAAGTTGTCCTAGTTTTTTTCCAGTTCAATAAACGAATTCAAAACTGTGGACATTGACTGTTCGTTGTTGCGGTCGATACACCCTCAAGCCTTAACAAATCGGTCTAATCATCTCTTATGGTCCTTCAAGTATTGTTTAAGTGTCACCAGCAAATCCAACTATAGCTACCTCTATTGAATGCACGCTTCATGTAATACCGACTCCTGTCTGGTAAAAAGTCCTTAGGCCTGGCTTCCTTAGTTCTGGAATTCAACTCACAGATGTTTTTACCGATGACAACGTTGTAGCTCTGACACCTAGACTCCTGCCCACACATCATGTAACATTCTGTCGGGAATCCAACTTCAACTTCTTTGATCACGTGACCCTTGAGGAACATGCCATAAACGGAGTAAGATTCGTGACAACCTTCAATAGTGGCCTCAATAAAATCAATACTTGAGATCACAGCCATCACTGACAACCACAATTGTGACACCATCTTGTTGAAACGAAAGTGCCTCTAAAAATAACATGAGAATATTCCACCTTCTCAGTTTTAACTGTACTTTTACGCTTTTGAGTTTCCTTATTAGTTTTTCTTGTGATTTACTCTAGCAAAATGAACAAATTTTACAATGTTCGATAATGACTATCAACTCAAATTTTTCAAAAAGCACTGAGCGCTGAAGGTTTTAAAAAAAATGGTACTAAAAACCTTAAGGAAAAAAAGATTAGCCTTTTTCAAAATTATCGAAATTAAACGTTACGTGTGGGTGAAGTCAGTTGAACTGAAGTCACTTGAAATGCTAATCTCAAGTTCATTCGTCGTTAAAGCCTCAAATTTGGTAAATTCACGTTTCTGTGGTGCAGCAAGATTTTTTGTGGTGTTCACGTTGACGACCACGACGTAGATGTTAAAGGCGCTATTAAGTCAGGTTTCGCAGCTTTTAATATCCCGCTTTGGTTTTGAGTTCAACAAGGGGATGTGTGCTGTGAGGACTACTTTTGCATTATTGACTTACGGTCTTAACCAATGCAGAAGCAAAGATCAGTAATTTAACGCATTTTGATGAGATGTCACATAGGACAGTTAGATATTGACCATTTACACCATCCCATAATGCAATACGTTTTGGGGGATCTACATAAAAACAATACCAGTTATTTACTCTTGGGACTGTATACCGGATATCCATTGTTTTAACGCAAAGAACTCCCCGAAATTAACTGTATTATGGAATTGGCGAAAAAAGCGAATTGGTACAATGGTAAACGAGAATTCTGTGTAAGCTGAGTCGTGCCTCTCTTAAGTACCAGCACCGTGCGTTTGCATGGCGTTTCACTTTGTTTCAGTCCCTAATACAGCAAAAGAAATACAACCGACACAATTATCTGTAAACGTTTTTGAAATACATCCAAAACTACATTGAATCTATTACAGGTGCGCCCTCCTTCCAGCCGCGATCCAGAAATCTTATTCTATAACAAATTAAAATTTGCCGTTGGATTCTTTTATTGCTCCGTTCCACTCACCAACACAAAAGAAAGAATGATACCATTTATAGATTCATTGGCAAGAACTCACTCCTGTTTCTTTCACCAAAAAAGGAAAGTGCAATCGAGGGTAGTTGCTTTGCGACCAACTGGTCCGTAAACTGCGGTTTTTTAAACGATTGACACGAGGCAATAAAGAGAATGATACAAAAAGAAAGGAGAGAAACAAATGGTTGGCCCGAATGATCAATTACAGTTATCTATGATGACTGAGCATAAACTGTTTGTAGAGCTTCTCTCTAAATCGTGTGGCTATGATGAATCATTTTGAAAACAATATAACAGTCTCAAAATTATACTATTTTTAAAACCAATTCATAATATCCTTACCGACAAGTCATTCATTCTACGGACGAAGGATTGCAGAAACACCCAGCCGGTTGGAGAGCTACAACAGTGCGTAAACCTTTTGCTAATGGGATTAAATTGCAAACTAGCACTTGCCTTTTATACAGTACAGAAAAGCTTTCAGCGGCTCTCACCACGCACAGAAAATGTTCGACACTGGAAGATTGCCAGTCACATATAGTTTAAAAAGCCACACATAATGAATAACAAAAGTCACCTTCCACCACTGTCTCTACATATTGCCTTCAATTTGCTATCATTTTAGTTCAGAAAAATGCAAATTAATTAACGCTTCACAAATTCTTTACAACTAATGGACTCTATTGTTAAAGCCCATGTCAAAGAATTCATGAGATTCTTAACTCAATGAACGAAATGATATATGAAACAACAGTTCAGTACATGATTCATTTCATGTATCATTTTGTTCGTTGATTAATTCCTGACGGAAAATTTAAAACCCACAAATGACCAGCTCCCAACGTCAGTGGCCTCATAGTTCAGTTGGTATCAAAAGGTCACTGGTTCTTACCCCGTTGAAGCCCTGAATTTTTCAGGCTTCTCTACGCAATTGCTAAAATTGCGTCCATAACTGCGAGGATCATATCTTTACCTGATTACTAGATTCTTAACTATTAGAGTAGCCTGATTCTCAGCTGGGAGCTTTCCATTTTCACGCTGGTCTCAATTGATAAAGCAATAAGCTCAGCTTAATTGAGTTTAAAATAGAAGCCTTAATGTTGCAGCTTATTGCGGCTACTGTGGGGTAAATCACCAGACGATTATCATGCAATAAACCACCTCCGCGTAGATATTTATCCTCCGGTTATTTCCGTCGGAAACAAAGAAAAGCCAGAGGAAAAAAGCGATCACCAAAGTTTCAACTTTTCATCTTTAGTATTTTAGAGCGAAGAGAAGTAAACTCGTTTTGTAGAGCCTAGTGATGGCTAGATGAAAAAGCTGGTCGCAAATGCAGTCGTATCGACAATCAACACTGGCTTTCTATGAGCATTTTTTTTTAATTAAATGGAAGGGTCATAAAATAAATAAACCCCTCTCTGGCTTGCTGGTATGTCGGCTGATAATATCCTCAAAATCTCACATTTGCCCTTCGACGGCTTCGCTTCCCAGCTGCGTACATTATCAACTGCCTGAAAGGCCTCATTTATATTTCCTTAAAAGTTAGGGTTTTCTTCAGGAGTAAATTCCCATTATCAAGTGGAAGTTTTGGTTTTCTGAAACAGTAAACCTTTCGATGACTCTCAGGCTGTTTCCCATTGGTCTCAAGACAGAAAAACAGATTTCTCGAAAAGCTAATTGTGCAATTCAAAGGAAAAAAATGAATAAACCTGAGCTAATTTAACGACATCGCTTTGTTGGACGTTGCTATTAGTGTCACATAATTGTCATGGTGGTAAAACTCAGTCAACTTGCAAAAGATAGCCAATTCAAATTCCCTTGTTGTGCCAAAAATTCAATCATCACTATTCAAGGAATAAATTCCAGTGGTTTCTTCACAAAAAAAAAAAACAAAGTCGTGTTGTCGTTTATGAGCCTGCTATCCCATTCCACACCATTTTTAATTTTGTTCACTAATTTATATTTCCCTGTACGAATTCCTGTTAAGCATTACGTAATCCAATGTACACGAGTAAATATAGGATTATCGGGGGGAGGAGGCGAAATAAAGGACAAGTTTGACGTTTGAACATTCGGAATAAAGAATTTGACGGTTTCCGTTAAGGAATAACCAATAGGTACCCCAAGCTTTAATAGGTACCCCAAGCTCACGGAGAATCGTTGTTTTACAAGGGTTTGTATCGGGAATTTAAGCAATCGTCATTAAATTTCTTACCTCCCTCTTTGTCTTATAGCGATATTTCTTGTTTACAAAACATTGACTTTACATTTCTTATGATATTCAAATTTGCCAACGACGGAACAAAAGAAGTCATTGTTTTACAATAGAGAAGAAAAGAGTGGATTCTGTTCTGAATTCTTAATGGTATTTTTTCTGCGCGCGCCGTCGCCACTAACGTTCTCATTCTGTTGCTAAATAAGTAATTATTAATAATAATTAATAACAATGGGTGACGTCTAGAGAAATATCGCTATTTATGGCATGTTCCTAGCATTTGTGGCTGTTTCACTTTGATTCAGTATTCAGCGAGTTTTAGTTCTACCATTTCTCTCTCATATTGTTGGTTTTCACTCGCATGATCAACGGCCATGTTTTTCAACAAAAACAAAAAAAAACGTTTGCATAATAATAAAATTAAATTCCAGAAGGATTTGGTAGGGGCTCCAACATGGCCGCCCTTTCTTTGTTTAAGGGCTCCAACATGACGGCCGTGACGTCATGTGAAAACCGAGAATATATAGATATGTATAGAGAGAGCTAGAAAACGGCGAACTTACAGCCCACTGGAATCGCGCTGAAATGGCCAAAGTACGCCGCAAAAACACTGATAAGGTATCAAGAGGACAAAGTGAGGCATTTATGTTCGATTCAAGTTCTTTATTTTTGAATCCTAAACACGATCGCGAATTCTCATACAAACCCGTAGGCCTGAAAAGACGCTGTACTTTTCACGACCCGAACTTAACACATTGAAATAAGTACATGAAAAGTTCAGCGTCTGAATCAGTTACGAACGGCTAATAACTGTGACAGTGAACATTTATTTGAAAGAAAGCTTGTTCTCTCTAGTCAAGAAATATTTTGAAAGAAACCTTGTAGTCCATGTTTTGCTACATAATTTAAGGAAAAGAATCTTCAGAAAAGGGTTGATCCTGAATTTATTTTGTTGCGTATAGTTGATTTGGCACGAAGTAGGATTCTTGTTTTCTTGCACGCCATGAAATAGGAAGGGTTTTTTGCCTCTAATAGCAAATATGTTGTTTGTTTCAATAAAACATTTCGCTGGAAAAGGTTTTTGTGACATTTTCGGCCTTTGTTGATTCATCGTGTTGTGTAATATTCGAGCTTAACAAATTTGCATACGTGGGTTGAAATGGCCACCCCACAAGCAGTTTTCATAGACCCTATGCAAAAATGGCTGACTTTAAATTATTCTTTTGTTCATATTCACAATAGCCCAACTAACCTCGTTCGGGATAACAAATTCTTTAGAATTTTTGTCTCAAAAACGAGGTTAGTTGGGCTATTTTGAATATGAACAAAGGAATAATTTAAAGGCAGCCATTTTTGCATAGGGTCTATAAAGATGACGGGAAGTCGTGTTCTTTCTGGCAAATGATTAATTGTTAGCTATAGTTTTTAACAAGGAAGGATTACGTTTTTGCAAACGTTAAACT
>NC_090895.1:12480727-12505727 GCF_036669925.1 Montipora capricornis | reverse complement strand
TGTGAGGCATCTTGTACCCTGAGGACTAAATGTTATCTGAAATAAAAAGAGGAAAACGTTATCATACAGAAATAGGTTGTCATGGATGTAGATCATCTGCATGCATTTATCAATGATATGTTTTACATTTTATTAATCCATTTGTACATGCAAACTTAAATTTCTTCATATTTTAAAAATGTTTCGATCCACCATAGACCAAATCGGCTAACTCAATGTCGTCCCCGATTTAAACCTCCCAAAGTTAAGATTATTTGTATATTGTATTTGCATTAAAATATAGCATTCACGTTTAAATGATGCGGAAATACCTGTAACAAAACGTTTCATTCCCAAAGGGTTTGAATTGGGTACAACACAGAGCTACCCAATTTGGCCTATTGTCCTTCTTCATCTCGATTTTACCAAGGAGGATTACCCTAACCATCCACAACCAAGCATTTTCAGGGAAAGGACAAGGGAGAGATCCCATTGTTTTGTAAATAATATTGTTGGAGGAGGAGGCAGTGTGGCCCAGTGGTTAGGGCGGTTGCCTTGAGATCCGGAGCTCCCGGGTTCAAGACCCACTCCGACCACTCGTTGAATTTGATCCTGGTAGTCCCTGTTTCAACTTCTCAGCTGCACTTGTAAATAGCCAACTGATTTGCCTCCGGCCAGTTGGGATTCTTAACGGTTGTTGTTGTTGTTGTTGTTCTGTTCCATCGTTTCGTTAACTGTGTTTCATTGGCCCTGAAAAGCCCCTATGGGGAGCGGTCAATTAAGTACGTATTGTATTGTACGTATTGTTGTGACCAATATCGTCTAATCACACAACAATAATTTGCAATATGAAACCCTTTGCCGGCTAGCATCCATTAAGGCGTTTTTACCCGCTGCTTTCGTGAATCTTTTGTATGTGATTAACAAATAAAGAAGCCTGTGATCTGTTCTGTTGTAAAACACACAGGAAGGGGAGAGAACACGGCAGTGCAGGGGGACAGTCTTAGACGAGTGTTTTCGTACTTCTTAAGTGCTGTATCTACTTCCTAAGTGCTATATAAAAGAAGCGATTGCAGGCGAGGTTTCTTTAGTTGTTTTATAAGAAACAATTTCTTAATTTTCTCACGCATCCGGCTAAATTTTTAACTTTGTTTTCCAAATCCTTCGGGTGACGTCAGCCGTGCGTCTGTACTCTCATAAAGCACCCTGTTTTCAAAACCACAGCGCGAGTTTTATTGAAACTTAAGTATAATTTTAGTAATTCAACTGTTGGTGTTTGTCGGTTATTTGTCAGTTTAGTCTACTGATTTCACTGTGATTTTTCAATTACCAGATTACAATTAAGCAGAGAAGGCCAAAGGAATATTGTCATAAGATGCAGATAGTCAAAGAGGACAGATGAAGCAGATAATCAACTTAGATTGTAATTGATAATGCTTCAGCACATGAATTAACCCTGTTAGTTTTCCTTTTTTCATTTGCCGCCGCTAAAATGACTTCTAGACTAATACTTAGCTAGTAATAAAATAAAAGCTACTAATAAAAGCTAGTCTAAGAGCTGCAACTGCCTTAATACTTAAACATGCCGTTCCACTCTGCCAATTATTTAAGGGAAATGCCATAATAGCAAAAAGCAAGAATGGAAGACTTCGAAATGCGAGACACTTGTATGTCCTTACCATTCTTCATCCATAACTCCTCCATTCCCAGACACAGTTGCAAAAAATGTTGATGAGTTCAACAGGTAATTCCCCCGACCGCTCTCAAATAATAATGGATCTTTTCACTTTGTCAAAGCCGTTATAGTGCGTGAAGGCACTGAAGCAGCAAACGGACCATCGAAACAGTTCGGTCTTTTCCTCTCGGGCCGAGGTCACGCAACGATGCTTGTCACAACAGCTGTTGAGAACCGGTTTTTCGATTTGTCCAATCAAAAACTCCCTCGAACGTAATGCCCAATCAGCGAACTAGGACAAATTCTGTCCCAATTTGAAGCCATGAAAATGAGGTTCTGGGGTTGTGCGACCAGAGGCTTTTTTTCGTCCTCGACCTTTGATTTGGAATCGCTGAGCGTTCTCTCCGACCTTGAAAAACAAAATTCCTCTGGCACCCAGAGTAACTGGATAATGATTTATCCGGTAGATAGTGCTATCCATCATTTGAACTACTGGGGCCAGATGATTAAATTCATCCACAGAAATATATTTTGTTCCTGGACAAATGACCAAACTGTTCTCAACTAAATGAGTAATTCCAACATTTGGATGGTTAATATTAGGTCATTTGAAGGAGTATAGGAAAGGAAGAGCAGGCCAATTGATCAGAGGCAGAATGTTTGGATGGAAGACACTGGCATTTCAAAGCAATCCACGTTAAGTCTAAATGCCTTACATACATACCTGCAATGCCCCCCACGTTAGTGGAAAAACATGTAAAAATGTTTCGGAACTATAAAATTACCTTTGAAATTTCTCCTTCGTGACCCTCTAATTTACAAAGACAATGATGTGTTAGAGCATTGTATACTCTTCCAGTACCTCAAATAAGAAAAAAACGGTAAAATAAAAAGCACTAAGTTACGATGTCAAGGTTATCATTAAAACAAATCCGCAAAAGTGACCAAAGATTGCTTATGTTCTGTTCTAGAAAAAAAATAATAAATTAGTTTGATTGTAATGATTAAATGCCATTTAACTGAATTAAAGACAAGGAGCAAGCTTCCTAAGTTATTTTGCGCCATGCTAGTGTGGCACTTATAGAGATTACTTCACGGAAAATTCGCGCGTATACAATTTTTATTCACGAGTTGAGTAGTAGCAAAAAACGAACGAGTGAGTTTTCTGATACGAAACAACGAGTGAATAAAAATCGTACAAAGCATTTTCCATGCCGTAATATGTTTATTTCATAGGTACTGAGTTTTTTTCGTGGTAGTGTTTGATAGTCAAATTAATTTCGCACAAATGGAGTGGGGCGATGAAAGCAATAAACAGTGGTTTAAAATCGCCCAACCGACAATTTAGTTAATAAAATCTACAACACTTGCAATGTTTCAGATATTCCATCTAGTAGTCCAAAGTGAAGAGTGTTTTCGTATTCATTGCCGTTTTTAGTGCAGACGGAGATGATAAATTCGGTTGATGTATTCAGTATTCATTCAGCTCACCCGCTGAAATAACTTCCACTTTCCTGTCTTCGACCTTCGTTTTCAAAATTCGTTGTTAAATTCTATGCCTATTATAATAATTAATGATAAGGTAAGGTAAAGTCCGGTACTAGCCTAGAAGGCCCACCAGGCCAGCGCTTATCCCCGGTTTCTGTAGCATGAAGCGACTAGGAGTATTTCTACTCCCCCCTGGATGGGATGCTAGTCCATCGCAGGGTTACCTCCAGCATTTTCGCCGCGGTACCCATTTATACACCTGGGTGGAGAGAGACACCGTGAGAGTAAAATTGTCTTGCCCAAGAACACAACACAATGTCCCCGGCCAGGACCCGAACCCGGTCCACTGACCATGAGGCCACCGCGCCTCCCTACACGGCGCGTCTAATTTGCAAGTCGCAGGTCATTGTTTCACCAATACAGAAAGAATCCTAAACATTCTTAAAAGCTAACTTTAGGCCTAATTAGGCCTAAACAAAAGTTTTTAGGCCTTAGGTTAGCTTTTATGAATGTTTAGGATACTTTCTGTATTGGATTGGTGAAACAATGACCTGCAACCCGCGACCTGCGACCTGCAGATTAGACCCGCCCATCCCTACATAATAGTTAATGACCATTTGCATATTATCAGGAGCTCATGAGTAGGAGCGAGCAACTCCCATATATTCCTGTCACGGCGTTTTCACAGACCGGTTTATTTTTAGATTGAATTTCTCGCAAATGAGACTCCGCAGGAGCCCAATGACTAATCACAGGAAACTAACTTGACGTCATAGCGTCACCAAACCGGAACTGCCGGGAAAGGTAGTCCAAAAATAGATTGGTCTGTAAAAATGCCGTGACACAGGTTTAGTATAGGAGTTGCTTGCTCTTATTCATGGGCTCCTGATATTATTCAATGTTTGAGACACGTTATCTAAATGTCTGCAGTACTGTTTGCCCAATGGTGGTGCTTGGCAACGCTTTGGCTTTGCCCAGCCCTTCTCCAGGGCCATTGTTCTGTTTCATTAATCTGTCAGCATATGTCTTCCATGATGCCCTCTATTTTACACTCTGCAGCTTATCCAGGCTCCTCTTCTGGACATCTTGTAGCTTCCCTACAGGCAGGTCCACTTCTGCTGCATCATGGGGTGCCACATCATCTCATCAAAACCTTTGGAGATTGGTCTAGTGATGCCTACCAGCGGTATACGCATACAGCCATTAACCTTCATACCAGGGTTTCCAGTCAGTTGGCATAGCAGGTGCAATTGTGTTACATCATGTGGAGGTGACTAACCCAACCAAAAGGATTTAGTGCCTATTAACAAAGTTGACAACTAGGAGCATACTTACCAAGTTGTTTGGTGCAGCGTATGTTAGCATTTCAGACATTTTATAGTGTATTGCATGTTTTGGACCTTCGTAAGATTTTTCAGCTCTTGTGTGCATTCACTTTTGACCTGGTGTGCAGTGCACGCAATCACCACTTAAAATAAATGTGAATCTCTAGACGCTTCGTTGAATTGAAGGAAACTGACAGGTGGATAATTGATCCAAAAGGTCTAGATACAAGCAGCAAACTAGACAGTCGTAGAAACAGTAAAACGTTCTTTAGGTTACCAAACATGTTTCAACGGTATAACCGTCATCGTCAGTGTTACAAAGTTTACAATCGTCGTTGAATTTAATCCACGTACATTAAATGGGAGAAACCCAGCCTCAATCAACAGGTTTAATACATACAGTAAACCTGACTCTCTCCCTATTGTCCTTATACGTTCCCTATTCAAACTCTTAAGTATGTAATATTGTCACGCAATGCAGTGAACTTTGTAACATCGCGCTATTTAAATTCAACGATGATTTTTAATCTTTGTAACACAGACGATGACGGATGTACCGTCGAAACACGCTTGGTAAATTAAAGAAAGTTGTACTGTTTCTAAGACAATCTGACATGTACCTTGAGAAGCCGGTTTCTGCTAGAAGCAGCTTTATGTGCTCACCTTTCTCTTCACTTTGTGTGTAAATGTACTAAAAATCAGTCAGACTAACGTCTGACTGACGTACAGACATGACGTACAGACTAACGTACATTAAATGGGAGAAACTCAGCCTCAATCAACAGGTTTAATACATAAACCTGACTCTCTCCCAATTGTCCTTATACGTTCCTTATTCATACTCTTAAGTATGTAATATTGTCACGCAATGCAACGAACTTTGTAACATCGCGCTATTTAAATTCAACGATGATTTTTAATCTTTGTAACGCTGACGATGACGGATGTACCGTCGAAAGACGCTTGGTAAATTAAAGAAAGTTGTACTGTTTCTAAGACAATCTGACATGTACAGTTGTACCTTGAGAAGCCGGTTTCTGCTAGAAGCAGCTTTATGTGCTCACCTTTCTCTTCACTTTGTGTGTAAATGTCCTAAAAATCAGTCAGACTAACGTATATGCAAGTCTTATTTAACCCATTGCCTCCTGGCAGTGAGACGACTATTACCCACCATTGGGGGCCGCTTTAGGTGTGAATGGGTTAACCCATTCCCTTCTGTGAATGAAACCCACATTATTATACTCTGTCTAATGCCAGCAAATTGGGGGATGCTTAAGCGGTGAATGGGTGATTATCCCAATTTTACATGCACCTAGAAAATATTAAAAAGTGCACAGAGAGACAGAGCTTTACTTAAAGTTTTTTAGAATACTTGGAAACATAACGCGATCTTCATCAAAGCAATGATTGCTTACCATCTGCAGATGCTGTGGCAATGTACTGACCGGTGTAATCAAAACATACATCTAGGACTTCATCATCATGACCTCTGTCCATCACACAAAACAAGCAAGCCAAAGATAATTACAATTATTATAGACGATGCCAAAAAACTTCCTTCCCCACCCCTCTTTCCCAACTATTGGGTAAGGGTTGGGTAAGGGGGACCTAAGTGAATCCAAAGATGGAGCATAATAAGCATATATCACAGCATTCAGACTCGTAAAAATGAAAAACTGAAAGCATCTTCCTATGAATCTACAATTTTCATGAATCTCAGATAAATGAGTAAAGCCCCTCATATGTTTTAATAAAAGGAAATTGTACACGTCGCTGTATTGGAAGCCGTAGTTCCATTGCTGTGATAAATTAAATCAAAGTAAAACTCAATATGATACATATATTGTCTCTATCATATTGTTTTTGCACTGTTTGTAAGTAGCTTCTGTAGCTTGGACAATTTCTTGTCATGCAACTTGTTGGCTTACTGCTTGTAGGTTGACAGTTTAAAGAACTGGGCCCTTACATGTAAGTCTTGCAATGTTTCTTTTTTGGTTCAAAACTGACCGATTTAGCCTCGGAGGGTTGGATCTACGGAAAAGTGACATCACTTTATACTCACTTTAGAAATTAAAATTTCAGCGTCTCAATTCAGCTTACTATACATGCAAAACACTAGGTTAAAAGTCTGAAAGCCTGAAACTCACACAAACACAGGGATTGCATTCTTAAGCTAGTCAGTCTTTGACGTAATTTTCTCCTCGATCCAGCTCTCTCAAGATTTTAAAGTCAGTAATGGCGGACCATGAAAATAGGAAAAGTCGGGTAGACTTTCATATACAACACTAAAATGGCGCAAGACAAAAGAACCCTTGTTATTCCGATTACGAATGATTTGTCCTTTTGTTTTAAGGACACTGGAGATTTCGGATCCGGTATTCTATGAAAGACAAGACGAAAATTCAAGTTCAATTAAACAGGTGTCTTCTTTAAATCAAAGCCAAAAACTTGGCTCACTTAGTGTTTAGTTTTGAAATCCAAAGAAAAAGAAGTGAATTTTTGGTCATAGATACTGTCGCACCTAAATTATTTCTTTATATTATTATTGTCTAGCACCATAGCAACATTACCAGGTTACCTTAAGGTTCCAATACACTGTCCCGTTCTAGAGTCCCATATTTTGCACGACTTGTCCTGCAGTGGACAACACAAAAAAATGATGCCACTTACAATAAAGAAATGAAGTATATTTGAACTGAAGATACATGTATGAACCGTCATTTGCTGATAAAATAATCGCCACAATCATCATTTGGAAAAGTTATGAAACCTTAAAAAAAAACCCTAGGAATAACTTGCATGACTCAAACAAAGGAACATGATTGCTGAGGGTCCACTACCTTTACAGTCAAGTTAATTTTTAAAGGGAACTACCTTAGGGTGTGTTGTTTTGGGAAAATCCAAAAACGGATTTGTGATTTCAGATCAACGGATTCTTCAGTGTCAAAAAAACGCAAAATCCGAAAAAGGATTATTTGCCATGACAACGAACGAACAAACCCCAGAGTTGCGTGCAATTGGAAAAAAAAAGCGGTTAACTGGTTTGTTTTTGAGAAATTCTTCAATGAAAATGCCACCAGAAAAAAAATACTTTTATAGCGATCGAAAAAAGAAACGACGAAAAACATGCGTGCTAAGGCACAAATCGATTATAGAGGGTATTTTTACCGTTTAGAAAGGTGCTAACAATATTACTGCTGCTGCCAAGAAACTTTTAGTGAAATTTCTGGTGTAAAATTTTCAGGAAACCTAACTATTGTCAACCTATTCGTGTCTTCGATCCTGCGGTTAAAATGGCGCGAGAAAAACATTTGGGCTAAACTGTCATGTGCAGTAGCTGCTGTGTATCATTTTTGCATGGAAACAGCTTGTCAAAAATACTTTTTTCAAATCCTTTCCTAAAAAAAACGCTGAAGTGGTGAATCTGAACAATCCGGATTTAGATTTGATCCGAAGATCCTCCTCGAGTGTGGATACTTTGAATTCATGATCCGTTTTTGGATTTCGAAAAAAAGACGCAAAATCCGTTTTTGGACTCAAGAATCCGTTTTCGGATTTTCCCAAAAAAAGGCGCCCTTATTATAGGAAATTAACGCCCCCTGAAATTAACGCGAATCGTTAAAATTCGCATTAATTCAAGTCACGCGTTATTTAAGCGTAAGTCGCGCGTTATTTTCCGCGGCGTTAATGAAGTGCAGCGTTAATTTCTGCGATCTAAATTTCTATTATTTTAACCTTAATTTTGAAACCTTTCCAGACATTCATGTACCCTGGTCCCAGAGGTTTTTGTTGAGTCGCGAGAGAGCCGCAAAGTGGCGAAGACGAGTCGCGAAGCGGCGAGAAGAGAAAAACCTCTGGTTACCTTGAACTTAAATCTCACTTTCATGCAGACGCCAGGGTCAGGATCTGATGCGTTGACAGCTGGCCTCTACATGAAAGTGAGATTCAAGTCCAAGGTAGCCACATGCTTTCCCCTACACGCCGCTCAAGAAAGACCTCTGGGACCAAGGAATCATTCATGACACCTACAAAACAATAAAATAAGGTACAAGCTTTCTTTCTTTCCGTTTTGTTCAGTGATTTTTTTTTCCATCCAGTGTTGAATAAATTTGTTCCAGTGGTCACCACCAACTGTGTCTTAATCGCGTTAATTTCCTTTATTGTGAAATTCTACCTCCTCCTTCCCGTTAATTTTGTTTATTAAAAAGTCGCTTTACATTAAATTCATGTTAATTTCCTGAATACCTTAATTTCATTTCCTACACTAAAGTAGCTTGTACAGAACTTTAGATCCTGACTTAGACATTATTACCACAGAGCAAAATCCTGCAACTGAGCAGGAAATAACCAATCCGGCCCGGGGTTGCTCAAAACATGGTTAGTGCTAACCAGCGTTAAATCCCACGGAAACCTGTAGGTTTTGATACCTCTCAACCAACGGTTAGCGCCAACCACCAGCCTTCGAGTAAACGGCCCTTGGTTAACAACTTGGTGGGAGAAGTAATGAGAAACAGAAAATTATCCACAAACCATAGATTGCAAATAATATCTTTCTGACTATACAGTGGAAATTTGCTGCACAAAAATATACCGCTAGGTCAGTAGAAGGGTTTTGTATCAATGCACTAAAATTCCTTAATTAATGGTTACGCCTACGTAAGTATAATTTATACAATTTAGCCAAGCCTAAAAGCTCCCCTTTCTAACCCCAGAAAGCAATATAGTGTATATGGAAATAATTATGCTTCCGCATAAAGTAGAAAATTAATCATGTTTACAGTGATCAAACCCTCTGAGTTGACAGCAGTAAAGAAACAAGCCTTGCAAACAATAACCAGCAATTTTAATAAACAACTAAATCTGAAATTACATGCACAGTTATCTCTTTCACAACATTTTCCGTTTGACTGACAATATTTATATACAAACAAAGCAGCTCACGAGTGGACATCCATTTCACACAAAAAGCCTATAAATCGAAATTTTTTAATTTAGTGTAGACTGTCGCCACAATGATGGCGCAGTGGTTTTAACTCCTCCTTCTAACTCCTCCCACCATTGTGGCCCGGGTTCGACTCCCAGATCCGGCGTCATACGTGGGTTGAGTTCGTTGGTTCTCTACCTTGCACCGAGAGGTTTTCTCCGGGTACCCCGGTTTCCCCTCTCCTCAAACTCTTTCTTGAAATGTTACTGGCCACATTTGATATAAAGAGTAGAACTGATATTTCGCACAGTCTATTAATAAGCTGAAAGTTTAATAACGAAAGGTATTCAATTTTTGGTGATGGTCTCCTTTGTCGTTCTCCTGATAGCCACCACCTATCTACTGCAGCTCTGGGGCTGGATAATCAGCCTGTTTTTGGGCCCTCAATTTTCCCTTTATCAGCATGTCCATGGCATCAGTACCCAAACCACATCGCAATATTATACACTACAAATTATTGTCAGTTACTAACTGAAGATGCTTTGTCCTACGAAAATTCTCGACATGTTTTACACCGTATTTCTTCCACAAGTTCATTGTGTCCTTCAACTACTTTGTAAACCAGATCGATGGTGAAATCCTTCTGCCATTGCAGACCTGTTTTCATATAAGCTGTGTAATCCCCTGTTGGTTCCCACCACTGGCACTCATTTTTTGAGGTCGAGGGCCCCGAGGGCCTCTTACAGAAAAAAGTTATTTTTGACATATGCAATGAAAACGATAGCTCCAAAACCACGAGGAAAAACAACAACAACACATGAATGCGCAGGTGCGGCACAGAGCCTCGGTGCAATATCGCTGGCCAGTGGCTAACAAAAAAAGGTGCTCTTCTCAGCTCAGCATGCCCTGCTTTATTTGCCTCATATCATTATGTTGTCCTTACAATCCTTCTTGCCTTTGAACAGCTTTCTCCAACTGTTTGGGACACATGGATGATTCTAACGTTTGCTAGTGGATATTTTTCTCACTCGCAGATTATCAAAATCACTCGCATTTTGCGAGTTTGCGAGTGTGAATTTCCAGCCCTGTGAATGGCGACGCGGTGTGTGATTGTTGAAATATGGCAAAATCTCTGTCAACACGGAATTGCAAACGTTTTCAGGCCTTCTTCGTTTTTTTTAGCGAGTTTCACAAAATATGAGAGCCAGTGAGGCATGTGTTAAGAAGGAAAACATAACCTGAAAGTCCACCGTTCTAAATAAGTGTTTTGTCTCTCGTTCTACATTGTATTCTCTCAGCTTTTATGGTGTTCATCACTGAAATGTTCTCTTCTTCTCCTTCCTCGGCTTCTCTCGAAGTTTTCTTCGCTAAAATTTCTCAAAATTCGTCGCCTCTTCTCTCGTGCTCTCTTCTGCTCTTTATCCCATTGCTCGTCACTAAAATGATTTCCCGCCAGAAAAACGCGGGTTGCCAAATGCAACGCTGCCATGCGATTTCCGTTCCCAGAGGCTGTCCTGTCTCCCCACCTCCTCCCCGACAGTCTGTACGGGCGGGCAGACGTACGCTGACGTCATAACCAAAACTTCTCGCATGGATAGATTTCCCAAAAAATCTTACCCATGGAGCTCCGTCTGAGCTCCGCTATACCAGTTCACAAGGCACATTTAGCATGCGATCACCTTATATTCATCAGAAAAAAAACACAATGGGACAAACACTATGTGAATGTAAAATTCTTCTTAACTTACCATTGACCCAGTGACTATAAATGAACTATCAAAGTTAAATTGGGCATTGGAGATTTCCCCTCTGTGGCCAATAAGGGTGTGCACTCGTCTGAAAATAAATAAAAATTCACTCCCAGAAATGAGCAAAACTTGTGGTTTGGGAGAAACAAGTCAGAGTTATATACACTCAAATTGTGGTACTCATTACACAAATTGAAGTAAAACAGTTTTACATGCGAAAGTCACTAAATTGCAATGTACACAAAACTTGTTTTCCCATCAGAAACATAAAATTTGGGAAACAAAAACAATCTTCTAAACATTATGAGAAAATAAAAATTAATGCTAGAAAGGATTTATTATGTGTTAATGTGTTGATACTATCTTACTTGCGTCGTTATCAGGCAAAAAGGATAAGATAAGGAAAGAAAAGTCAACCTTCTTTTCTTGTGTATTCAATTTGTTATTACATGTAATTCATATGAAGATGTGCATCATACAGTTTGTTATTTTTGCTCGGTTAATCACTTCTCATACAAGACAGCCTTTAATTAAGGCCAATAGAAATCACAATCCAAATGCTCCTCCTTCTTTCCAACCAAAAATGGAGCGATACCCTCCAAAAAATAGTAATCACAGATGTCCTTACTACTTAATTACTCTAATTTCAAACAAACTTTCACAATTGACAACTACATGTAAATACGCCAACGCAACAACCCATGCAACGGTGTTCATCTTAGGTCCGTTTCAAACGCCATGCTAAAGTCGTGCCGCACTAAATTCAATTTGGCTCGAATGTGGTACGACATTGGCACG
This sequence comes from Montipora capricornis, assembly GCF_036669925.1. Classification (NCBI taxonomy): domain Eukaryota; kingdom Metazoa; phylum Cnidaria; class Anthozoa; order Scleractinia; family Acroporidae; genus Montipora; species Montipora capricornis. Next base: position 12,493,790 of record NC_090895.1, on the reverse strand, counting down.
ACTTGGTTTCAAACATCGAGCTTAATTATTGGCTTTTACAAAAGAGACGATCTTGAACCATCGGTATTACGGATAAATCCGGAGGGTGTTCCTGATGGGGGATTTGACGAACGTTTGCGCACTTTCGTGTTTTTTAAACAAGCCCAGGCTGCAAGGAGAAGGAAGCGACTATTGCAGCAGGCCTTATTACCCCATGCCATTGCTAGAAGAAAAAGATTAGTGATCCTCGTCTGTTGTTTGATCACTATCTTGCTGACATCTACAGAGGCAAGTGCACTGCCATCATGTCGTCGACTACACAGAAATTTAGGATGGTGGGATACTGTCTGGAGAACATATTCGGATGCAACGAGTAAGAAGACCTTTAGAATTTCAAGAGCTACATTACAACGACAAACCGTTGCAGAAAATCCGATTTCTCCAGGGTGTAGGCTAGGTATCTGCCCATACCGCATTGGGAGAGGAGATTATTATTATACCATCTCACAAATGACTGGCTTTAGACTATCCACTGTCTCAACAATCGTGCAGGAAATTTGTGAGGCAATCGTTAAAAACCTTTGGGCTGAGTGTGTCACCCATCATTTTCCAAAGGATGAGGCTGAGTTCAAAAAACTTTTATTCTCTTGTTTGAATGTCACTAGTAGATGCGAGGTACCGTTTCAAGTGGGGAAGATGTGGCTTCCCGGGAAACTCTCACGACTCGATTACATTCCAATCAACCAATTTGTGGGGAAAAGTGCAACAAGGAACAGTCATTTCAAATATTGCGAAAGTTCTTGATGGGATACGTGTATCTCCACTTAAAAAGGGGGACTCAGCATTTCAGTTTTCAACGTGATTAATGAAACCATATACAAATGCCATCCTTTCCCAAGAGCAAAGGTATTTTAATTATTGTTTAAGTAGGGCAAGGATGGTAACTGAGGGTGCCTATGGGCAGCTGAAAGGTCGATGGAGGATCCTGCTAAGAAAGTGTGAAAATAGCCCAGAGTATTTGAAAATGATGACTCTCTCATGTATGTCCCTCCTGGATTTAGGAGATACCATTTCACGTAAGCTGGATTTAACCGTTGATCCAACCGCAGGAGAAAGAAGAGACAGAGATGCCATTAGGGCTCTGCTGGGTATGTGTCAGTATCCTCCACTACGAAACTCTAATCAGCAAGTTGATTTGATAAGAAAGAAACTAACTAAGAAATTATGGGATGAAAAACAAGGACATGGAGTTTGTTGTTGTATTTTTTCAGCAGTGAGCTGCATTTTCACATTTTCAGTTGGAGTAAAAAGATCCATGGTCTTCTCATTGTACAAATGTTTATGTTGAGCTTACGTTTGTTCCTTCATCCACACCCAGTGAGCAAGAATCTTCTTCAGCCTCTGAAACATTCCCTCCTGCAACAGGCGGAAGGGTTCTCATGAATGCCGCCATTTTTTTCACTCGCACCCAGGAACTCTTTCTACGCGCATGCATCCCAGTCACAAGAAACCGGTTTATCCACTTTTATAATGTTATTATAATTTATTTATTTATTTATTTATTTATTTATTCATTCATTTATTTATTTATTTATTTCGGCACGGCAATAGCACACCATTTGAAACCATGCCGTGCTAAAGTCGTGTAGCACGACAGAGCTTGCCGTGCTACACGGCAGAGTCAAATTCTTAAATGGTTTCAAGCGTCGTGCTACAGCCGTGCCAAAGTCGAACTTAAAAAATCTCAAAACCGATCCCGTTGAAATATCAACCAAGAGAACGCGTTGCCTCTTGGAATGCCACATCTATAAAGAACAAAGCAACTGTTTTGACTGATTTTATTGCATCGCAAAACTAATGGACATCATGGCTATTACAAAAACATGGTTGACTGGCAATGATCGAGATGACAGGACACTGGCTGATATCGCCAACACTCTTAACGACTACGACATTGTGCATACACCGAGGACAAACTCTACTGGTGGTGGTGGTGTTGCTGTGATATTCCGTAAAGGGATTACCGTGACGCAAAACGTCAATGATAGCTTATTTACTTCAATTGAATGCCTTGATTTGAAAATCTCTCTTGGAAGTAAATTGCTCAGGTTTTTTACTATACCTCCAGCCTCCAAGAAAAATGGCTTAACTTCGAACATGTTCTTTGATGATTTCTCTCAACTTGTTGAAAACCTAGCGGCAACGCCCGACCATTTTTTAATCACCAGGGATTTTAACTTCCACATTGGTACAACAGGTAATGATGTTGTCCAATTCGTCGACTTGATCAACTCTGCGGGTTTGAATCATCATGTAACAAGACCCACACACAATCATGGACACATCTTGGATTTGGTAATTACTAGTTCTAACGATGATTTGGTAACCAACCTTCAGGTCTTACTCAGCATGCCATCTGATCACGATGCTATAACTTTCCTGAGCGATTTTCCTCGCCCTGTCTTGTCGAAAGTCTTAAGTAGCGACGGAAACTTCAAAACATCAACCTAGAACTGTTTGTGGAACATGTCGCTAATACATCAATCAGGTGCAATAGGTCATCTGATGTGGATGTTGCTGTTACACAATACGATTCTGATCTAAGGGACACCCATGCATCAGTCAAGCTAAGAATGTCAACGTTTTCTCCTTGGTTTTCTGATCATCATCGTGAGTTAAAGCGAGAAAACCGTCGATGGGATTGAAAATGGCAAATATCAAACCTTGAAATCAAAAAACAAGTTTACCAACAGAAGGCAAGTGAGTACTACACTCCTGTTGAAAATGCAAAGAGGAACTACTACTTTGATAAAATCTCTACATCGACTCAATCTGAACTCTTCAATCTCGTTGATGGGCTGTTCACCGTAAAGAACAAGATAATCCTGCCTACCCATACTGACCGGCATGAACTTGCGACACGATTCTGCACTTTCTTTGATTCTAAGATCTCTGATTTACTGGACTAGTTAATGGCTTCTTCTGACATTGGCGATTGTCATCGTTATGACAAGCAACCTACGCCATCAAGTTATGAGCTGAGTACCTTCAGGCCAGTGACATCTGAAGATGTTAAATCAGTCATGATGTCATCACGAACGAAGTCCTGTAGCTTGGACCCGATACGTACAGTCCTTATAAAGAAGTGCATTGATGTCTTGGTTCACCCTATCACTGTAATTATCAACTCATCACTTATGACTGGCGTATTCCCTTCGCAATTTAAGCATGGCTTGGTCACCCCTATCATCAAAAAGAAAGATCTTGATCCTGAGCTTCTCAAGAATTATCGTCCCATTACAAACTTGTCCTTCTTATCGAAAACAACAGAACGTGTTGTATCTAATCAGCTACATCAGTATTTGCAAGTTTATGGACTCTATGCTCGAATGCAGTCTGCCTACAGGCCTAACCACAGTACAGAAACAGCATTACTCCGTGTCCATAATGACATCAGCTTGGCGTTAGACAACAACAATGATGTCATCCTCGTTTTGCTGGACCTGATCTCTGCTTTCGACATGGTTAATCATCAGATACTTCTCAAGAGACTCCAGGACCGTTATGGTATTTATGGTACAGTTCTTGATTGGCTCAAATCTTACTTGAGTGAGCGCATGCAGTCTGTCAAGTTTGGTGATGAGACGTCGGAACTGATCCGTTTAGCCTGAGGTGTACCACAGGGCTTTGTGCTCGGACCATCTTTGTTCTCTCTGTATGTTGCACCTTTTGAAGACATTATTAAAAGCTATGGTCTCAACTGTGCTGTCCATGATGACGATACACAGCTTATGTATCGATTGATACGTCTCTTTTACAGAGTGGCGTTTCTAATCTTCAGAATGCATTGAGCCTATCTTTGAATGGTTGGCATATAATGAGTTAGTATGCAACGAATCAAAGACGGATGTCATACAGTTGCCCTCTCGATTTCAACCAGACGACCTTCTTTCTGGGATCACCATTGGTAAATCAAACGTAGTGCTTGCGTCTTCAGTCCGTGATCTTGGTGTAACACTAGACTGCCATCTTGACATGAATGCACATGTCAACCAACTCTGCAAATCTGCATCTTTCTCTCTGAGACGTGTTGGGCAAGTTAGACAATATCTTGACAATGCAGCCACGGAAAAACTCAGCCATGCCCTGATTACATCTAAACTCGACCAGTGTAACAGCTTTTTATACGGAAGCAAGATTGGTTACGCGAACCAAGAGGCAAGAACATATCACACCAGTATTGAGGAAACTTCACTGGCTTCCAATCAAGAAGAGAGTAATTTACAAGATACTCTTACTGACGAACAAATCGCTGAAAGAGTTTGCTCCAGACTATTTAATGGACTTATTATTATTATTATTATTATTATTATTATTATTATTATTATTATTATTATTATTCAGCACGGCGTTTAAAACGGCCCTTACAACGGTGCGAACTTTGCAAGGAGGCGTAACTGTCAATGAAATTCGCACACCCTGCTTGGCGAATAATTTGTAAAGGACTTTGTTGCTCAATGTTGCATGAAAACCTGAACAAATGCAAGGAATTTTGACAAATCTGCATGTGAATTGATTCAATCAGATTCTCATGCTCCAAACAAACATTAACTTTGCGTTAGCACATTGTACAGTTGACACAGTTGCGTGGTAATGACAGCATTCTCTCGTTTGAAAAGCATGCATGTGCATTGTGCAAAAAAAGTTTATCCCTTACAGTTGAACAGAAATGGCAGTAATAGCCAAAAGTACCTCCAACAAACTTTAATGTAGAAAGAAGGGGGTAGTTTCTAAAGAAACTGTGGTGCTGCGTCGGTGGGGAAGTAGTATACAAAAATTTGGTTTTATCAACGGAGTTGATAATGTAAATTGGCCACCGTACAGAGATTCTAAAAGCTGATGTTTCGAGCGTTAGCCCTTCGTCAGAGCGAATCGAGGAATTATGGGTTACGTGTAGTTTTTATAGTAGAGTAGGAGCTACGCTATTGGTGGTAACATGGCAACGTGAAAAATAGGAATATATTAGTTAAATGAAAAGCGTTCGTTAATACCGCGAGGATTAAGGGTGCCAATTTGGAAGATGAATTTTTGTTCTAGATTCTTGCGGCTTTCCGTCGTACCTAGATGTAGGGAAAGGCCGCAGATAGCCATGTGTGTTTTGGAGTACTTAGGGAGACTAAAATGACGAGCGACTGGCTTAGATGCATCTTTGTCATTCGTCTCAACATGGCGAAGGTATTCGCGGAATCGGTCACCTAGTCGTCTACCTGTCTCGCCAATGTATAATTTATTGCATAACGTACAGGTTATGCAATAAATGACATTTGCGGAGGTACATGTGAAACGATCGGTGATCTTAACAGATCGCTTAGGTCCCGATATCTTGCTAGTGTTAACAATGAAAAGACAAGTTTTGCATCGTGAGCGGGTGCATTTGAAAGTGCCGGGTTGCTCGTTAGTTTTGAGCGCGCTTCTAACTAAAAAGTTGCCTACGCTTTTGTCGCGTTTGAATGAAATAAGTGGAGGTTGCGAAAAGATTCTACCAGTCTCGGGATCATTTTGGAGTAATTTAAAATTATTAAGAATGATACTTTTGACTGCGTGATTATGAGGATGGAAAGTGAGGGTGACTGGAATTCTGTCATTCTTATCTTTTCTTAGCTCCTACTCTGCTATAAAAACTACACGTAACCCATAATGCCTCGATTCGCTCTGATGAAGGGCTAATGCTCGAAACGTCAGCTTTTAGAATCTCTGTACGGTGGCCAATTTACATTATCAACTCCATTGAAATAATTATTTAAGGTTGCAGAGACTTTTCAACCGTTTCTTTCTGTTATAGACATTCGCATTGCTTATAGTAGCGATCTGATTGGATGGATTTCAGCTTTGGTGGGATTTTCATATATGAAAATTGCTCGACGGCACGCAATGCCCGTCGGTTGAAGGTCGTCCTTTAATTTATTACATGTATGCACTGTTGCTAGTACATGTAGCACTGCGCCAGAGCAATCCTGAGTAAGTTTGCTCTACGATTATACACACCTGCCTGTTCTTGTATCCCATACACTCACAGTATGATCAAATGAACCTGTCAGCAGTTGATCACCAGTTGTATTAAATGTGCAAGATATGATCTCTGCTGAATGACCCTATGTGTGAAAACAAAAGTCCAGCATTTTCTTGTGTCATCATCAAAACCTAAAATAAGCAACTAATCAGGCCCCATTGATTTCTTTGAAAGTTCGCATGCTGGGTGGCATTTCTTGTTCTGAGAAAAGAGCACTTTAAATTTCAGAGGGAATGACATACATGTGTCAAGATGGCTCCTGAGAAACCAATCATGTCACAAAAACATTGATCCTTGAAACATGCATCTTGCATTTTTGAGGTCTGAGACAGAACACAGGCAATGAGAAGTGTCAAGCAAGAATACAAGTGGCGTAAAACCATGTCTGTCTTTTCCATGTATAAGTCAGGGAGAGACTTCTCTGTCATTTCATTGATTGCAGTGTTTCATTGGCCCTGAAAAGTCCCTACGGGGAGTGGTCAATTAAGTATGTATTTGAATTTTGAAACTCAACAAACACAAATATGGAGAATTTTGTCATCACTGCATTGGGGGGAAGGGACGAATGTGTACAGAAAATTTAAGTGGCTAGAAAAAGAATCTCTTTTGGAAAGGCATTGGTGCCTATCAGTCTCAGTTTTTGTATCTGTCTTAGGGGATAAAACCTGAGCCACCAAATTAATATATTCTTTCAGCATCCCTGAAAATGGGGGCTTTTTGAGTCATTGTTAGTTTACTGCCGATGTGCCATAAAATATTTGGTTAGAGCGTTTAATAATAATTATAATATTCAAAAAATATTCTACATTAACGCATTTGTGGAATAAAGCAGTAATCATAACTAAAATGTGAAGCTTATATCAGTTGTTTAATTCACTGATGTGACCAGTCGCCATATTGACTTGCCTAAACAAAAGGAAATAATTCTGTTAAAATGAAATTCAGTTCCCTGAGAATTGATCACATTCAAAAAAATAGCCACCATTTCATTGCTAAGGTACACCAATATGGCAGTCATGTCACATGCAAACAATCTAGTGCATAAGCCAAGCAGCAGAACTTCACTTAAATTACATGTAAGAACACTGAAGAGAGTTAAGTGTCTTTAACACTAACAGATAATGTTGAAATTTCTGCTCCTTTCTGTACATCCCACAATTTGGCTGTTGTGTCCATACTTCCAGTGGCCACAATAGTACTTTGTGGATTAAATGCCAAGCACACCTGTACACCAAAAAAAATAAAATTTGATAATTGGGCATGGCCCAGGCTTTTTTGACCCCCAAAAGAGACCGTATTAAAACACAGAGAAATAATCCAAAAACACAGTGCCTTTTAATGATGGCAAAGACATTCTCATCCAATACTTTCACCTATGTGAAGAAATATAAAAATGTAAAGATACACTTTTATATTTCTTCCCGCACAACCCTAAAGGAGACCTTCACAGCCACATATGATTGCGTTTTGCCCAGAACACCCTAAGTGAGACCAAAATTCAAATTTACACCCCTAAGCGAGACAACGAGCATCCCTCCCCTTTCTGTATGGGCCTCTTTGATCTTTCCTCCCGATAACAGCTAGTCCTCTGCTAGCAAGATCTTCAAATTATTAGGAATCATGATCACAACCTTCACATCTAACAACTATGAAGGTACAGTATCACACAACATCACTCTGAAAGAGGGGTCTTACAGATCTTTGACATGTAACAGTAATGTTGCATGTTGCCATAGTTGACTCCATGGAGGCCACACTACATGTATGTTATTACAACCCTTGGTATGTGACACACCTATAGTCACCTTTTGGATGCCCCGAAGGGGTTCACAAAAACAGCCATCAAGTTTTCATCCTGTTTCCTCTGATAAACATCCTTATTTTGTCGGGTACAGGGCTTCAAGTTTATTACATTAAAGCACTGTTACTGTAGAGTTGAGATTTGTGTCCACTGTATTCTTTTCCATGTTCGCATTTTAGCTTGCAATTGGCAACACTATTCATATGCTTACTATAATAATAATAATATAATTATAATTGTTGGAAAAGCAAAACACGTATACATGTCCAAACTAAAACATTCAGGCATGAAAACGGTCCCTGCTCAAGCTTGTTCCCTGGGTCGCTCTTCTCTGCCTCCAACGACAATGGAGGCAGAGAAGAGAGACCCTGGGAACAAGGTTGGTCCCTGCTTAGTGCTAGAAGTCCTTCATTATTAATAGGAATCATGGCATATGGTGGCCATATTCGAATAGTTTTGTACAATAAGTGCAAACAGAAGTGAGAAATGAAATGAAATTCTAAAGTAAGTAGAATGCAAAAGTAAAACTTGAACTTCAAGATAAAACTAAGATCGAAGTACAGCCAAGAGTGAAATAAAAATTCAATATCAAACGAAAAATTAAAAAGCAAGTGAAAATATATTTCACCATGGCCCAGCGCTGCCACTACCATCATGCTATGCGTGCTTCAATACCTCAATCTGTGCAATGTGTGTGCACTCAGTTTATTAGCCAATATGGCAGATGCACATGAGGCTACCCGGACTGAAGGTGATAACTGTGAAGCTCTGAATCAATAATTACACCCAGCAAGGCTTGCAAAGATCCCAAGCACTGGATTTTCTGAGACATGACTTTCCAGCGTATCGATATCCTTGAGTGTTTGTTCCCTTGATCGAAGGCTTTGTTACTTTGAAAGAAAGAAGCAGTGGAATGCAAGCTAGGGTCCTAGTATTAGCTCCCAGGATATAGAGCAATACATAAAAAATTAGAATGATTAGAATATGGCCTTAATGTCACCAGAGACCAGGTTTATGATGTAATGTGTGATCTGGATCCACAAGGGCTCGGAGCACATGGTAATGTCATGCAGAGGCAAGAGACAGTGCAAGAAGGGAAAACTTTACAACACTTGGCTCTAATTGGGTCCATTCTTCAGATATTCACAAAAATCCTCTTTTAAATATACATGGTCATAGGGCACCATGCAGTTTTGAGTGTACATGTAAATTGTCATATAGCAATGTACTTAGCTCCACCAACTGAGCTACTGGTATCAAGGCATGTGAGAGCTGGCCAACTGCAAGGTTCAATCATTAACCTGACAAAAGAAAGAGAGAATTCCATTCCCTCAGCTTTTATCAACCTCACATCCACCAACAGAATCTTACATTTAAAAGGTATCATTTTTAGTTAATTCCTCTTGGCCCATATCAACAATGCACCCCAAGTCTTCTCCAATCTGTTTGATCTTTAGCCAGCACTTCCCACAAGATATCCGCAGGGCTTTCAAGTCAACTCTCACTGTGGTACTCCAGGTCTTCTTTGGTCTATTACACTTGTACATTATACACCTCCTTTGATTTGGCATACATGCCACTGTCACTTTGGGTGTTCTCACATAAAGGAGTCGATGTTTATTTACTTAACACATGACCTACAAGACAAAATTGATTCTTCTTTCCACTACATTGTCTCTCCATGGTTCCTGATCCTATCTTAGAGCTTCTTCATTCATAAGGTGATCTGTCCACTTAATCAGACTGACAGTTAATGGAAAACATCATGCTTTCTCACACCCTTTTCTATGGCCTTTCCCATTAGCACAAAAAGCTGTTGGCATGACAACGTAGGAATAAAGCCTGAGTATCAGATGAAGAATGATTGCTTTAGATGACCATACTGTATTCAAGTGGTCAAGTCGTCATCTGAGGAGCAAAAGCAGTGTTTGGCACTTACTTTTTAACTGATTTGCCCTTTGGCAAACCAGTTTTGTTTTTTTGGTTGCCCATGGTTTTTTCGGTTGCCCACCTTCTAAAGACCTGTTGCCTATTAAGGAGGCTTGCAAAAATGTCAATTTTGTGTAACGTGAGTAAAATGGGTTTGACAGACCAATGTGACTCCTGCTGTGTGTCCATTGTGTTCTAGTAGCCTTCACAGTTTTGCTTTGACAAGCACATCTCTAATGGCTTTTCCTTTTCTGTAAGAGATCAAGGGAGATTCCTTGAAAATCTCTTTGAGATTAGGCTGGTTTGAATTAAATGCCATTTGTCCAATAGTATGTTCTTTAAGCCTTTCAAAGCTGGTTGACAATCGGGCAAGTGTTAGTGTTGAACACTGGGAAATGTGTTAGAACGCTACACAAAAACCCGAATTTTGTCGGCTACTTGGTGCTCCTACTGGATACTTTTCATTTTCATTTGAACAGGGCTTAAAACCCGGTCACCTCAACTGCAATGGTCTTCTGGGCAAAATAAATGAAGTTAAGGCTTTGTTATTTGCCATCAAGTTTGACATTTTGGCATTACCCAAACTCATTTTCGGAGCAGAAAAAAAGATTCATCAATAAACATAACTGGCTATAAAATCACTAGAAGGAACATATCCGATGGCTGGAAAGGCAGCGGTTCATTAATATATTTTGCTGAATCCCAATGATTTATCAGATAACTCCCCAATTGAGGATGCTTGGGTGGACATTTCCTTTCACTCTCAAAAACCTTTAGTCGGCTCCATCTACAGACCTCCGGATTATGTAAACTTCTTCAATGAATTCCCTCTGCTGATGGAGAAGTTTTGGAGAAAGCACTCAAACATTGTACTGCTGGGGGATTTCCTACCATCCTCTACCAATTCTGGCGACTTACTTCTGACACGGAATTTTCTACAACTACTTCGCAAGTTTAATTTAAAGAATGTTATCAATGTTCCCACCAGAATTGCTGGCAACTTATCTACTCTCATTGACCTGACACTTCAGTTAGTGACAAGTTTCTTCATCATGGTGCTTGCAACCTTGGAATTTCTGACCACCATTTGATATAATGCTACAATAAATCTTAGACCAAACTACACATGTATCAAAAACCAGCTTTTAGAATACTACGGGATTTTAAGAAATTAAATGTATAATCATCTCTGCATTAAAACAGGATTTGCAACTGCTCCTTGGAACATATGTGACATTTTTGATGACATTGATGACTCTGTCTGGACATGGGAAACTCTGACTGTATAACTAAATTGATTGATCATCAATCATCATATTCCTATCAGAAAAGTGTAAATTCAATCAAATACCAGTAGCTTGCCATGGATGAACAAAAAAATCCCTGCACTAAGTTATTAAGATCTGCTGAACTAGCTTACTGGAAGGCTAAATTCTGCAATGTGAAATCCAGCAAAGAATTTTGGAAAGCAGTCAAATTATATCAAGGCAACAACAAGTCCTCCTTAATTGGGCCTATCAAAGATCCGCAAGGATTGCTTTTAACAGATAATATCCAGAGAGCAAATGCTTTCAACTCTTACTTTACAAATATTTGCTCCACCTTGAACATTAATGCTGTACCTCATCCTCCTCCACTAACAAACTACATCTACAGAATTATCCCTACTCTTCCATCTCTAACTGTTAATCAGGACCTCTTATGACATTGCGTAAAACACCATATTAAAGAGGGTAAGGCATGTGCGCTTGATAATGTTGTTGGCAAAGTGCTTCGCTTACTTGGAGATGCCTTCATTGAAAGCTATTACGTAATTGTAAAAAAGAGCTTTGCTGATTGCAAATTCCCTCAACAGTGGACAATAGCAAAAGTATGTTGCATCCACAAAAAAGCCTGCCAGTTGAATTGTGGAAACTATTGTCCCATTTATTTGCTAAGTGAATCAAGCAAGTTAGACTGTATTATTTATTATTTATTACACAATAAAATACACATACCAAAACAAACCACTTACAATTTCAGCCGTATGACCTCTGTAGGTGTGATAACATTTTCCTGTATCAGCACTCCACAACTGCAAATATCAATGATAACACAAACACTGCATTTAAGTACCATGTACCCACAGTCCACTGCATACATTTTGTGTAAAATATGTAATTGTAACTGCTACAAACTGAAGAAACACAAAAGTAATTAATTATGTAAGATCCATGAGTTCTAGATGTACACTGTAGATGGACCCCTCATTGTTGAATGCCCCAGCCCTGCACTGTACCAAGGCTGCAAGCCAACCACTTAGTTATGGCCCAGAGTTTTCCCAGTGCGATCTATAACCAGCGAGGGTCATAATTGAACTTTTGGAAACAAGGAAACATACAAGTGTAACTTGCAAAATGGATCAGAAATGAGGTCAGTAATTAGTAAATTAAATTGAGCAGGAGAGCATACATGTACATGTACATGTATCATGTAGTCTAGATAAAGTCAGTAATTGGCTGTTACATATGTCCAACTCGGAATTAACCAGGAAATTATAGCAAGCACAGGATCCAAGACATCTCTAGATTCAATTTAATACTGTTCTCAAACTTACTGTACACTCACCTTACAAGTCTTGTCAAAAGAGCCAGTTGCTATTTTGTCACTACAGAAAAGCAATGAAGGGAAGTTACGAAACTACACTACACCTGTATCTTGAAAATAATTATAATGGGCAAAACCAGCTAATTTGTAGCTATCACAAGGAAATTAACACATAAAAATTGGGGTCAGTCATCCAAAACCAAACTTAAGGACATACATGTAAACACAAGGAAAGGTTACGTTTATACGAACGTTGGCCGTGTAGCACTTATATTTTAAACAGCATTAACTGAAAAGAGTGTAGTGTAACGTGAAGTGCTAGATTTCTATACCACATGAACCATGTGAGCATTGTCCCTACTGATGGAACTGGGCCCACACAAGGACAGAGAAAAACTCTGACCAGGGTGGGAATTGAACCCACGACCTTCAGGTTAGATCTCCGCCGCTCTACCGACTGAGCTACAAGGTCAGACGGGAGCAGACCGTGGGAACCGAAGATGTTAAAGTCACAGCAATTAACATGTACAAGTACAAGGAAAGGTTACGTTTATACAAACATTGGCCGTGTAGCACTTATATTTTAAACAGCGTTATCTGAAGAGAGTGTAGTGTAACGTGAAGTGCTAGATTTCTATCCCATATGAACCATATGAGCATTAGCCCTACTGATGGAAATGGGCCCACACAAGGACAGG
>NC_090895.1:12468227-12475727 GCF_036669925.1 Montipora capricornis | reverse complement strand
GCCCTTTTGCGCGCCATCACCACTAAACTGGCCAATCGCTACTGAATTCATCAATAGCGTCGCAATTTTTATTCATATTAATTAATCTTATTCGGGTTTGGGGTTTTAATTTCTGGTTCGCTCGCTTTTTTCTGGTTAATAAAGATCCAGAAACGTTTGCCCCATCCTAGTCTCAAGTCTTGTCTTTAGTTGATAGTATTAATTTGTTTGTTTTGACTTGTCAAAAGGTTTAATTAAGATTGTAGAATATCAGCTGTAAATTTGGTATCTGTTACCTCGCGCATGAATCAATCTTTGTCTATTGTACCTTTAAATTTTGTGAACTTTGTACTAAGCTATCATTCTGTAATCGAGTGAGCAGTCTTTCCCCTCCCCCCCATCCCACGGGGGGGGGTTTTAATTTCTGGTTCGCTCGCTTTTTTCTGGTTAATAAAGATCCAGAAACGTTTGCCCCATCCTAGTCTCAAGTCTTGTCTTTAGTTGATAGTATTAATTATGTAACAATTATGGACTCTCTTGTGTGTACTGTATGATTGTGTTTGGAAAATTTTGTAATAGTTTTAAAATTATAGTATCATAAACAAAGTGCTCCAATCTGATCAGTTTTTAGTTTATTTGGCTGCTGAAGGGCAGCTGTACATCCAGTCTGTCTAAAGAAACTGTCCAATTTGAAGAAATTTGTACAGGGGCTGGACACTTACTATAGATATGTTGTAGTTCAATTTTGACTGCTGGTATAATTTGCTTTTGAATTGGTACAAACTAGTTTAACTGGTACAATTTTAATTATACTGGTTTATTTTCATCAACTGTCTAAAAAAGGGATTTTCCTTTTTTGGGGGTGTAGTTAAAAAACAGGGGCTTGGTTTTTTGGGGGTCTCAAAAAGAACACGAAATTCCTTTCTTCCGCTCTACTTCTCCTACCCCTTGCTCATCTTCCGCCATTACCTCTATCCCACCCCACCCTTCTTTCACAGTTCTATCCCCCCCCCCCCCCTTCCTTACCTTCCAGGTATTTCCCTCCTTGCATACCCTTACCCCCACTCCCTCTACAACACCCCTCACAGACTTTTCAAACAAATCTGAAGATTTTCCTTTATACTCAACCTAACTTGTTAAATTATTCACCAGAATATTTTCTTATTAATCCCAGACCACTCTTGGTCCAAACTTTAATTTATTCACATTTAGGCACCAGAGCCACTTGTGGTAAATATATCAGTGATAAAATGACAGACTCACGCCAATGCAATAGCATAAATGAAATAGATTTTTATAGAGTAAAAGAAGAATTGAAAAGAATTGAATATGATTTTTACAGCAACGCCAACCTCTTCACAGGAACAACAAGAAAGTAGTCTCAAAATGGGAACTGTTTCAAATCTTGTCCCATGAACAGGAGTCAAATTTCTCACAGAGGACAAAAGTATGACAAAGTGGCTTCAAGAAATCACGCACAAATCAGCCAGAAAGTTGTTAACACACTAATCAAAATGAGCTTATTCCATGCATAGAAAATGTCCGCCAATCAATGTATATCTCCTCCAAGATTAGATCTGTGCAGTGCTACTAAATGTTACTTTCGACTATTCCAAAGGAATTTCCTTTACATCATCGAGCTTGTAAACAGACCATTTTGAAAAATGAGTATAACTTCATTTCAAGATAAATTGAAGTTTATTAATATTGTTACAGTACAAAATAATAATAACATTGTAACATTATTGTAATGTGGTTACTAATTTCCGGTAGTTGTATACTGCTCTTGTTACTTGAAAATCTGAGCAACAAATTATATTGCCAAATGACTTATTAAAAGAAAGAATATCACTGCTTTTTTCATTAGAAAAAGTAGTCCTACTATGTGAAAGACAAAAAAGAGTTTAGCTCTGAGGAAGGGCGGGCACTCAAAACGTCAGAGTGACGACAATGTGCAAGCCAGTGAGCCAATTGGCTGCAAGTAATGCGATCCAACAGGGTGCACTAAGCAAGTTAACATGCAAGTCACACAGTCTACGGATGCATTATAGACTTAAATGCTGTTTATCAGTGCTAATCAAATGGGTGCCTATACATGCACTTAAATACTGTTTATCAGCACTATTTGCATTCTAGGCAGTCTGCAGTATGTCACCTGCAGTTGTCATACACCTCCTGGAATCCCAACTGTTAATAAGAGTGCTTGCATAACTCTATAATCACTAAATTCAAAGCTTAACACAAATTCCTAAACTTCAGGCAGTTTCCCTACCCTTACATGAAAGCTAACCATTCTAGAACAAGTGTTTAGGCTTACAAGTAAATTGTGTAGATTTGTACTTAACACCACTCAATGTTATTCTTGGTCAAACCAGACTGGTAAGTATTTCCAACAGAAATTTGAACTACAACAGATATATTCCTCCTGAGAGAGATAGTTTGCTCTGTCTAACGCCAGACAATTTTACTTATCAATCAGGGGGCCCTTGACGCTGAAAAGGTTAACAACATCTACGTCCACTACAAACCCATGTTCCTTTTAAAAGGGAAATAGCTTTTTTTTTTTCATTGCATCATTGATTTAAATAGCTACTTAAAGGGCTAGGGATTTCACCCACACAGTACAAGTGTGACTACTATTTCATACCCACCTACTATTACTGTCAATAAATTTATAAGGGTCTGTGATCGAGAGAGCAAACACTACAAAGTCACTGTTTTCCTCATCCTCAATTCAAATTTTCTCAAAAACTTGAAATGTTCATGACACCCCCGGGAAAATTTCCAGACTTGAGAAGTGAATGGAAAAAAAGATCTAAATAAAAATTAAGCAGCCTTCATCAAATAGTGCACTCTAGCTACATGTAACAAAATTATTGGCCAGGGACACTTTTTGTTGCACTTCTTTGCCCCAGGCAACAATCATGATGATATAATTACACTGTAGCTACAAGAAATGATGACAATGACTTCCAAATTTAAATTCCATATAATATAAACTGAGTTTCTCTCATTTTGTCATTGACAGGATTAGTTACCAAAATATGGTACCTGACTTTGTTTTATACAATACTGTTCAGATAATGAATATATTATTATAACCATCCTCACAATTTCAACATGCCAAGCTTAACTGTACATGAAGGTGTTATCCACTCATTTCTACACGTATTACCAATACTCTGCTGAAATGAGTCTTTTTATTTAAAGTGAAGGTAACTTTCAGCACTGGAATTTACTGTAACATAATTCATTAAATATTGCCTTCAAAACTTGAAGCAATAAAGGCTGAATTGAGGTACAACAGGTTAATAATTTAAATTATATATGAATGGGAAATGAGTCTTTTGGACAGGCAGTATGACCCAAACATACATTAAATACCAGTACTAACCAACAAAGGTTGGATTTGAGATTAAATATCGTTTTAGGCGTTAATCATTGAGATTTAAGATTAGGATTCAGATTAACTCTGATATTAGGGGCAATAACGTTTTAGGCCTAATTACATGTAGGCCTAAATGACATTTACTCTCAGATCCAATCTTTGTCAGTTAGAATTCGTTTTGCTGTTTCACTGTTTCATCGTTTAGTAATGCCCCTTTTGGACCAGCAAGCAAAGAGAAAACCAAATGCACCAGATTGGAAGTCCATTTTGCAGTTCAAGCACTTAATCGCATAAGCTTGATTTGCAGCTGGTAATGATGACTATTAATCCAACATTCAAAAAACACAAGCCTCTGATACAATGTGCAATGAACTTTCAGGCCATTAGATTACCTTGTGCCAGACTTGTTGAAGGCTACATTGGTCAGTGGAAGGATGTGTGCTCTCAAAACCTTAAAGAAATCACAATGATGTACAACAAAATAAGTGATAAAGCAATGACTGATAGCGAGTTAATTCCACCCGAACATCAACAAGTGCATTTACAATGTACCGGTAGTAATAATAATTATTAAGATCACACTGAAAGTGAGGCATTAGACATGAATACATGATTCTCTGAAGTTGCTATAGGTGCAGTTATGCACACCATGATAAATGCCATTACCCAGGGGTAAACAAGACTCTCCATGAGCATACACGGGGTTGCCTGTGGTACATGTTACTCAAAAACAGAAGGGACTGAGTTGGGTGGTATTGAACTGCAGTGTCCCAGTCATTTTTTCGAGTCGGGGGTCAGTAAGACCATTTAAGGGGTCACCAAGAAGTTGTGCCAGCAGAGGCCCTTTGGCTCACATGTTCAAACAACGAAACAGATCTTTTTCTGAGGTTAAAAACCTTTCTACCGGCCTATTTATCATTTGTCGCAAAGAAAAAATTCCTGTCATCTTTAAAAAAAATTGGCATGTATTGCGTACGTGTGGTAGTGCAGTAACACAGCACCTAATATTCCATATTGTCAACTGAGCTGCATTTGGTCTTCCGGGAGATTCAAGTTGTCTTTGCGGGATATGTAGCTCTAATTATAGTACACCATATTGTTTTGGTATTGTATATCATTGTAGTACCATGGTAGAAGTCTTAGGTAAATAGCCCCCTGAGAAGACATGTGGTTACTAGCAAAGTACTAAACCCAGAAAGATTGAAGAAAATAAAAGGGAATTGAGAAACATTCATTTGGCTTCTAGGCTGACATGTTGATCATTTTCAAGTTCCCTCACAACTTCTTTTCACCACAAGTTTAAGAATGCACTCTGAGCGTCTGGCAGCTTTGTTATACAAAAGTTCACCAAGGTTAAGCGCGGCTAAGTGGGATGGGGACTTGGGACTTAGGGACTTGAGGACATGGGGACTCTGGGACGCGAGGACGTCGGAACTCGGAGACGCGCAGGGATTCAAGGACGTGATAAACAAAATTTAATAACACCTGACTTTTGCGCTGAATTGGTAAAATACAATTTTTGATGGTCAAGTGTAAACTAATCTAATATGCTGAAGAGTTTGTCAGACCAATAGCTGATGATTTCCAGTGTCCATGGTTCCCCCTTGCCTATTTTACCGTGAGAGCTCTGGGTACAGAATAGTTTCAAGGCAGGGGGTCTTAAACGTCGTGGACAGCCATGGAGGACTTTCCTGGTAAGTAACTGAGTTTTCGAGTGAAGCTATTATCCTCGCAGTTATAAATGCAATTTTTGCAATTGCGTCAAGAAGCCTGACAAATTCAGGACTTCAACGGAGTTTGAACCCGTGACCTCGCGATACCGGTGCGACGCTCGAACCAACTGAGCTATGAAGCCACTGACGTTGGGAGCAATCGCAAAAATTGCATTCATAACTGCGAGGACAATAGCTTCCCTTAAAAACTCAGTTACTTACCAGGAAAGTCCTCCATAGCTGCCCACAACGTTTAACACCCCTTGCGTTGAAACTATTCTGTACCCAGAGCTCTCACGGTAAAACAGGCAAGGAGGAACCATGGACGCTGGAAATCATCAGCTACTGGTCTGACAAACTCTCCAGCACATTAGATTATTTTACACTTACACAATTCAGCGCAAAAGTCAGGTATGCGTCTCTGAGTTCCAACGTCCTCACGTCCCACCTCCCCAAGTCCCCGCGTCTCCACGTCCCTACGTCCCTACGTCCCTACGTCCTCACGTCCCCGAGTCCTACGTCCCTGTCCCACTTTTAGTAACAGCCGTTAAGCCCTGCCCAGCAGGGTTATAGTATCTGGATGGGTGACCTAAGAAATATACCACTCTGTCACAGAAGGATAGAACCAAACAAAGCAAGGTACAGATTTCGTTAGCTTGCTTTGTGCAAAGCAAATACATGTATTGATGCAAAAGAAAATAAACATTGATACACAGTTTTTAGGAAGAGCAAAAGGAAGTTTTCAGGACGGTTTATCAAGAATAAAATATTTTGCCATCAGCAACAAAATTCGCGACATGAAAACAGCATTAATTTTGAACTGTGAATATAAAAAGTTACTATTAGCGAAAAACATTTTGGGAGATTCTCGCTACGTTCAATTTTGTTATTGTACTTTTGGCTACACAAGTAAATCGCAAAATCGAAAGTGACATCAAATTCAGCAGGCGCCATGATCAAGTTACTGCAGCGCCTTTAGTTTAATTCTTTTTCTTTCAAGTGTTATAAAGTTTGAAAAGAAATGTGCTAATTCAACACAAAGATCACAATTGCCCAACTCTTGAGGTTGACCATTGTTTCTGCAAAGTCAAAAATTTACAAGACAAGCTTAGATATCACCAGGTAATTCCATCATTTTGGAAATAGCAGCTACTTTATTATTCATCAGCGTCACAATTTTTTGCTTTCCAACAGACCTGCATGTTTATTTTCGTGACTTATGCATGCACTGCTTACAGTGCACTACCACAAAAATCCCGTATCACATTTCAACCCACGTATGCAAATTTGTTAAGCTCAAAAATTACACACGAAAAATTCACAAAAGCTGAAAGTCTCACAAAAACCTATTCCAGCAAACAACATATTTGCTATTAGAGGAAAAAAACCCTTCCTATGTCACTGCATGTGTGAAAACAAGAGACCCAAATGTGTCAAATTACCATACGCAACAAAACAAACTTTCAGGATCAAACTCTTTCCTGAAGAACCTTTTCCTTGAATAATGAAGCACAAAATAGACAACAAGGTTTCTTTCAAATAATTCTTGCCTGTCACATTTCCAAATATCTTTTTACCTGAAGACTGTGCAGAGGTGAGCACAAAACAAATATAACAAGAATTAGTGAAATTTCCAATTGTTACCAAAGACTGTGCAGAGTTGAGTTGAAATTAATTTAAATAGCCAGACAATCTGTGTTTGATTCCTTCTCTGTCTTTGTTAACCCATAAGTTACCAGAGAAATTTCCATTTGGTTTCAGTGTTGTACATAATACCACACTTGGTAAAATATTAGAAATACAGCTCACTTTGATCTGCTTTGATTACGGCTCGCCGGGTGAAAGATTGTTGTCAAAGTCCATTACTTGTTGCTTTTAAGATTCCAGATATTTATTTTTCACCACCAATTGCCAATTGACATTCCAATCTTTCAAATAATTCTTGGCTATCACATTTCCATTTTTTTTTTACCTGAAGACTGTGCAGAGTTGAGCACAAAATAAATCTAACAAGAATTGGTGAAATTTCCAATTATTGTTATCGAAGACTGCATGTGCAGAGTTGAGTTCAAATATATATAAATAGCCAGACAATCCACTTACGATACATGTACATGTACCTTCTCTGTCTTTGTTAAACCCATACGTTACCAGAGAATTTTCCATTTGGTTTCAGTGTTGTACATAATACCACACTTTTGATTACGCCTCGACGGGCAAAAGATTGTTGTTGAAGTCCATTACTCCTCGCTTTTAAGATTCCAGATAATTATTTTCACCACCAATTGCAAATTGACGTTCCATTCTTGAGCTCCATAAGGGTATCCGAAAAATCTCACAAAAACCTTTTCCAGCATAAAAGTTATTGAAACAAACAACCCTTCCTACAGTATTTCAATTGCTTGCCTGCAAACAAGACAC
>NC_090895.1:12453227-12463227 GCF_036669925.1 Montipora capricornis | reverse complement strand
ACTCTACCTTTTAAGCTTTCAGAAGTGCTCATGAATTCCGAATTCGTTCAGGAATTCACTGGCACTGAACTTCCGCCAATGTTCAGTCTGTTCATGTCTGACCAATTTTCTTGTTTCTTCAGGAATTTCACCAGTAAATATAGGTTCAGTATAGGCCGATATGTTAGCTCAGGCTGACCATAATGACATGGGCTCTCTTTCTTAGCAAGCAGCATGAAAAAACCAAAATCGTGGACTCGATGGTGCATTTTCAGCAATTTGAGAAATACAACATGTCAAAAACTTTCCGGGGTAGCATGCCCCCGCACCCCCTGAGAATTTTTTGGCGCCTCCGTCACAAGAAATAAAGGACACTTGTGCCTTTCGTGCAATTACCAGCAAGCATCTCACTCTTTGGAAACTTAAGACTTTAAAGCTCTGGATTAGTTTAATAATTGTGGGTGGTACTAAACACAGGAACAGAACGGAATATACCGGAATAAACCAGAATATGCCAGAATGAGGCGGAATGACACCCGAATGAGATGGAATGAACGAGAATTGTACCGGAATATACCGAAATGAGCTGGAATGACACACAAATAAAGCAGAATCTACCAGAATAAACCAGAATATACCAGAACAAGGCGGAATGACTCTGGAATAAAACCGAATGACACCAGAATGAGACAGAATTTACAAGAATACTACGGGAATATACCGGAACAAGGCGGAATGACAACATTATAAAGCAGAATAAACCAGAAGGAAACCAGAATCAAGCTGATTAGTGTGGACTGGAATGACAAGGAACAAAAAGTAATTTTTATCATTCTAGACTGTGAATGAATAAGTGTTGCAGAATTGGAGACACTGACAAAAAAAAACAGTTTACATTAAAAGGGAAGTAACAAGGCTTGGAACCAGTCACGACATGTTCTCACAATTCTTGATGTAAATATATTATCAACGATCTTTTTTCTGTGCTTCTGACTTCTTTCTTCAAACAAGGAAACACTGCGTTCAGCTTCGATGGCATTATTGCCAACAATCGTGAAGAGAAAAATTGTTGTTTGCGCAAATCTATTTCTGTATATCTCCATGACATGTGGGTCATGGGAAGCAGGCAAACAGCAACGGTAATTAGTTTGTGGTTCGCTGAACTTGATTGTGATTGGTCAATACATAATTGACCTGTCAGAATGAAATAAAAATGTTTACGGGTTTTCTGATTCGCACACTGAAAGCCGCCTCCGCAATTCATAGACAAAATCAATTAGAATAACATTCCGTTTCTCTTGTTACTGTATTTGTTCACGAAAAAAATGTTACTTCCACAAGAAATAATTATTCATATGAGCCATCTTTCTAAAAAAAACTGAAAGGGCCATGATCTCAGAGAGTAGTATAAACTTGATGAAAAAATGCAAAAATTAAATTAAACATCCCGCAAGACTAACAGTTTTCAGAGGATGAGGGAGTTTTCTCTTTATTATGTGGGGACAACATTGTACTTTTGACTTGACAAGGAAAACCCCTTTGACCAATAAAGAAAATCTATAGCAGCTGACCAGACAACTAAGATTTCATTCATAAGTTACACATATAAAGCTCGACTGGAAATGACATGAATCTGGACTACTGGCGTTTTCAATGCAAAATACAGTCACAGTACCCTACATTTTTCAAATCTATCAACCCCTCCGCTCAGACAATTCAATGTAAATCGTTGTACATGGGACAGTCTGTACATGTACCAGAGATGAGAGGTGACAATTTTTATTGAACATTTCAAAGCCCCGCAAAGGCTAAGTTCTTAAGGAATTTACCAAAACACAATTCTATAAAACTGATTTACTCTATTTGTTACATGTGTTATTTATTTATTAATATATTTATTTACTTCTGGACATTGCATGGTTACGTTGTTATGGACTACACTTAAATGAATTAGTTTGTCATATCTGCCATCACCTTAACTTGTTGCAGCGTTACAAATGAACATTGTTCAGTAATTGGAGGACAAAATAATTTACAGAACGAACTCCTAAAGAATTAGGCGTGCAAAGTTACATGTAAAGGCATGTCAGTCCTGTCTTCCTCCTCTCAAAACCATATTACAGTTGAAGTCAAAATAAAACCAATTCACGTTTATTTACTTATGATAAATGTCAAGTCCCCTATACTCACGAAAAAAAAATCAAAATTTACAGGGAGCACTCACCTGGCGGATAGTAGCGCAACAAGAACTTTTTTAAACGCATTTCTCTCGATGATCGCTGCTTCTCCTCAACAACTTCTGTCAGAGTTCCATCGTACAAGTGAAGACTTTACTAATCTCGTTACCAGGGTATTTCATCTACACTACCCCAGACCCTGGGCGCGAGTTGGCAATCTCACAGTGTCTCCCTGGGAAGACCTTACATAACAATGACCTGGACCAGGTCAGTCCGCGATTCTCGAAGTGTCATGCGGACTTTCCCATAAAAATGCCCTTGAAGCTCATCAAAATGGCGGCGAAAGAGTAGAGTGCTCCACTTGTAGGATACATAGTGTATTTAGTCTGGAAAATGTTCTGAAGAGCGTTTCGAATGATTTCACGGGTAAGTCGGCAGGAAGAATGCTTTTTAAATAAAATCTCAGACCTTTACTGTGTGAACACTAGTTTTCTCTCGTGTTTCCGCTACAGTCATTGTTATTTAAATGATGCCTTGATCATTTCTTAAATAACAAGGACCGGAGCCAGGTCATGTCTCGATGATTGGGGAGGGGAGAGGTTGGAATGATAGGGCTTTTTACAGCGATCTTTGCTGTCTGCGGAAGCTGTAAACAAAGATACATGCCAAATTCGAAGGAAATGGCGGTAAATACGCCCTCATGGAGTCAACAGTTCTCTGAGAGCTTTTCTGATTATTCGGGATATGTTACGAACTTGGAAGATGCTATCAAACTTATAAAGGGGTATGAAGTCAATACAACGAGTTCATTTACCGTTACATACCAGACTAGAGGTTTTGGAAAGTCTCCAATAGGTAAGATCTCTTTTTTTGTTTTTAATCAATGCAAGTTTATTATAGGTCTTAATTATTTGTTTCCAAAAATGTTATTGTTGTAGCGACAGCAGTTAAATTGCGCGCGCGTGATGTACGACACTTAAAGCGGCGCGCGCTTCAGCAACAAATTTTGCACGCGCAACATTGCGCAAGTTTTCAACAGGTTTCTCATTTAAGCTGTTTAACGCTCAGTTTCTAGACTTTGCATCCTTAAGAGTACTATTCCTAGTTGTTGGAAGTTTCTTTAACGTGTATTCAGTTATGTAAGGCTTTTTTAATGCGTATTAGTTTCTCGTGTACGCTACCGTAGTCTCTAGATCTTTCGAGTAAGTTCTATGGTGTCGCAAAAACTCACGCGTAAGCGCCGCGACACCCAACTACCGTTACAAAAGGTTAATTTTATCGTTTACAAGATCAGTTGACGCAAGATACGTTAATTCATCACAAGTTAACTTGTTTCTCCAAGTTTATCATTGTTCTGGTGATCAAGGCAGCACCAAGGTAATTATCTTTGACGCTATTTTAGTTTGTTTATGTACGCGGTTTGTAGCTTTACTCGCTTAAGTTCAATTTCATCGCTTATAATTGTAAAATAAAGATTTAAGGCTTCAGTTAAAGTCAAGTTGTATACGACATCGTTTACCGTTATTTGTAGATTGATCTTAAGTTTTTCCTTTTACCTTTGTAACTTTCGAAGCGTGTAAGACATTTTTATATCCTGTTATTTTCGCAATCTTACTTTGTAATTTATTTGTATCTTTTATTTTAGTTCTCACGGTGTTTATAGAGTTTTAAAGGATTTTAATAAACATCAGTTTGTGAACAACGTCTAACCAAATCACTGGAGCAATGGTGAGAACTTGCTGAATCACAAGAAGACTCCGAGAGAAGACAACTGCAAGTCAAGCAGGAGGATAAACAACCAAAGGTCAAGTCCGTAACCAACCAAGGTCAGGAAGCGTAAAAATCCTTGAAGGCAAACAGTGCGAAGACAACGAAGGAAGGTTCAGCGACGGAAACCATAAGTAACACAAGTAATTTAAGTAAAGGTTTATGAGTTTCTCAGTTGCAAGAACATTACAATTACAGAGACACTGTTTATTTAAGAAGATTCGGCAAGTCCCGCCGAAATAACCTTATTATACTTAAGTTAACGTTTGCGCGTTCTAGTCAATTATTTTGTCACGTTACGCGCGGCCTCTTGGTTGCGAAGTATTAAGATTTAAGAAGAAGTTTTTTCAAGCAACATTAAGACTTACTAATTAAGAATGTCTAGCTCAGGAAGTCAAGTAGTAGATTTAATTAATCAAGAAGAGCTACCGATTAAGGTAAATGGCGATCAGTTAGCTAAAAATAGCGTAAATGTATGCCAGGAGCAGTCGGAGTCCGAACCAAGAATTACTAGAGTTCGAACGCTTACCGAAAAGGGCCGGGCCTATCAAGAGCAGCGTCAGAGAGAGCATGAGAAGGACGAAGATCAGCTCGTCGCGAGGTTTCATGAAGCGTACGACGCATGGAGAACGCAAGCAACAGAAATCGAGTCTTTAATGGCTAAACAGACGCCGTCGTCGCAAGTAGAAAAGGAAGAAGCGATTCTCCGTTTGAGGGAATTCCGTAACAAAATTGAGAAGATATACGATAAAATACGGATCGAACAGGCTCCAGGACAAGAAATTCGTCAGAAAATGGACGGATGTGATGCACTAACGCAAACGCTGGAAAGGAAATCCATAGCTGCGTCATGCAACGAAGATGTTAAATCCGTTAAAAGTAGATCGAGTAAGGCATCAACAAAGTCACGCCGGTCAAGAAGCAGTCGGTCCTCAAGGACACCCTCTCTCATCGATTTAAAGAAAGCTGATGCTGCTGCGGAACTGGCTGCAAGGGAAGTCGAATTTAACGCCCTACAAGAAGAATCAAAACA
The DNA here is from genome assembly GCF_036669925.1 of Montipora capricornis. Lineage (NCBI taxonomy): Eukaryota > Metazoa > Cnidaria > Anthozoa > Scleractinia > Acroporidae > Montipora > Montipora capricornis. Next base: position 12,458,271 of record NC_090895.1, on the reverse strand, counting down.
TAAGGAAGCCACTGCAAGAATGGAAGCAGAGCTAGCGCAGAGAAAACTGGAGTTGGAACAAATGGAAGCCAAGAAACAAATAGAAATAGCAAGGGCTAAGTTAAAGGTATACCAGGAAGTAGAAGAATTCGAGGACGATATGGATTCCGTTGAAGATGATTATTTACAAACTTCTCCAATCCAGATAAACCTTGAAACAGAAGCAGCGTCCTTCATTCCACCTCAAAAACCCAAGTATTCAGTACCAGATGCGAACACTCCAATTTCAACAGCGCAGCCCGCTCTACAGCCTCAGGACGTACATCCCGTAGAAGGTGAAACCACCCATCCTGCACACGTTCAACCGCAAGCGTCACCAGCAAGCGTAGATACTATCACCTCAATCGTCACAGCGATAGCCGATTCATTCAGCATGAGTCGCCTTCCAGCACCTGAACCAACTATCTTTAACGGTGAGCCCATCCTTTATCCGGATTGGAAGTCGTCCTTTCGTGCCCTCATACACCGAAAGAACTTACCATCAAGTGAAAGGATGTACTATTTGAAGCGTTACGTAAGTGGATCTGCCAAAGAAGCTATTAACGGGCTTTTCCTGCAAAGTTCATCGGAAGCCTACGAACGAGCATGGAACATTCTAGACGAGAGGTTTGGTCACCCGTTTATAGTAACAAATGCGTATAGAGACAAGCTACGTAAATGGCCCAAGATTGGAATGAAAGATCACCAAGGCCTCAGAAGATTTGCTGATTTCTTAACTAGTGTGGAAACTGCTATGCAAGTGATTGAGAATTTAAACGTCTTGAATGATTACATGGAAAACCAGAAGTTACTTACTAAATTACCAGACTGGCTTATTTCACGATGGAACAGAGAAGTTACAAGTAGAATGAAAGAAGAGAAGAAGTATCCAGATTTCAGGACCTTCACAACCTTCATCAGTGCTGAAGCAGATCTCCTATGCAATCCTATTTCGTCGTGTCATGCCGTAAAGGACGTGGAAAGAGCAACAGACAGCACTCACCAGGAACCAAACCCGAGATACGACGGCAAAAAGTCAGTTCATAACACCAAGATGACAGAAGAAAGTTCAAAAGAACCAAACAGAACTTCAAAGTTGCAACTGCAATGTTCATTCTGCAAAAGGACCGACCATCTGTTGAATGCCTGCGTTAAGTTCAAGGCAGAGACACGCGAAAACAAACTGAAGTTTGTTAAAGGAAACAGCCTGTGTTTTGGATGCCTGAGAAAGGGACACATGTCTAGTGATTGTAAGAAGAGGCTGACCTGTGCGACCTGTAACAAGAATCACCCCACCTGTCTTCATGAAGAAAGATCTCATAAGAAGCCAGAAGAAAAGACGAGAAGTGAAGAACAGGAACCCACCAATGTTCGCAAGACTACTTCATGTACATCACAAGGCGCCTCCACTGCCAGCACCTCTATGATAGTTCCCGTTTGGCTGTCATCATTATCGAAGCCTGACAAGGAAGTATTGGTTTACGCAATCTTAGACACGCAAAGCGATGCTACGTTTATCCTCAAGGAAACCTGCGATGAGCTTAATGTAGAAACTCAGCCAACGAAGCTTCGACTGAGCACTATCACAAGTCAAGACTCACTCGTCGAGAGCCAAAGAGTCTCAAGCCTACAAGTAAGAGGATATAATTCTGACGTCAAGATTTGTATTCCGGTAGCTTTTACAAGTACGTCTATTCCCGCAGACGAAGAACACATTCCTACTAAGGAAATAGCTAAGAACTGGGAACACTTGAGATCAATTGAAGACGAAATGCATGACCTATTCGACTGCAACGTTGGGTTGCTTATTGGATACGACTGCTCGCAGGCGTTGACCCCAAGAGAAGTTCTTGCTGGCCGCAATAACGAACCGTACGGCATTAAAACTGATCTTGGATGGAGTATCGTTGGTGGAAGTGATGTAAGGAGTGGACGTTCTCTTTGCTACAAGGTTGCAGTAAAGGAAATACCCGCTGTAACAATGACTGACATTGTTCGAGTCCTTGAGTCAGATTTTCAGGGAGCTAAGAATGATAAGAAGACTTCTCAAGAGGATTTAAATTTCCTGAAGATCATGGAAGAAGGAATTGAGAAGACTGCAAACGGACACTATGAAATGCCTCTGCCATTCAAGGAACGCCCCATTTTACCTGACAACCATTCATTGGCGTTGATTCGTCTAGAGCATCTCAAACGAAAGTTCCTGAAAGATCCAAGGTATAAAGAAGATTACGTCAAGTTCATGAATGAAGTTCTAAACAGGGGTGATGCCGAAGAAGCACCAGCGCTTGCGCGAGAAGAAGGAGTGAAGTGGTACATACCTCACCATGGTGTCTATCATCCAAAGAAAAACAAGATCAGAGTTGTCTTTGATTGTTCAGCGAGATTTAAAGGAACTTCTTTGAACGATCATCTACTCAGTGGGCCCGACCTTACCAACAATCTGGTGGGAGTACTATGCAGGTTCAGAAGATACCCTTACGCCATTATCTGTGACGTGGAGAAGATGTTTCATCAGTTCATTGTGCGTGAAAATGACCAAGACTCTCTGCGTTTTCTTTGGTGGCCCAATGGCGATGTTAAGAAAGAGCCTAAAGAATACAGAATGAAGGTACATTTGTTTGGGGCAACATCGTCACCTGGTTGCGCTAGCTATGGCCTGAAACATATGGCAAGTCAAGAGAAAGAAGCACATCCCTCAGCAGCTCAGTTTATCATACACGATTTCTACGTAGACGACGGATTGACTAGCGTTGAATCCGTACAGGAAGCTGAAGACCTCATCCGAGGAGCTCGTGAGATTTGTGAGAAGGGCGGACTTCGTCTTCACAAGTTTGTTTCAAACGATTGTCACGTTCTTGAATCAGTACCAAAGAGTGAGAGAGCAGTCGATGTAATCCTGAATCTCCCGTCTGAGCAACTTCCGATAGAGAGAGTGCTTGGTGTCCAATGGTCAGTGGGACTAGACTGCTTCAGATTCTCCATCATTCTGAAGGACCAGCCTTTGACTAGAAGAGGAGTGTTGGCAACCGTAGCTTCTGTTTATGATCCCCTTGGATTCCTGGCTCCCTTAGTATTAAGAGCAAAGAAGATATTGCAAGAAATATGCAACAAAGGTGTTAACTGGGATGAGCCTCTTCCTGAAGAAGTTCGGCCAAGGTGGGAGCGTTGGAAACGTGATCTTCTACACATAGATGAGTTACAAATTGCAAGATGTTTTGAGCCAAAGACCCTAAATGGTAAGAAGACCTATGAACTACACAGTTTTGCTGACGCAAGCACGTCTGGATATGGACAATGCTCCTATCTAAGAGTTAAGGATGAAGACGAAAACGTTCATGTTTCATTGGTAATGGGAAAGTCCCGCGTCGCTCCAACGAAGATTACTACGATACCAAGATTGGAGCTTACCGCTGCAGTTGTTTCAGCGAAGGTTGCTGCGATGGTTCAAGAAGAATTAAATTACGTTAATATGAAGCAGTACTTTTGGACTGATTCCAAGGTAGTATTTGGCTACATCAATAACGACGCCAAAAGATTCCACACGTTTGTTGCCAATAGAGTACAAGTAATCAGGTCGAACACTGATATCAAAGAATGGCGATACATTGATACCAACAATAATCCAGCGGATCACGCCTCCAGAGGCTTAAATGCAGAAGAACTAATGAAATCGAACTGGTTCAGTGGACCTGCATTTCTCTGGGAGAAAGAAATCCCGCCCAGTGAAGAAGAGATTCCTACCATTCAAATTGGAGATCCGGAAGTTAAATCCACCGTACGCGCGACTACTGTTAAGGAACCCTTCTATCTCATTGACTTCATTACAAGATGTTCCAGTTGGACAAAGGCAGTGGGAGTGGTTTCCTACCTTAAGAGACCTTTCATGAAGAACAAGCCAAGGACAGTCGCCACAACAGTAGCTGAACGACAAGATGCTGAAAGGCTTATTTTCAAAGAGATACAGCGCATAGCTTTCAAGAACGAGATTACAAGTTTAAGCCAGAAGGAACAGAACGCCAAGATTTCAAGGGAAAGTGCCCTCCTAAAGTTGGATCCTTTCGTCGATGAACAGGGACTGATAAGAGTTGGTGGACGGCTAGAAAATTCAACCTTGCCTTTTGAAGTTAAACACCCGATAGTCCTTCCAAGGAGTTCGCAAGTTACTAATCTGATCATCGATCATTTTCACAAGAAGGTCAAGCATCAAGGGAAAGGAATGACCATGAACGAAATTCGTTCCAATGGATTATGGATACTGGGTCTCAATGCCGCAGTAGCCTCGTACATTTATAAATGTGTACAATGTAGACGTCAGAGACGACCAACTGAAGGCCAAAAGATGGCAAACCTTCCAGAAGATAGAGTGGAATCAGCCCCGCCCTTTACATTCTGTGGAATGGATTGTTTTGGACCATTCACGATTAAGGAAGGAAGGAAAGAGTTGAAGAGATATGCAGTGATATTTACTTGCATGAGTTCCCGTGCAGTGCACATAGAACAATTAGACGACATGACAACTGATGCCTTCATCAACGCTTTGAGATGCTTTGCTGCAATTCGAGGACCCATTCAACAGCTGAGATCCGACCAAGGCTCTAATTTTGTGGGAGCAAGAAATGAACTCGCAAACGCCACTAAGGAGCTGGACAAGGACAGGATTCAAACCTATTTGACAGCCAATCGTTGCGAATTTGTCACGAATGTTCCCTGTTCCAGTCACTGGGGAGGAGTATGGGAAAGACAGATTAGGACCACAAGAAGCATCCTAAACACCATCCTTAACGAGTACAAAGGAAGACTCGATACGTCTTCACTTCGCACCTTCTTGTATGAAGTCATGGCCATAATCAACAGTCGACCATTGACATGCCAGTGCCTGAATGACCCGAAGAGTTTGGAGCCCTTAACTCCGAATCATCTGCTTACAATGAAGAATAAGACACTTCTCCCACCTCCCGGTAATTTCGTTAAAGAGGAAGTGTACGCTCGAAAGAGATGGCGACGAGTTCAGTTCCTGGCTGAG
>NC_090895.1:12443227-12445727 GCF_036669925.1 Montipora capricornis | reverse complement strand
TTCTTTCATTAATTTTTGTACTTACATATATGATTCACATTCCAGTCAGTGCGATAATAGACATGCACCCAGGCATGGTTCCGGATGACATTCGCAATTGCTTAAAAGTGTTGAAGAAATGCCAGAACAAGTTTGATTGTCTCGTTAACGAGATGTTACTCATTAAACAATTACAACCGTGTTTAAATGTACAATCAGACTCAATTCGTGCTAACTTAAAGGTGTTTGTCTAACTTATGCAAATGAATGACTCTGAACTCTTAGTTAATACTCTTGAAATCACATATTTATTTTACTTTCCCTTGACAATGGTGCCAAGATGTCGCCGAAACGTCGGACTCTTTTATCGTTAGTGTTTGCCTGTATATGTGTATCTAAATCACTGTTGATTAGGTTTCATATTTGATTATTAAATGCATGATTTGTTTTTAATTTACTTATTTGCTAAATTTCAGAGTATTGTATCACTATTAACAGTTTAGAATAAACTGACTTACCATACAGTTGCTGAAAGTGCTCTAAAGCTTTTTTTCATAGTAGTTTCTGTGTTGCTTTGTATGGTTTACATTTATATTACTTTCATCAACGTTGTTTAGAAATTATGTAAAACCATGATGAACCAAACTCTTTGTTTCCCTGAAAACCCAGGGATGATGGTAGCCTTACTTGCTGTTATTACCAGTCCTCAGGTTATTAATAAGCCATGGCAATGAGAAGTGCTTTGTTGAACATCAATGTATCTTCCAATTGTAGATCATTGTATTTAGTCTGACTCATCTTAACAACTCTTGAGTTTTATCTGCACAAAATATTTGCCCTTTTTGTTGTTGTTGTTGTTGTTGTTGCTCTTGACATTCTGAAGTAGGCTGCCCCAGTTTGCAATTCTCTTGGTTTAAGTTGTTAAAATGATTGGCTATCAATGAGGAGTGCCATGTATCCTCAACATCAGATGTTGGAGTTTGTTCTAGGTTAGCTGGGGGATTTAGTTTTGTGAAGTCATGTTTGTAGGACAAATGGTAATACAATCCTGAGTGATCTTTTTTTTTAATTTCTCTAGAGTTGTAAGAAAATTCAGATTTGATAAATTGAATCTGTAGTTAGACAGGCCATCTACTACTTGAGAGCTCATGGATGAAATATCTTGTTTCAGTTAGTCACTGCTTTCATCACTTCCATCTCAAACTACAACTTTTTTCCTTTGATTCACCTGTCTTGCTGATTTTAAATTTCTAAAATATTTGCTGATATGAGCAGCAGCCTTCAACTTTTTTTCTTTGATTTACACGTCTTGCTAACTTTGCATTTGTAAAATATTTGCTGATATGAGCAGCAGCCTTTAAGTTAGCTTTTGCCTCTTTCCTTTTCTTTAAATTTGGCCGACGCCACTTTTGAGCGGCTTCTGTGTACAGGTTAAAGACAAAAGCAGCCTTTTATGTGTTATGAAGTAGTACAACCGATGACAACAGAGACCACACTTTCCGACAGCACATTCGCAAAAACCTTTCTTAGGAACATTGTCGATGAACGAGACAGTAGCAGTTCGTATGACTTCAGAACAAAAATTCTTTTATATGCTTAACAGTTGTTGTTGTTCTGTTCTGTCGTTTCGTTGTGTTTCATTGGCCCTGAAAAGCCCCTATGGGGAGCGGTCAATTAAGTATGTATTGTATGTATTGTATTATTGTACTTGATAAATAACTAACTACCATCCTTGAAAACCTTGTTGGTTTTCATTCGTCTTGAAGAAAACATTCGATGAGCTTTGCGAAATTGTCCTATCATTCCCTGTCGTCTATTAGACTGATTACTCCTGATAACGTCTATTGAAATCTTAGGAAAGAGGGAAGTATTGCATTTCCATCCAGCTGTTGGTATAGTGGGATCTCCAATCGAAAGGGCTGTCGCCTTAAAGCTCTTCTTGACAGAGATTGTCGAGCAAAGCCGGGTCATCTTTAAATGGTAATAATTTTTGAAACAATCAGTTCACTTTTAGTCCCGGAGACTATTACCAGGTTCTCCCAAGTTTTTCGTGTTGAGCGATTCAAGACAATCATCATTTGTAATTTTTTTAATGCTGTAAAAACCATTTTGGGCGAGTGTTCTTTCATATTTCCGCCATCTTTTTTCACTTCCGTCCGGCAAAACCGATAACTAGTGCCAGGCTCCCACCGTATGAAATCAGGCAATGGAGTTGTGCACGTAACATCGCAGCGAAATGACGCAACAATTAGGCTATTCTCAGATTGAAAAAAACTCAAGGCGAGAAACAAAATAATTTTGTCATTTCTTCATTTATTTTAGTAAAAAGAGCAGCAAAGTGGCAACTGCTAACCCTTTTGTTTCGAAAGAGCGAAGATGAAAACAAGTCGCAAATTTGCGACTTCTCCAGATATTTTAGTCGCAAAGGGAAAAAATTCAGTCGCAAATGCGACTGTATTGGTCGCAATTTCAAGCCCTGTAATTTCACGAGAACTCATTGCGATTACGTGTTTATAACATA
>NC_090895.1:12425727-12430727 GCF_036669925.1 Montipora capricornis | reverse complement strand
CAACCACCAGCGGTGCACTGAGGAGTATGTTAGGTTTGTTGCTGCAAGTGCAACACCAACGGCATTCACAACACGTGAGATAGAAGAGGCCTCTGCCGAAGATGAAGAGCTGAAAGAAGTGAGGAAAGCTATTGCAACGGGGCGGTTTGAAAAGTGTAGACAATATATGACAGTGGCGGGGGAGTTGTGTGTCATTGGTCAGCTCGTGCTTAGAGGTACACGCATTATTATTCCTAGTAAGTTGCAGCCAAGGACCTTAGCACTTGCTCATGAAGGCCACTTGGGCGTGGTTGGCACCACACAGAACCTCAGAACCAAGGTGTGGTGGCCCGGGATGGATAAAGCAGCGGAGAGACATTGCCGAGCATGCCATGGGTGTCAGCTGGTGGCACAACCAGATCCTCCTGAACCTATTCGATCCACCTCATTACCCGATGGACCCTGGCAAGACTTAGCAGTAGATTTAATGGGACCGCTACCATCTGGACATTCACTATTGGTCATTGTTGATTACTACAGCCGATTTTACGAAGTCGAGGTTATGCAGTCCACTACCGCTGAAAACATCATAGACCGTCTGGCTGACACCTTCTGCAGACATGGGCTGCCAAATACCATCAAGTCCGATAATGGTCCACAATTCAAGTCGAATGAATTTAGAGAATATTGTGAACAGCATAATATTATACATCAGAAAGTTACTGCCAAGTGGGCCCAAGCCAACGGAGAAGTCGAAAGACAGAATCGGTCACTGTTGAAACGACTACAAATTGCTCAGGCAGAGAACAAACCATGGAGAGCAGAATTAAGGAGGTATCTCTCTGCCTACAGAAGCATTCCCCATAATACGATTGGAAGGAGTCCCGCTGAGCTACTTTTTAACCGAAAAGTCAAGGGGAAGATCCCTGATTTAAGCATCGGCCATGCCTATGACTATGAACTACACGATCGCGATGCTGAGCAGAAATCTAAGAGTAAAGCTTACGCAGACATACACCGCAGGGCTAGCCCCTCCAGCATTGAACTGGGTGATGAAGTGCTTGTCCAACAAGACAAGACTAACAAACTCAGCACAGCATTTAACCCAAATCCCTGTAAGGTTGTCAGTAAGACTGGGAACAGCCTCGTGGTAGAGAGTCCAACAGGGAACCAGTATTCCAGAAACACAAGTCATGTGAAGCAATACATTAGAGAGGGAGATCCCACACTCCAACAAGGGTCAGACTCTGTGTCAACACCCCCCAGACCCCAGCAGGAAGTAGACCCTGTGCCATTACCTTACCAACCAGCCGTACCAGAATCGACTGCCGGGCTGCTGGATAGAGGGGAGTGCCCCAATCTGCAGGAGAATGGTGGAGCGGCACCAGAACCATCAAGGAATCTGAGACCCCAGAGGACAAGGAGATTGCCAGAGAGATTAAAAGATTATGTTGTGAATTTTCTTTGGGGAACATGAACACTGATTCTCTCTCTTCAGAACTATATACAGTTTGAACATTTAAGTTTTAGAAGAAGAGACGTCATCGTTAGTATGGTTGACTTAATTGTTCGTGGAGATTTCTTTATTCTTGTAAGAGAGCATTTTTCTGAGGATAGGGGAGATGTAATGTATTGGGCCGCTAAGTATGTTGGGATAGGAAAAACCATGTGCTTTTGATAGCGGCGGCCATGTTACGTTTGCAATGAAATTGGTTGAGTTAAATCTGTTTGTTTGGATACTTTATTACTCTCGGGAATACTACAAGTAGTACCAGAAATACCGAAAGCGCGAAAGTGAAACTACCTAAACTCGAACTCAAATCCTTTTCGGGAAATTATCAAGAATGGCAGGGTTTCTGGGACACATTTCAATCTGCTGTCGATGGAAATACTGGCATCTCGGTCATTGAAAAATTCACCTATCTGAAGAGTTGTGTAACAAGCAATGCTGAATCCGCAATTGCTGGACTGCCTCTGACCGCAGACAATTATAAAGTAGCCATTGACATTCTTAAGGACCGATTTGGTAAGCCGCAGTTGCTGATATCAAATTATATGGATGCCTTCTTGAAACTTCCATCTGTCAATTCAGTGCATGAAACAAAGAAATTACGTGAATTGTTTGACAAGATTGAAATCAACATTCGAGGTTTGAATGCGTTAGGAGTTGAATCACGGTCCTTTGGGAATTTATTGGTCCCAGTCGTGATGGAAAAAATCCCCTCAGAGTTACGATTGATTGTAAGCCGTAAGTTTGGCAGTGAGGAATCATGGAATCTTGATGCCTTGTTGAGTGCAATGAAAACTGAGTTGGAAGCCAGGGACAGATGTACTGCAATGAAAACAAGTGGTGCAAATGCCAATACACCCAGGTTTGAACAGTACAGAGCAAGAAGCAAACAACCCCATTCTGCCTCTGCCCTTTATACAGGCAGTGAGGAATTTACTCAACAATGTGTTTTTTGCAAGAAGAATCACAAATCCATTAACTGCATGGCCATCACTGAACCGAAAGCTAGGAGAACAATTCTGAGACGAAATGGCAAGTGTTTTGTGTGCCTGAAGGGTGGCCATATCTTCACAAATTGTCCATCAAAGGCAAAATGCTTTAACTGTGAAGGTAGACACCATGTAACCATTTGTGAAAGAATAAGGAACATTCCAATATCCAGGAATGTAGTTAGTGACGAGGCACCACCACATGGATCTGAATCATCTCAAGATAGGAGCGGAGCAGCTGCAACTTCAGCAATGCACGTTTGCAACAATGCCAACTCTGTGTTGTTACAGGTAGCCCAAGCCTTTGTTTGCAGACCAGATAACCAACAACTTGGATTGAATGCCCATGTGATATTTTATTCCTGTAGCCAGAGATCATACATAACCAGTAAGGCATGTGAACAATTGAACCTACCAACCATTGGTAAGGAGAAACTTTTGATCAAAACATTTGGAGATAACTCAGCCTCTGTGAAGGAATGTGATGTTGTGCAATTGTGTGTCAGAACATTGGATGAAATGAATGTTTATATCACCTCATATGTTGTACCAGTAATTTGCAGCCCAGTGTCCAATCAACGGTCTCGAACCACGTTGGAATGCTACCCCTACTTGCAAGGTCTACAACTTGCATGTGATACAAGTGATTCTGTTAGTGTTGATGTGCTGATAGGAGCAGATTATTACTGGTCGTTCTTTACTGGGAACATCATTAAAGGAGATCCCTATGGACCAGTAGCCCTTGAAACCAATTTAGGTTGGGTTTTATCAGGACCAACTATGTGCTCAACATTGACAAGGTCATGCACTGTGAATCTGAGTTCCACGCATGTGTTAAAGATAGAGTCCACAGAGATAAGTGATATGAAGGATGATCTGCAGAAATTTTGGGACTTAGAAACTTTGGGCCATAAGGAACATGAAACTTCAGTCTATGACAAGTTCTCAAATGACATCACATTTACTGGAAAGAGATACCAGGTCAAGTTACCTTTCAAGGATAATCACCCCATGTTACCAGACAATTATACAGTGGCATTGCGTAGACTGACAACAACAATCAAGAAGCTCAAGAACCAACCAGAAATTTTGAAGCAGTATGATGGTGTGATTAGAGAGCAACTGCACAGTGGTGTGGTTGAAATGGTACCACAAGATCAAATACCACCGCCTGGAGATGTCCACTATCTTCCACACAGGACAGTAGTGAGACTTGACAGAGATACAACTAAGGTGAGAGTTGTATACGATGCCTCATCTAAAGTGTTTGGGCCTAGTTTAAATGACTGTCTGCACATTGGACCTTCTCTTAATCCCTTGTTATTTGACATTTTGCTGAGGTTCAGAGTCCATGAAGTTGCCCTAACTGCAGATATTGAGAAGGCGTTTTTGAACATTGAGATTGATCCTGAACACAGGGACTTTGTGAGATTTTTATGGCTTGAAGATCCGAATAAGGAAAGTCCAGAAGTCATGGTACTACGTTTTGCACGTGTGGTATTTGGTGTAAACTCAAGTCCTTTCATTCTAAATGGCACAATCAGACACCATTTGAACACATGTTTGCCAGTGGACAGTGCACTTGCAAGAGAGCTGCTGAAGTCTTTATATGTTGATGGCTATGTGTCTGGAAATGGTGACGTGGATAGTGCGTTCAAATTGGCTAAGAAGATAAAGCTCTGTCTTAAGTCAGGAGGCTTCAATATGAGAAAGTGGAGTAGCAATTCAGAACGTCTGCTGAAATCACTGGAACAAGATGAAGCTTTCAGTGATGACTTTGAAAAGAGCAATGGACCTAGAGTAGAAGAAGAAGACGAAAGCTTCTCTAAATCAGTTTTCAAGCAAAGTACAAAAAAGGAGCAAAAGGTTTTGGGAATGCTTTGGAACCCAACCCAAGATGAACTGATTTATGATCTGAACAAGACATTGGGAGATGTAGATGCCCAACCAGCAATAAGAAGATTGATTCTCAGTACAGCTACAAGGTTTTTTTGACCCCTTGGGGTTGATAGCTCCGGTCATTCTTCCATTCAAGATGATGTTTCAGAAACTTTGCAAGGCTGGAAAAGACTGGGACGATCACCAGTGGCTGGCGACTCTATCGGATTTGAGACAGGCTGGAAGAGTGAGCTTTAAGAGATGTTATGCTAAGGGATTGAATGGAGACAAGGTCAATTCAGTCCAACTTCACTGTTTTGCTGACGCATCGGAGAAGGCTTATGGAGCTGTGGTCTACATGAGAGTAGAGTATGAGGCGAGGGTGGAATGTCAGATAGTATCTTCGAAGACAAGAGTTGCACCATTAGCTAAACAAACTATCCCTCGTCTGGAGTTGCTGTCCAACTTAACTGCGACCAGATTGTTGAACAGTGTGACTCAAGCATTAGACGGCGTAAAAATTGACGATATTTTTAACTGGACAGATTCCTTGATTTCGCTGTGGTGGATCACAAACACTGATAAGGAGTACAAGCAGTTTGTCGAGAACCGAGTGGCCGAAATTCGAAGGAATTCACGCCCTG
>NC_090895.1:12400727-12423227 GCF_036669925.1 Montipora capricornis | reverse complement strand
GTCTATCAGACCCTATAACTGACTTGTTGAACCTCCCAGCATTTCAAACCCATGACATCACGGAACTTCATAGGTAACAGTGAGCTGTGTGATATAAAGTTAATAATAGTGTTCACAGTTATCCAGATAAGCAATTACATCATTCAGGACAGAAATACTAACCAATAATAATTAATATTAGTTTGCTCTAAGTTCTTTCAATTCTATAAAATAATGTTCCTTGTTTTGCTTCTGGTTTGTGTACCAAAACTAGAACAATAGTAACAATAAAATTATTGTCCTTTCCTTTAGCAAATCAAGATTGTCAACGTACAGTAATTGTGATGCCATTTCAATTTGGGCCTTACAATACGACCAGATTTGTTTCCAACTGAAGGAAAAAAGTTACCGATGCTTCCCCAAAAGAACCTGGCACGAACAAAGCTGTCTCCAGCTTCTTGTTTCCGGAATTGATTATGTTACTTCCCTCAGCTGTAGAGCCGTGACGTTGCAACGCTGTGTGCATGGCGATACAACTTTGCCTTCTTTCACCATTCTTCCCAGTCTTCACCAACCTTCTTCAGGTACAATGAGAGTTTGTACCTGAAGAAGGCTGGTTTGGCCAGCCGAAATATAGCACACCACTAAAATCAAATCTACGTTGTATCGGCTCTTGCTTAAAACATTTCGTCCACCATTTTCCCTGCTACCAAGAGTCCTGGGACGTCCTAAATTAACGATAATATTCAATTCAAAGAAAACTAGAAATCAACCATATCGTTATTTATTATGTGACTAACTCCGTGAGCTGGCAAGATGGAGCTGTCTTGCTCGCTCGGTATTTCTCGCCTGGTCCCGCAAGATCAAAGCTCATTTTTTGATGTTTTATCCCATGTAAAAATCCCTCATTGACAAAGCATGTTCGGTCAAGATGGCTGGATACTGGCCTTGTTCTTGTTTGCGTGTTTTTGGACCTTGACCTCGCCTCGGTCCATAAACACGAAAAAAACGACGTTGGCCAATATTCAGCGATCGATAACCCTTGTAACCTGGAAATTTTGCAGTCGTCAGTCATTCCCTGCTCGTCACCAGTGTCTCTGGTCTCGTGTCACGCCCAAAAGAGAGGAGCTCTGGTGACGAGATTTGTCAACATGAGCGGGCAGTCGAGCGGGCAATGATTTGTCCTCAAGGCAGTTGAAATACGGGTACAAGTGAAGTCTGTTGTCTCAAGCACAAAAGTTACAAGCCATTCATGCAGTGGTAAGCGGTAAGGATGTGTTTGTAAAAGCAGCCGAAGTATTTGGCAAATCCCTTTGCTGTTTATTTGTCATCCCCCATGTTTGGCCTTGGCCAATTTCTGAAATCAGATGCTTCCGATTCGGATGTTTTTAGGTGGGCCCCTCTTATGGTGCATTGGATAACAGCAGTGTGAAGAATTAGTTGAAAGACATTCTAAGCAGCCAGAGTATTTGGCAAATCCCTTTGCGTATATTTGTCATCCCTCATGTTTGGCCATTTTCTGAAATCAGCTGAACATGAAATTACAATCTTGGACAAAAAGGGTTGAGAATATTAAAAACAGGGGTTATTTTGCGCACTACGTCCTTAATATCGCACATTATTAGCGATCCCCCTCCCCCCTACAGCCAATGTTGATAAGCCCAGGTTCGACATGCTTTTTCTCGTCTAGCAACATTGATCAGGGGGGGTGGGGGCAAAAACAGAGCTTATTTTTCATACTCGTGATCGGAGTTTAGTCCAAAAGCAGAGTTTTCTCAACAATTTTGTCCAAGATTGTATTTGGTATAAACTATCAAATATCTGTCTATATGAGAGTGTGAACACTCTCATATGTTTATAGTATGTAAAACTCGTCTTCTCATAGCTGATACACAGTAAGTTGTCGAGGATTACTTGTCATACAATAATATTGCGTGAAACACATTGTTACAGCAGTGCATTATTAGCCATGTAGGTGAATTGTTTACATAAGATAGGGTTCTGTTTACTTTACTGCACTGCACTGCACTGCACTGCGAATTGCTGTTCTTTTACATCGTGGAATTCATACATTAGTACGATTAAGAAATAAGAGACCTACTGAGTCCTATAACGAGGACAATATGAAGGAGTTATATCAAAACCAGTCGGCCTTGCCCTAGCTGTTTTTGCCCACTTTGGTTTACACTGATCAATATGTATATACAGATATGAAATTATCGCAGATATATTTCTGTAAGATTACACACAATAAGGAAATTGCACGGTTAACAACGGTTAATTTTGTTTGTTCTTTAACTGACATAGATTTACGGCGAAGGAATGAGAAATTTTGGTCGGTTAACGTGATTTGAACAGATTTGAAATATTTTTCATGACCAGTCTGTTTTTAGCCCGCCGGTGTGTTAACCGTTGAAATGCGTCACTTTTTGTAAGAAATGTAGAAATCTCATTGATTTTGTGCATAGTTTATACTCATTAGCAACGCCTTGAGAGAACAGTAGGGGAAATAAATATAATGCCTTGCAGTTATACTTAAAATTCGTGACAATTCGTATTCGAAGACGCACGGTTTACAAACAGGAAGTGGGTTTCTTGCAACCGGAAGTAATTTGCTCTATTACTATTTTGCTCCTGTTATACCACATTCTTGTTTGCTTTCCCAAAACGTTCTCTGACATATTTTTCAAAGAAGGGTCCATATAGTTTATCCTATGGGTCACATCTGATCACACCTTTGTTGTGGCTTTTACCAAGGAACTTTCCTTTTAAGGCCTTGGACACCTTTCTTGATCCTAAAGATTGTTACTGATGAAACTCCTACTTCCTCAGCAACATCTTTAGCTTTGTCGTTATGATCTTGCACCTGTAATAAAATATACACTTCTAAAGCGTCGTCAACATGACTATTATGTACCATTTCCAGTTGTTTTGATAATGAACCTCAATGATGACGTAACATTGTTTTTCTTTATTAGGGTTAATTAACTCTAATTGTCAATCGAATACCATGACGACATGCCTACGACTGATATATTTTCTTTTTTGTACTAACAGAACTCATACATACACGCGTTTTGTGTTCTTGGGCAAAATGATCCCCAGACAATCTTGGACAAAAAGGGTTGAGAATATTAAAAACAGGGGTTATTTTGCGCACTACGTCCTTAATATCGCACATTATTAGCGATCCCCCTCCCCCCTACAGCCAATGTTGATAAGCCCAGGTTCGACATGCTTTTTCTCGTCTAGCAACATTGATCAGGGGGGGTGGGGGCAAAAACAGAGCTTATTTTTCATACTCGTGATCGGAGTTTAGTCCAAAAGCAGAGTTTTCTCAACAATTTTGTCCAAGATTGTAGATCCTTAGGATTCGGATGTATGTTGGTGAGTCCCTCTTATTGTATATTCGGTGAAATTAGCTGTGAGACATTCTAAACTCTGATGAACTTGGAACTTCCAAATGTTGATTTACTCTCCAGAGGTCTCCTATCGAATACGTTCGAAAGTAAGTCGGCAAAATGATTGTCGGCAATATGCACTATCAATGATCATGTTCAGCTGCGTTCGTCAGTCAAGGACAGTGTAACAAAGTTATAAAAAAAATCGCTCCCTCTTTTTCTTCAGATTTTGAAAGTGTGTTTGCTTAACACCTGACTGGCAAAGTTTTTAGCTTTGCTTTTCATCCAAAGGTCGTTTACTTTGAGTGTGTCA
Source organism: Montipora capricornis (assembly GCF_036669925.1). NCBI lineage: Eukaryota > Metazoa > Cnidaria > Anthozoa > Scleractinia > Acroporidae > Montipora > Montipora capricornis. The sequence goes on along the minus strand of NC_090895.1, from coordinate 12,419,534 downwards.
TGGTCCGCCATTACTGTACCTCAGAGGGTTGGAATTGGATCCAGGGAAAAGTGATGTCAAAGGCTACTCCCAGGGGTTCTCCATTGAAAAGTAAAATCGTTAGAGAGAGTAGTCTGGCGAGTTTAGGCCGGTTTGGGTGTCAAAGGGTTAAAATTTCAACATGTGAATGCAGCTTATTATAAATGCAAAGCGCCAGTTTAAAAGTCTGAAAGCCCAAAACTCCCGTGCTGCATAATATTATTCATTCTGCGATGTACACACGCATTGCATTCTTAAAGTAGTGAGCCTTTGACGTCATTTTCTCCTCAATCCAACTCTCTCAAGAACTTAAAGTTAGTAATGGTGGACTATTAAATAGGAAAATTCCAGTTTAAAAAAAAAATAGGTGTCTTTTTTAAATCAAGGCTTAGTTAACATAGATTTGAAATCCAAAGAAAAATAATAATTGATTGTTTGGTCACAGGGGCACTTTAAAAGGTACTCAGGAAATACTGGGCAGTATAATGCAGTATAATAATATTATGTTATACAGTCACTGAATCACACCAATCATTAATGTAAAGGAGGTCTGAGGTCAATCAGGAATTTCATTGGCTTGCTACATGTATTTTTTGAGCCCAGGGTCAATGAAGGGATGTGAGTTTTTAACAAGTTTTGTTGTGTTTTTGGAATGAAAATGAGCAAGTTACTCAACATTGAAGTTGAATGATACTAGAACAAAGATAAATTTTGCATACTAGTTGCTTGGCAGTGGGCGAAAAGGGCAACAATTTTCATCTGTCCTTTCAGGTGCATTACTCCTTAAACTGTTGGTGCAAAAGACAAATTTTACTTGAAATGGAAAAGCATTACTTTTACATAGTAAAATGTAATTATTTGAGAATATAAGGTTCATGTATAACACCAACATGAGGCAAAGAAGGGTGAACTACATGTACTTCATGTACTTAAGGGTAATTCCATGTTGCAAACATTACATTGAGAGGGAAAGAAATAAATTTGAAGCTCCTATCAACCCTTAAAACAGCTAACTGAGGTCCTCAAACTAATCTATTAGGGACCTTAAGCATGACAGCTACGAGAATGTCTTATGAAAATATTATTTCCCATTATTGTCATAATTTTGTGATTACTCCAAGTCACTCGGCATGGAAAGTGTGAGTCCGCATTCCAAGAATAAAATTGGCAAGAACGGTGTGGGTATTGAGAAAGAAAATTAAAAATTCGTTGTCAGGTGCTCGCGTCCTCCATGTGACATCAAATTTGATCATTTCACATTGTTGTCAAGACGAGAACGGCAAAGAAATGTTTCGAAATGATCGAAATGTAAAACTCATGTGCAGGGTGTGCACAGCTATTGTTTTTGCCAATTAAACCAATTGTTTTGTGGCGTTCTCGTACCTTTAGTGACCTTTTGACTTTTCTCAGAAAAAAAAATTAAAAAAGCTCCTGGGCAAATGGGGGGACTACTATATAAAAAGGGGAGGGATGCTTGTCGTCTCGCTTAGGGGTGTAAATTGTGGATTTTGGTCTCACTCTCACAATCATATATAGCTGTGAAGGTCTCCTTTTGGGTAGCATGCGAAGAAATATAAAACTGTATATTTACACTTAGATATTTTTTCACGTGGGTGAAAGTTTTAGATGATAATGTCTTTTCCATCATTAAGTAGCCATATTTTTTATTTATCTGTGTTTCTGTGTTTTAATATGGTCTCTTTTAGGGGTCAAAATCAGCCTGGGCCACACACAGATTGGTCTCCTTTAGGGGTTTAATTTAAAATTTCTGATGAGCCACCCTCCCCTTTTCATATGGATCACCCCCCTCCCCTAGGGAAAAGCTCTCAATCCCTTTGAGAGACAAATGAAAGAAAGGGTGGATATTACAGCAAAAAACAACCACATGTTTAGATGAGTTCCCTAAAATTTAATTTCCTGTGAAGTAAAATTCTTGACAAAAAAGTTGATTGTAGACTGTTCCAACTGCTGTGAAAAAAGTTCTACATGTACATGTACATAACAAATTTTTGTTGATTTCATTAACCAACAATTGCATAATGTGGACATTACACTGAATGTGTTGTGAGTATTACTGTACATTACTGATAGTAGGCATTTGCATATGTTTGCAAGTGACTTTTTTTGTTATTATTTTTTAAAATAATAATTAATAATTGGCAGTGCTAATCACCCTTTACTTGCAGTCTTGAGGACTGAATTACGAAGGGTGCAGCTCATGATATTGGGCTGAAAGCATACAAGGGCGCCCCTGGCTGCCGCTATACAGTCCATGTGGATGTCGGAGCACAGCACCACAGCTAGATGTTAATTAGCTGTGAGTCGATTTTGATGAGGGAGGAAAACCGGAGTACCCGTAGAAAAACGCGTGAGAGATCGACTGAAACTCAGCCCACATGCAAGCCGGGGCCAGAGTTGAGCCCCAGCTAGCAGTGGTAGGAGGCTCGATAGATAACCACTACGCCACATTTTCAAACAAGAGCCCTGAGAAGTTACATTGTACTTCTGTTGGTTTACATTATGAATCTCCCTTCAGTTGGTATTTCATACATGTATACCACTTCATTTCAGGCATGATATACATGTACATGTATTTTGAACAGTCTTAAAATCAAATTCAATTTAAATTAGTCTGAAAGTTACCAAGCGTAATGATTTGGGACATTTACAATGTATTTGAGTGTTTGTCACTACATCAGTCACCGAATAGAGAATCAAAGGATAGAAATGTTAAGAATGGTTGTGGGGAGCAAGGATGGTTCAGTGGTGAGAATGCTCACCTCCCACCAGCTGTGGCTTGGGTTCAATGGTGGTATTATGGAGGTTGAGTTTGTTGTTGGTTCCCATCCTTGGTCTGACGTTTTTGCTGCAGGGTTAAGTTCTGGTTTTGCCTTACCCTGAAAAAAACCAACATTATTCTCCAATTCCAACTTTCTATCTTCGATCTGAAGGCCACAGCTTTGTCAGCTCTGTAACAACAACGGAAAAGCAAAATTGTTCTGTCAAGCAGGGTCTTTCCAATGAACTCTTGTCTTTGTTCAGAAACAAATTCCCATTTTTTCCTCATTACATGAGGCATATAGGCACTTAAATAGGCCTTATTCACGATAGCCGCCATGTTGGTTTTCAAATTGTCATGCAAATTAGCCATGTGTTATGCTGGGGGGCAAACATTGGAAAAAAGGCAAATTGTGGAAAATCGGCTCGTCAAAACATTGAAATAACATTTTCAAAAAGTACATTTTAGAATTTAGAATTAAGTCCCATTTATGATAATTTTATATCTTTGATTGCCTTTGACATTTTGACATTCTGATTTTCTACTTCGTTTTTCACTATAAAAAAAACATTGAAGTAACTTGTGTAATCATTCTATTTTACTACTTAAGTGAAAAACATTCAATGAACGTGAAAAAAATCGTCTGTGTGGCTAAGATGTTCGTTAAAACCTCTTGAACTTGTGTTGTTTGCCGCCTCAGAAGTGTGTAGCTAATTTACATGATAATAGCAAATCCAACATGGTGGCCATCGTGAGTAAGGTCTACTGATGCAACCTTGAAAGGATTGAAAGCCTTCCATGGAGCTTGCAGTTTGATGTATATGAATGACTTGTAGAGCTTGGTTGGCAACTTAGATAACTTGCAAGACAACTGACTGACAAATTTTGTTATGCAGTAGATGATTACTTCAAATTGATCCAATCTGCTGGTCAAGAGAAAGATGTCAAAGTGTAAACGGTATCATGGGTTTTTGAAAAGGGCAAGAGTGTTCTTGTAGCCGAGCGCCTTCAACAAGGCAAGTGACCATCCATGCAAGATCTGATCATGACACCTTACAACACTAGGTACTTGATCAGAACATTTGTTTCTCCTAACAGTCCTTCCAAAGCAGAAAGTAGTGATTGTCCTAGATAGCTTTCTGAAACCTTTAACACAGAAGGCACTTAACAAAATGCTTTCTGTCTTGAAGGCTCTTGACCTTAGCTGCAACTTGGAGGAGTGGGCTTTATCCGAAATACCAAGGATGATGTACCTCAGCCAGCAGAGCATTAGATATGGTTGTGGTGCCTACATTTGCCTGCACATACAGTGTCTAGCAGGGCTTGGCCCATAAAATAAATAAAATAAATAACTTAATTTATCGAGGGAAAACACTTTACAGTCATAAACTGAGAAACCTGTGGCCCTCACCTAAATTATAACAAGGAAAAGTTACAATGAATAAAAGGATGTATATATATAAATACACAAATAATCACAATAATTACAATAATTAAGATATTTGAAAATGGTCAATATTAGCGTACCCCTCCTTAACATACTCAATATATTTGTGTTTGAAAGAGTTGACACTTTCGCTGGATCTTATTTTCACAGGTAAGGAATTCCATAATAAGATTGATGATATTAAAAAGGTTGTACCCCCTTCTGTTTTCCTGTTGTACTTGGGGCAGCGTAGTGTAATGCCCATTGATCCAAGATGCTTGGGTCTCTGCATTTAAGCAATGCATGTTGCATGAGATACATGAGGTTCATCTACCAGCTGTAGAAGTTGAGGGCTACACTGATTACTTAAGCGAATACTACAGAAGGGCACTAAGCAGTGCAAACAACGTGCCCAAATTCAAGTTCTTGCACAGAGTACTTGACCTGGGAGAGATGACAATAGAGAAGTGCATGTGTCTTGAATTTTCTTTTGTCCAATTGCCCTCAAAGGAAAAGGCCCTGTTCTTGTTGCTGACATTACAATACAATATAATACAATGCAGTAACTTTGTAATGCAATATATTGTACAATGGTGATTAAAGCATTGCCGCCTATGGGGTCATGCATTTAAGCTAACTACAACTTAAGCAATAAAAGTATATTAAAATCATTGTAACCCATTGACTCCTGGGGGTTCCCCACTGACCAGTAAAATTGTCTTGCATTAGACTGGGTAAAATACTAAGTCTGGCCGGTTTGGGTGTCAAGGAGTTAATAATAAGATTATAAAAAAATTACCATTATTATTGTGGGGCATTATTTGTGGAGATTCTACCTGAAAGTCTAAATTGTGTAGATGGTCAGATTTAGAGGCCACTCTAGTGTAATTCTTAACTTTGGATGTCTTTGCAAGATCCTAAGTACATGTAAGGACGCTCCACACAATAGATGCTCTGAATGCTATTGAATTTTTCATGGCATCACATAGCTAAAGGTAAACTTGCGGTCTGATTGGCTATCGAAGAGAGGGTACCGGCATTGACCCTGTCACCACCGGGAATTTGGGGTAAAAAGTGCCCAGGACACCAGGGCATTTTGGGAATTCGACCCAAAATTGACAGGTTGTCTTCAAATCAATTTTACACACAGAAGCAGCCTTTTTTTTTTTTAAAAAAGAAGTCCCACATATTTTTAATCTCTGATTGTCTTTCATGCAGAAAAAATTCATTCCTAAGATCAAAGAATACTTTGAAGTTGCAAAATTCCAAAAATTAATATCTGATGATCACAATATTCATTCTTGTAGGTTTGTATGATGCTCTTGTATATATCATACCAACACAAGATGTCCAGAAAGGAAGAGTTATCAACCTTCAATGATAAAAAAATGTCAATAAAATGACTTGTTATCTTCATTGTTCTAACAAGATACGAAGTGAAGAGCTTTAAACGATGTTTAAAGTTTACCGCAAATAAAACAAAAAGGCAGTTCATATGCAATCACCATGCACCATCAAATATGTTATAAAAAGGGTGCAATTTACTGCAAAACCCTTTGAAAAATAAACCTTAGCTGAAAAGCATTGTTGCTGTAGTTTTAAAAACAAAACACCCACAATCCTTGTTCCACGAAAGAAAAACATTGATGGAATAACAACCAATTTCATGACCAGGAAACAGTTTTGGTGTGATAATCCACAAAGCAACTTTCACCGGGAAGGCCAATGCACAGATAAACATTACACTGCCCACATTTGTAACTGGTCTTGTGCCTTTTGCGGGTCTTCCCATTTTTCTTAGCCTCTGTGTACTTCTTCTCACACACAACGCATCGATGATCATTTCCCTCACCCTTGAGGGGTAAGTGTTGGCCAACATTCTCCAGATGATCTTCAGGAAGCATGTTTTGCCTTTGCCTCTTGGCTGCCTTTGTTCTGGCAGGAGTGGTTCCCACAAGCTGCACACACAGGTCTTGCTTGAACTTACGCAAATCCCTCTTTCTTTTACCTCTGCCATTGTGGGTAATCTTGTATCCCTCCAGGATGTAAGCAGGAATTTGATGAAGACCCTCAAGTACCATGCTGTTGTTTCTTACTCTTGTTGACTGCAGTCATCTGGTCACAAAGGTCCACACCACCCATGTACCTGTTGTTATCAGCTACAGTTGGAGGTCTGTAGATTTTCTGGCTTTGCCATTGCCCTCAAACTCTCATTCTTCTTCTGACTACGCTGGGGTCTTCTTCATCTGAGTCTGGAGCTGGTCCTGCATTAACCCAATTAGGCACTTGAGGAGGAGCATGGATAGTACTTGGGAAGAAAACGTCTTTTCTATCCTGCCATCTCAAAGCTAACATTCCATTCCAACTCATCCAGGCAACTTGTCCTCATGATCTCAACTGAACAGCTTTGACTTCATTAGTGGGATACCCTTGTCTTGGTTTCGCTGTGCCTGCAGCTAGGATCCTTCAGCCTTGAGAGGTCTGAAAAGTATTGGACTTGTGTAAAAGTTGTCCATGTACAAGTGATGGTTAGTTCGATACAAATCCTGCATCAGTTCCATGACAATCTTTCCAGTTTTGCCAAGATTTCCGGCTGCTCTACCATCTTTGCCAGCATAAGTGATAACATTCTTGCAATATCTGCTTGTCGCATCGCAAAGAACAAAGAAGTTAATGCCACCAAATTTAACAGGTTTGTTGCGCATCCTCACCTTGATTTCTAATCTCCCCTTGAAAGGTATCAACAACAACAACATCTTTTATTTAAAAACACAGTGGCTTTTAAAGCTAATACAGCTTATGGGGCTGTCCAAATATGAAACAAAGATATTATTAAGAATTATTATAATTGAATGTGGTCAATAAAAGGTGAAATATGTACAATTAAAATTAGAATATAAATCAAATCAATAAAATATGTAATCACTGCCAATTTCAGGACAGCCCATTTGTGGTGACTCTTCATTAAAGTTCAGGTTTCTCACATAATCCCTGGCGTTGACAGTTCTAAAAGATTCCAAACAAGGGATCCTCCGTAAGATATAGAGTTTTTCATAAAATAAGTGTCAAAACGTTGTACGCTAGCACGATGCTGATGACGGAGGTCGTACTTAAACTCTTTCTTCTTTGGATTAAATGTACCAAACATGATGGAGTTATGTGATTGTAGATATTATAAATTAAAGTGGCTAATTTGACTTTATATATGTCGAATAAAGAGTCCCATTTAGCTGTTTTGCGAACATTTTCAGAGGGCATGTCGCGTGGGAGGTTATAAATAATTCTAGCTGCCCTACAGTGTATTGATTCTAGAGAATTAAACTCGTTTTTATTTGTACAACACCCCCAAATTGGTAACGCATAAATAACCGAAGGTAAAATGACTTGAAAATCTAAATCTAAAGGCGAATTCTTAGGTAAAAAGCTGCTGCGTTTGATCAGGTTGAGCTTGTTAACAAACCCTCTCTTAAGCTCTGATATGTGATTCGACCATGTGAGCTTGTTGTCAATGGTTACACCTAATAGCTTAGAACTGGGCGACCATTTTATGTGATGCTGATTGATTTTTGAACTGCCAAAGGGACCAATGAAATGATTCCTTTTAAGGATCATTCCTTCACACTTTTTAGGGTGTGGTACCAGAGAGTTCTGCTTACACCAGTGGGCGAGTTCTTCTAGAGCTTTGTTCAGCGTTGTTATGACCTGATCTATAGATTCATCGGCATACAGGAATGTCGTTGCATTGTTAACTGCATTCGGAAGATCACTTGTGTATAAGGTGAAGAGTATGGGCCCGAGAACTGAGCCCTGTGGTATACCGTGTGCAAGTTTAGTATTCTCAGAGGGTATGCCATTAATTACAGTATACTGTTTCCGATCAGACAGATAATCTGTTAGCCATACCAGTAAGTTTCCTGTGATTCCAAAGTTGTGCTGTAGCTTGTGAAGGAGGATTGGATGTGAAATGCAGTCAAATGCCTTCTGGAAGTCTATGAATACGGTGCCCACAACTAATTTATTATCAATTGCTCGTCACCAAGTTTCAGTCAGGTGGATGAGTAATAGCTATGTTGATCTCCCTTTTCGGTATGCCCTTTGTTTGTCAGTGATGAGTGCTTGACTTTCTGAGAAAACATATTTTGCAATCATGTCCGCTACGCATGATTCTAAAATCTTGCTGGGAATACTTAGCAAGGAAAGTGGGCGATAGTTCCCGATTTCTGTAGGATCCTCTTTTTTGAATACAGGTGTTAGTCTGGCCACTTTCCAATTATTGTAAACTCTACATTCGCGTAAGCTTTGCGTGAAAAGGCTGGTCAGCAGGGCAACAACAGCAGTACCTGCAAGCTTCAGTAATTTGGGTGATATACCATCTGGTCCAGTGGATTTATTATTCTTCAGTAATGTAATTTTCCTGTCAATATCAGAGCTAGATAGACTAATGTTGGATATATGTGATACAGGTATGGGGCATAGGCTAGTCGAGAATTGTGTTGCTTGGAGTTGCCCGGCATTTAATTTCTCAGCTATCGTAGAGAAGAAACGGTTCATAAGGCTCTCTTGAATAACTTAAATCGACGATTCATTTTTAACCTAATGTTATTGATCCACGGTGACGATACGCTTCGCACTTTAATTTCTTTCAGTGGTGCGTGTGAATCGCAAACGCCCCTGAACAATTGATTCCACGCCCAAAGGACATCATACATGTCGTCAAACACAGATGCAATGTGGAAGGGTGTTTGTTCCAGGTCTGCTTTGAAATTCTCTGTGTTAAATTGTTTGAAGTTCCTGACTGTAAGGACTATGGGCAGCGGCCTTTTTCATTTTAATCTGAAGGTTGCATATACTAGGCAAGGCTGTTGCCTAACAGGAGCCCGGTAGCCTGGGGCTCCCAAAGAATAGCTCTGGGCTCCTTAATTTTTCACAGCAACACCTTTCACTTCATATGTTGGGCTCCTAAGTTCTCAGCGTTTAGCTCTGAGGGCCCCTTTAAAATTTTCTTAGGCAGCAGCCTTGCTAGGCTATGATCTGTGATGCCCAGCGGCAGTACTCCAGTTCTCCTAACCAATTCCGGCTTATTTGTAGCAATCACATCAATCAAGGTCTCTGTCGAAGGTGTTATACCTGTTGCTTCCTTTATCACATTTTGCATATTGAACACGTCAAAAATATGCAGTAAATTTCTTGTTTTGGTTTATAAGTCTGAGAACGGAGAATGTTCGTTTACTCCACGCAAGTTACAATTCAAATCACCAAGTAGAACAATATTGTCTGTTTTCATCCAGGCTTTTTCAATCACGTCCTGTAAATTATTGAAGAAATTTAGCAAGTGCAGTTCAGATCTGTAAATTACAGAAAACAATACATTAGTGGTTGGAAATTTGGCCTGTATCCAGTCTCAAAGTCTTTTTTGGCCAGATCCTTTCGATGGATGACATTTAAGTAATCGGCATAATACAATACACATCAGCCGCCTTTACGATCCTTTCTATGAAGGCGTAAAAACTCAAGACCATCGATGTGAATATCATGGTCAGTGTGTTTCAGTGATCCCCAGTATGTCGAAGCGGCATATATTTTGTATCAAGTTAAGTTCATCAATTTTATTACACAAGCTACAGATATTCAGATGACCAACACAAATATCTTTTGGAGCGACATTAAGCTTGTTCACCATATTATACAAATCGTCAGCGGTCAGATTTCGTATTGAGTCTTGTTGTTTAGCGCCAAACAATGAGGAAAACGATTCATCGGTGGCATGGCTGAATGGTAATTTGGTCAATGCATTGTTGTTCAAAGTGGCAGTTACATGTAACTGTGCACAGTGCAAGCATTTCCAGGTTTGGTTACTTGTTGTTATGGTCTTGTGTTGCTTTGGTGTGACACCTCCGCATTTGATGTGATATGTTGAGTCACACGAACTGCAGATGATGATACGATGGTTCAAAGCAATGGTCCTAGAGCACTGTTGGCATTTCGGTTTTTTATCGGTTGGTCCAGGGTTCTCGCTGACCCATACAAGGTTGTGTGAGTTAGACCATCGTCTGAAGGTAAATTCTTTGTGCTTCTGATGAGTAGAAAGAGTAAAATAAACTTAAAGCACCAGCCGTGTCCGTTCGCCATGAGGACTTTTATGACTTCATGGCTTCATGAACAGAAACTTCCTGGCCACAGTTAAAAAGTGTTTTATACTTTTCAATAACGGATGAGCTGACATTTTTATTTTGTACAGATGATCGTTTTCTTCATATTCGGTGCAAATGTACCGAGGGTCCACAAAGTAAATATACTTTTTCAGTTGGAACAGTCGTTTCTTAGAACAAAACAGGTTTCTGTAGTTTGGGGTGTGGAAAATCTTCGTATCCCAGGTTGATAAAAAGTACAGTTCATCCTGTGGAAGTACCACCAAGTCGTTAGAAATGACTTAGTAGGCTAGAAACACTTTCATTTCCTCGCTCATGACAGCCTGCCAATTTCTCGCTTCCTTCACCTCGGCATTGGTGTTCGTAAATCTAACGAATGGTTCGATGAGTTCATTGTCAAAAAACAGCATAAACAAGTCAATTGCTCTCCCAGAATTGGGTAAATCTATCGCAGGACCAGGTGTTAATTGAAACTCTTTGATCACAGGTTGAAATCGTTTGTTTTCCCAATGAATATTTTCGGGAAGAGCTACATCAAAACCAGGAAAATCTTCGATCTGTCGAACAAGTTTTCTAATTCATCATCACTGGCATTGGATAGGCTATCAGAATCTTCAGTTTCATGAGAACTGCTGCTGGAATTACTGCTGTCACTTTCAGAATTCATTTTACCGTGATTTAAAAATGGCGACCGTGCGCACAAGGCTCCATTTTGAGTTTGAAAGCAAAATATCTAGCGAAAGTCGAGTGAAACCTTGTGCTTTTGATCCTGGAAACTTCAAGCTCACACCCTTTTGGCAAGAATGAAAAACTGGTATGCCCCCTCCAGATAGTGGTCAATTAGATCCAGGCCCTTAATGTCAACTGTTTTGTTTGGCCGGTTTACCGGCTATTAGTGGAATTGAACATTTTCCGCATGGCTGGAAAACTGGCCATCGGTGGTGAAAGGGTAAAGCATGGAATTGCACTTGTGCATGAAGGAATATTGCTGATGTGAGTCTCGAGCAAAAATTGTTGCTATTGTGAAAACGAAAATGCCATTCGTGCTGCCAAAAGATCAACTTTGAAATGAACAAATTTACAGAAAATGAATGTCTGCCAAATTTTGAATTCAAATTCAAATTTTTAGAAAATTTGAGGAAACCACTCACACTCAAAGGTATGAGAAAACGCATTGAAGAAGGAACAAAATGGCAGAGACGAGGGAAGAAAGCCAAAGGACAGTTCTTCCCCTAGGAAAACCAAACAGTTATCAATGCCGAAAAAGGTCAAGCGTCTATTCTGGAAAACCAAACCATTGTGACCTATACAGATGATGAACTGGTCTCTTTTAACAACAACATGGTTTAAAAAAATACTAAAAGAAGTACAAGTACATCCGTACACCGTTTGCAGTCTCGCTTCAAGGAAAAACACGGCAAAGATATTATGGAATTGCCCTTACGGTCAGAAATGAAGCATAATTTTAACAGATAATGCAAATGGAAATGTGTAAGTTCATGTACATCAATGACCTAACTGAGCAAAATGAGACAGCCTTGGTTAAGTTGAACTGAAGTACAATGTTATTTTACACTGTAATGTAAGATGCAAAGATCAAGATACTACTCAAAGTGAACATGGTAACTTTATGCAACACAAACATACATACATACATGTAGTGGTGGACTTATAAGATTACTCTTATTAATGCCAATAAACTTGCCTATTTAAATATAACAGAGGTACAATAATAACTTTTGAACATTTTAGTTAGTACTTAAATAGTTCAAGTCAAAATTGCATCTTTCATCCCATTCTTGTTAAGGTTGATACATGTACATGTAATGTTAGGCAGGAAATGTTGGCAGAGAAAATGAAATAGTGATATATGTTTGTTTATGATGTGAATGTGGATGGCAAGCATTGACTGGTATGATGAAGTGTTATTTACATGTATTCACATAAAGGTGCACCACTGATAACGACTGGTATCACTGTCGTTGTGCAGTTGTTTTCTTAAATGCTGACCCTGTCAATGTCAATCAATTTATTTAATTGACTGTCATAGGATCTTTGCTTGGTTCAATTCCAGAATGCTTCCAACTATGTACTTTTTCTGTTGATGAAGACTGTGTGTGTTGCACTTGACAAACCTTGTCATTGTACACTGGAACCCAACAATCGCTTGAAAAACTTGCTTTTATGCATGCAACATGGTTTTGTGAACATGTTGTTATATTCTTATGGAAGGTATTCTTGCCTTTCACTTTAACATCCTTGTTACAGAAGTTACAGAAGTTACACTTCTTCTCCTCTGAATTGCGTGTTGACCATTTTGCCATGGTCTACATAGTTGGTGCCTCTCTGTCAATACACACTTTCTACTCTCTTCAAGTCTCTTCATTGTGAGAATCTGTTATGTCCACTGGGAGCCCTTTTCTGTTTGATTGCACTTTCCCACAGCCTAGTATGCCTAGCCCTTCAAGGTATTTGAAAAATGGCACTGGGGTTTAGTAGTTAATAGCCCTTGACAAAAATGCTTCCATAGGGCTGGGCCCATGACTGCTTTTCTTGCAATATCTGTCTGCGCCACACCACTATCTTTTCCAGTATGCATGTATATTTTTCTGATGAGTCCATAGCCAGAACTTGCCTTGGCAAGAGTGAAACACTTCATTCCAAAGTGACCAGGCTTGATGGGAATGAACTGGTAAAAATAGGTCCTATCTTTGAACTTGATGTGGGTTTCATTCATGCATAACGATGTTTTCACAACATGCATTTTGTTGAGTACTGTAGGAGTTGCAGGGCCCTAGGAGAGTTCAAGAAAGCAATTGCAATTTTGAGAGAGCAAAATAATTTATGATCCATGTGTTATATATTAAATGAAATGAAAATAAACTGGTTGACTGGTTCACTCTGACGAAGGGCTAATGCTCGAAAGTGAGCTTTTAGAATCCCTGTATGGTGGTCAATTTACATTATCAACTCTGTTGATAAAACCAATTTTTTGGTTAATTTTTAACTCTACTGGATGGTTTAATTTGCGTGGTTTATGATATCATTTATGTCCTCCTGCATGGATCTGGGCCTTGACGTACACAAGAGCCTGAATTACTATCACAAACAGACAGACTCAGAGATGGGGTAAAAATCATTTACTGCAAAGCTACAAAAACTTGTAGCACCTGAAACACCGGGGAGAGGTGGGTGGGAGGCTTGATGGGAGGCTTGATGAAGGGGTTGGAGAGAGTCTGTTTGTGATGGAATGGTGAATTTTATATTTATGTTCAGAGTAAGATATACTAAATAGGTGTCACTCTTCCAATCGCCTTGTGCTCTTATAAACACGGTAGGAGCTCCATGGGAGAAAGCGAATGTCACGCCTCCTCTATGAAATCTGTGCGATGAGTATTGAGTGGGATTTTAATCCAATAGCGGAAAGCGAAACCTTAATAAATGCATTATACTGGTGTGCCAGAATAGGTCTGGTTACTCCTGTGCATTACAAACAAATAAAGGGGAATAAGGCAGTAGCCGAAACCTGCTAAATACTCTTCGAGGGCTGTTACAGGGCGAAGCGGTGAGCCAGGGATACGAGGCAATAGAACTTCTAACACCTGTTTCCCAAATTGTATAGTTTTGATATGTGTGATGCGCAGTAGGGCCCCTTGCGAGGTAAAAGTCACGCTAGAAGGGGTTAAATAACAAGCCAGAGGGTCTCCGATGTCGGACAACTTGTAAGGCACTAAATTGGATATACGCAAGTTACTAAAAATAAAGCAAACATGACCAAACAACTTGAATATTGACCAAACAACTTGAAGAATAATGGTGATTGGCTTTTTCAGGCAACACAATCACCCCAAGATCCGACGAATTGCTCGCTTGGCAAGGTAAACATCATAAGGATGCTATTTTATATTATTAATTTAAGTATTAAGAAGCTAAACTATCGAGAGGAGCTTTATCATAAATGTTTGTAACTTGAAACTGACAAGGCAAATAAAAGCTAATGCAAAACATTATATATTATATATATACCTTGATGTCATCTTTTCTGTGATATGGTCAAGGAAAGGAATGAACAAGGTCCGACGGTAATATTCTTGTGGGGACTCATGAGAGGTGTTCTCTCTGTGTAGCTGTCCCGAGGCCGTTCTTGGGACGCTCGGCTTGGTACCAAGGTCTGAGGCAAGGGCTACGCCATTTGCATACCATGCCTTAAATATGGTGTCGGCATTGTTTCTGATTTGCCTTAACTGTTTTTCCGTCTCCGCTATCATGTTGTATGCTTTGAGGATGTCATTAGACTTCTTTTGAAGCTTAATGCTAACTGGTTTGATGACAGCCAGAGTATTTATTCCCACTATCAACGAAACAAGAAATTGAAACGAGCAACTTTTGTGATAGCCATTTGCTTTCTGAATACTTTCCCTGTCCCAATTCCATGGCGTTTTCAAACTATACTGTTGGTGCTGCTGCTCATCCAAAATAACTTCAGGTGTTTTCACAATTGATGGCAGTAGTTGGGCAAATGTTTCGTAGCCTTGTGGCGTTCAACCCAACATGTACGACAGAGGTCACGGATCTTGCTTGGCGGGAATCTGGCTGATCTATGCTTATTACATTTTCTAGGCACCTTTGCCGCTTAGGGTACCTGTTGAAAACATTTGAAATCTCTGTTATGGTGCCAGCCATGTTGCGAATTGTTGGCAAGGTACATGCTTTAACTATAACCAGATTCAGAACGTGCAAATTGCAATGCATGTATAAGGCCTTTAGGTTTTTTTTTGGAGAAATTAAACCTTGCACTCCACGTACTTGGGATGACATGTTAGAGGCACCGTCATAGCCTTGACTCCAGCATTCTTTGATTTTAAGACCCCACTGTTCAAGCTTCCCCAAGATTAGGCCAGAAATAACTTGCCTGGTTTTCCGGTCAGTGCACTGGAAATCTAGAAATTCTTCTCGAATTTGACAACCTTTGTCTACAAACCTCAAAACAAACGACAACTGTTCAAGATTTGCATTGTCAGTAACTTCATCACAAAGAACCGAGAGGAACGTTGCTTCCTTGATCTCCTGAACAATAGATCCGCTTATGTATTCTTAAATCAGACTGATAATTTGATTTTGTATTGCCTTACTAGAGTATCTGGCATTTGTATGGCAAGTTTCAAAGTGTTTTTTTAATGGCTCATCCCCGGCATCGATGTGGCAAGAAAGTTTCCCTTATTTGATCTCTCATCGGCGCTGCTGTCATCTCTGTTCCCTCTTAAAGCAATGGACTGTTTTCCGCAAAAGTGGATGCACTTTACAACACTTGTTATTATTTCCCTGTTTCGCGATATGGTGTTCCTCTGTTCGCTTTCAATTTGCGCTTGAATGTTTTTTTTTCAGGGTTCTGACTTGAGGAAAGAAAGCGGAGTTTCTCGTGCTCATGGCACACAGAACCTACCTTTGTCCACCAAGGTGAACGTGGTATTTACTAAAGCACCTACTTTTTCACGCATGGAAAAGAAAAGGCATGCCAGACAGACGCCACTATCACATTCCTTGCTGTAAACAAGCCCTGGATACTTTTCCAGCCAGCCCCTCTGAAAAGAACGATTGCATCCATTCATCATAACTTTAGGGAAGGCAAAATCTGTTCCTGGTTTATAATGAATCATCAAAAAAAGCTTCTCAGCTTGGCTCAAGGACTAAATGTCTATTTCTGACATAAAACACCACCCACATCAATTTCACTTGCTTGACTTAATGGTGCATTTCCATCATTATCAGTCACCAATACTGAAATAGAAACAAATTCACAATGTACAATGTGCTTATATAATTCTGGTTATTTATTATAGCAACTGACTTAATCATAAGTCATATGATTAGCTTTTTTTTTTCAATTGCACATTTCAGTACAGCTCTTCTTCCTCCTCATACAAAATTGTTATGGAATCCCCAAATGTAACATGCTTAAAATGAGTGAGAAGGTGTAACCAAAGATCGGAGGGACCCCAGGCAGGAGAAAAAGACAACAATTCCAATTGTTTGCAATTGTGCAAAATATCATCAGGTTGTTCCACCGATCTTTGTCCACAGACACTGACATCTACAACTTTAATTCCAGAGAGGGACTTAAGTATGCAAGTCAAGGATTTTCCATTTGACATCCGTAAGACTTCCAAAGTTTCTTTTGTAAGAAGGGACTTTACTATACTGTCTGCAGCGATATTTTGACCTGTTACATCAAGGCACTTTAAAAAGGGAATATGTCGTATAAAATGCAGAGAAAAGATAGAGGTATTGTTCCCAAGGTCTAGAAAGATCAAATTGGCACAATTTATTAGGGACTTCTCTATAAAACACTCGGCAGTGTGTAGTGTTAGCAATTTTTGGGAATATCTAAAGCCTAGATGACGTAAATCCCTAGCGTGCCTTGTAAATAATGAATTAAACAAACAAAGGGTAAATTCAGCATTAGTGTTAACTATTTGCCAAAGACTAGAATCATGTATGACAGCATAAAATCTCTGCAGACTGGTGCAAAGTGTATCATGCGTTCTTCCAGAGAGAGCCACTTGGCAATTTCCAAAAGGACTTCAAGAGGAAGACTCCTCATTTTCACACCGAGAAAATATTTAGAAATTGCCCAAATCAAACAGTTCAAGTCCAAGTTTTAACCTCAACATTGTGGGGAACCACCATTTTGTTTCTCGTAAATATACGATTTAGTGAAAGCATGGCATTTCATCTACCCTTGTAAACAGGTTATCAAGGGCCACGATATCTCCTAAATACCGAATACTACGCTATGGGGACCAATACACACTGTACTTTTGCAAACTGTTTTACTCAGTTCTTCTTTGGAACAATGCTGTGACGAGAAAGAGTCCAAATAAAGAAGTCAGAAGACCTTTCAACTAAATTTAACCCTTTCACTACTATATGCTAATTAGGCCCAAAACCACTTGTTCCTGAATACTTAATTAGGCAGCACCAAGACTTCAACACAAAATCAAAACATGCATGCTCAGTAGATTTTAATGGTATGTTACTTCCCAAAATGGGAAACAAAATACCGTCTGATTGTTATTTCACTCATTCATAATTATTTTTGACTGCAATTAATCTGTTAACAGCATTAAGCACTGCCTCAAGAAAGTAGAGAACTGAAAAAAAAATTCAAATTTGCCGCCATTAATGCCGGCACCACCATTGGTTTGTTCAACAAGTAACATGTAAAGCAAGGAAACATGGTGTATTCCCTAAAAAGATTTCATAAAACAGTTAAATAGTCAATCTAAGATATTGTAGCTTGAACAGGTAAGCTCAACAGAGTTTATTCCGCCTGCATGTGGAACTCATTGTGGCATCTTGGACAGAGTGCAACTTTACAGAGTTTGCACTCGAAACGCGTCTCCACTTTGTAACCTTTCGGGGTTCTCCTGCCAGCTTTGATACACGCTACACATTTTCTCTTTCTCCCTTCTACATGGACAGAAATATGCTGTCCTGGATCCACACACAGCAGTTTCGCTTGGAACATCAAGGGAGCGCCTCTTTCTCTTCCTTTGAGAAAAGCCACCGATAAGTTGCTTGGCAAGTTCAAGTCCAGCAATGGTTTCTTACGTCGTTCTCCACGATGAATGTTGAACAGGACGAAAGCATTGCAGATGGACAAATTGAACAAAAACCAGAAAATATATCTGTACCACTTTCGTGATTGCCAGCCTGTATAATAAAATGAGCGAAGCTGATCTGCGCGATCAACTCCTCCCATGAAAGCGGTGTAAACATCGGTTCACTCGGGGAAACATTTGTCGACAAGAAAGAAATATCTCGCTTGTCATGCCATTTAGTGAAAACTAGAGCGCCACGCTGCGCAGTAACTATCTCTCCTTGCTTGAGCTTTTGTTTTACACACGGCGGTAAGTCTTTCCTGTTGCAGCGAACTTTTCCACATGCATAAGTGTTCTGAGCAAGAAGACAATCAAAGAGGAAAGAACTCGAAAAAAAATTGTCAAAAAATATGTGCCTGTTTTTATTAAGGAAAGGAGTCACCATTTTCATCACGACATCATATCCAAGGCCATGAATGCGATGTTCGTTTCCCTCTTGTCCGAGGTAAACAGAAAAATTTGACACCTAGCCATTGCTTGAGTCTGCCGCCATCCAGACTTTTATGCCATATTTTGTTGGTTTAGCGGGCATGTACTGTCGGAATGATAGTCTTCCTTTAAATGCTATCATTCCCTCGTCAATCGAAAGATTTTTCGACAGCTCAAAAACATTTTGAATTTTCTCCAAAATGTTATCGAGGATTGGCCGTACTTTGAATAATCGGTCGTAATTATCGGCACCGTGTGGTGGTTCTTGTGAAGAATCATTGAAATGAATGTACTGACTGATTTCTTCAAACCTGTTTTTGGTCATTACATTTTGTATGCCACTAT
>NC_090895.1:12390727-12395727 GCF_036669925.1 Montipora capricornis | reverse complement strand
TGTGTCGATGGGATTGCTTTCCAAAACAAGAACTTCATCCTCCTCATGGGAAACCTCTGATCCATTCACCTTCAGTGTAGGGATCGGAGGCTGCTGGAACTCTTCACTTGGCTTTGCTTGAAGCAAACTCTTGTCAGCAGGTTTGAATCTCACGTGGCTGTTGAGATATTTCTGACCTGCGAAGGATCCATTGCAATGGTGACATTTCACCAGCTTGCTAGACAGGCCAACAGTTTTTAGTAATGTGGCTGTGATATCAAACAGTTCGCCATTTCTTGCTTCTACTTTTCGCTTTATCCCACAGTCAAATAAGGTACGATTCATTGCTTGAAATCCTTGCCGGTAAAGCCCCACTGGTTCACGTGGAGCGTGTTTTGATTTGATAACTAGCTCGAGCTGTCACTCTCCATCCAGGTATTTGCGGTTTTAGAACAAAGCATAGGAAATGACATAAGTGCCAGTGCTGTAGTGCTCTTTACCAGCATTTCAGAGGGTGAGCAATTGTTCATCTCTCGTTCATTCACGCTCATTCTTCGATCCTTTGCTTGCCAAAGTATCAAAATATCTATACATTGGAAGCAATCCATTCAGCACTCTAATGGCACAAGAGAACCAGGTTTTCATAGAAGCCAGTGTTCGTGGTTATCATGCACATTTCAAGGATGCTACTGTGTTTATTGGGGAAGTTTTAACATGTCAGAGGGAGCCTGACAATGCTTTCGATAAGTATGCAGTAGCGATCAAGAATGAAGCAGGACACATGGTCGGACATGTACCTAAAGAGCTTTCCAAAATCTTTAACAAGTTTCTTAAAGACTACGGTGAGATCGAAGCTGAGTGCATTGGGAACAGATATAATGCTGGCCAAGGAACAGGTCTTGAACTCCCAGTGGACTTTAGACTTCTCGGCAACAAAGAATACCTCAGGAGACTAGTTAGGAAGATCAAAGAAAAACTAGAGCTAAGCATAAGCGACATCTCGCTTGCGGAATCATGATGTTTAATGTATTTATTTTTGGATTGGAACTCAACGAATCCCATATGAATTGGTTGTGTAAATACTTGATGGTCAGGTTGGGATTAATGATTCATCAGGCGGTAACATTGGAATTAGCATTGATTGACACATAATTTGTATGTTTATTCATATTTTACTGGTACTAATGGAGTACATGGAACTCAGTGTTATACAGTCACTACTAGAAAGCACACCATCCCATGCATGTGAATTAATGGAAACTTCTAATTGCCATTCTGGAAGATGCTTTTGCTCTACATGGGTACAGATTTATTTTTGAATTAATGTACTGCGATTTCATAAAAACCAAAGATTCATCCTATTCATCTCTGTTTAATAATTGTATTCAAGGAGGGCAAGTTTTATGTAACCATGCTATAGTATTATTGCATACAGACTTATATTTATATATTTTTTTTTTGACAAAATTTCTTAATTGTATATATATATATATTTTTTTTTTTTTGGAAAATAATAACCTGTTATAGGATTTTAGCCTAAAATGGTTCTTATTTGAAGGGTGCTTAAAAATGAAATTTTAGCCTAACAGGTTCTTAAATGTTAGGTTCTTATACGCAGGTTTTTACTGTAGTTGGGATTCTATTGGAAACGTTGTACAAGCTGCAGATGAAGGCTTCAGCTTTTCTTGCTGTTACTGAATCCACATCAGGGGATTGTCCCACACAACCTAAATGCTGCTGGTGCACTTTGCTGTTGACAATAATCTTCCACGCCTTCTTCTTTCCTACTTTAGACAGAGCACTTGTCGAATCACACCCAGTTAACGCAGTCGACTGGCATGTTTGGCGTGCAGTAGCATTCTGGTGTCAGCTTCTTCGTGATCACAATGCAATGCTGTAACTGTGGTGCACTCCCGTTCTTGTTATGTTTGAGTATTGCTTGTATGTGCAATGAAGCAAACCAGTGAGAATCTTCTGTGGCTTAACTGCCTGTTATTTATTTTCAGGACTATTCTCTCTGCAATTCATTTCAATTACAATCTGAGGAGAGAAAACAAGGTTGATGATCAAGGAAACATAAAGGTTAAAGTCACATATCCCAAATTTAAAGACCGCAAGGCAACAGTGAGGGAGATTAAAGTGGAGCAAAATTATGGTACTTAAAGGAATAGACTGATGCTCTTAAGTACAGTGATGATCATACAAACGTAGCAATTGCAGTAAAAAAGGTTTTACCAGAGCATGTATAAATCCAGTTTCCATAAAGTAAATGCCTGTGGTCTTGAATTCCACAAAACAAGAGAACTAGACTACTGGTTGATGACTGAACCGTAACCTGAAAAATAGTTTGTCGTGTACATGCATTAAACTTGCCTCCTGGGTACATGATTTGGAAAAACCAATGGGGATTTGGTTTAAACCACTGTTATATTCATAGTGCCGTAACTGAAAAAAACGAAGGAGACAAGACTGACAGCACCACCCAACCCCATCCCCTATTGGTTATAAGCATGTCATCATTAACTGACAATGTGCACTTGGGTGGTTCCTTTAAAACTTTTTGCATGACTGACTCAATGTTTAAAGGAAATATTTCCCAGCTGTAAGAGACAGATAAATCATTACCAAGTATTTCTATCCTAAGTCAGTTTCCTTTCAGAGTATGTGGCTGAAATCTACGAAACACTAATTTCAACTTCGAGGGAAGATTTAAAGGCTGTGAAAGAGGAGTTGGATAGGCAGACCCCGCAAGCTTTGCACAGTATGCTGCAAAACAAGGAAAACAAGGAAGAAGCAATTGGAAAGTACCATTCCAGAAAGCAGAAAGAAACAGTTATCTGCCCCCCAACCTGTTCTGGTTAGTGCAAAATGTCCTTGTTGGTCCTACTTTTATAAATGGTGCAAGATGAAAAAATGAAAACTTAAATTGCTGAATGAATGAATGAATGAATCAATCAATCAATATTATTAATCACTGAATTTGTAAAGTGGTAATTAAATCAATCAGTCAAAGAAACTGTGACTTTTGTTGCCTCACTGGTGAGTTCCTAGGTGACTATTACCTTGGTCACTGCCTCGAGAGTCTCATTAAAAGGCTGGCACTGTCCTGCGATAATGCCAGTTAATCTTTTCTTCCACAGATGCAGAACTACAATCAATAGTCCAGCCTGCTGCAAATGGTCCTACTCGCAAACGGAAGACACACACATGCTCGAAGTGTGGGAAACCACGTAAAGGCCAGGAAAGGGGACAGTGCAGCACAAATGCAGCTGCACCATAAAGCTTCATTCAACAAACCAAGAAACATTTCTTTTGTTACATTGTGGAAAAGAAAGATGTCACCCTGAAATGAGAACCCATGTGTTTGTCTTCCATCAGAAATGAAGGACAATTTTATTTTCAATGGGAAAAGGCACTGAACTGCATAAATTTTCCTTTCAGAAGCTGTTTGACAAGTCACCTTTTATAGCTAGCTGGTACTCGAATGGCTTCATATAACATAAAGTAGTAAACAACACAGTTTTGTGGTGACAAAATTGCACGTGCTATTTAATACATAGACCTTTTTTATGATTATTATCTATGGTCGTTTCCAAAAGCAACAACAACAAACCATATTAGAAAAATTTTGTAAACACCCGGTATGTTAATACTTTGCTTTTCAAAGCAGAGTCTGAAATATAATTTCTACATGTACGGTCAATATTGAATTACGCTCTAGCCAAGATGCTGTATATAAAATTTATACTTCATCATCGTCTTCTTCCTCATAACCATGGTACTGATGTTCAGCTGTGGGAAAGGCAGATCGTATTGCATTGTACACACAGCAAGGAAGAGGAAGTCTGTTTGACTTGCCAACATATTCCCACACCAAACGAACAAATTGTGTGTATGCTACAGACCGCAAAAATCTGTAAGGGTAAAAGAAGTTCACATGAGAAATTATGTAAACAATGATCCTGTGACTTTGCTGTTTTTTTTTTTTTTTCAATGAGATTTTCTCCTTTGCAATTATTAAGTACATGTATTACATGTATTACAGTAGAAATACTGGGACTGAAAGAAGGCTCTTGAGAGTTCGGAATTATTGTGCCAATATTAAAACAATCTACAAACAACAAAAGTAACTGAGGCTGAAATTATGGTTGAAATCAAGCCAGCAATGACCTGATTCCGTACTTGTATTAAGAGCTAAAAGAAAACCTTGCAACGAAAACCTTCACAAGTAGTATAGGAGTTGGGGATACCAGATCATTTTTGATCTGTTACCAAACCCAACTCCATACTACTTTCCATTTAATGGCTACCAATTTTTGATCTCGTGTTTCTGATCTCGTATTTCGGTCTCGTATTTTGATCTTGTATTTTTGGAAATCTATATGTTTTTAAAATAATATCTCATATAATAGTATAATGAGTTGTAAGAATATACATGAAGAGCTTGTTGAAATGGAGGAAGTTATTTGCCCATTTTGCAATAAAAAAATAGGTAACCAAACGAACAAAATATATGAATGTTGCAGTCAACCAGATATAGTGAATAATAATAATATAGTTTGTCAAAATTGTGGAACAGTTCATGGTTACAGACCTGTGGTTGAATATGTTGAATTTTATCAGAAAAAACAGAGATTTTACCGTAAGTCGGTCTATCAGAGAAAGTACCATATAGAAAATATAATAAATAATATAGCTATAAAAAATGATTTTCAGATGACGGTAGAGAACAAGGATAAAATAATGTAGATTTTTGAAGAAATGGGAAAAGTTTTTAATTTAATCAAAGTAAACAGAAAGCGTATGATAAATATCAACTTTATTATGAAAGAAATATTTCAAATGCTTGGTCTTCCTTATCAAAAGATCAAAACGACTAAATCTAAAAAAATGCTGCAGACATACAATCAATATTGGAATGATATACTAGCACTGATATCTGACAAAATCATAAAAATCATTCAGGAGTGAAACTTTTATTGTATTTTATAAGAAATTTGTTGCCGCTGGGACACACATCT
>NC_090895.1:12378227-12388227 GCF_036669925.1 Montipora capricornis | reverse complement strand
TGAATTTTTTATATCTCTTAACCGCTTGCTTGTAGGCCCAACATTTTTTATGATATGCCTTGTAATAGCTTTTCAGTTCGTCTACTTGATATTCCGATAGTTTGTCTGAAATATGATTCCAGTCAAATATATTTTTTCGTTTGTCAGTCATATTTATAGTTTAGATTGTTAATTGTTTGAAGGCACAATAAATAAGCCCTGTTATATGACCAAAAAATGGACTTTTTAAAATAAAATTTGGCACATAACCATCAATACAATAAGTATAACCCGTGCCAAAATGAAATCTTTTTTTAAACCCGCCAAAAGCATCGTGAAGAATGGCATGACTTGTGAATACATTTGACCACCCAAAAATGAATTCTAATGAACGTGTTAGTTTGCCACTTCCAGGTCCTATAAGACCCAAATCATACCCTTCTGTTTCAAGAATGGTTAATATGGTGATGTCTTTTTGGAAATGATAAAAATGCAGATATTGATATACTAGTGCCGATTTCAAAATTTTGTCATCTATGTATGGATGTTTTTGTTTTGCTTCTCACAAAGAGTCTTTTACATATTTCAATAAAATTTTAATATACATATACATTACGTTACATTATACCTCTGCATTAAGACAGTGTGATGGTCTAATATTGTTTTTTCGTCTATAATGAAATCTGAATATACACAGAAAAAAGCTATATTTCCGTTTAAGGGTGCTATGTCACTGCTTGAATCCAAACCTCCAAGAACAGTTGTTGATGAACCAACGCGATTGTCAGAAGTGAAATCACCAATATGCTTTTTATTCCAGTAAATCTTACTTTTTTCAGTTTTTGGTGATGATTTGTTATCCCAATGTACTGATAGACAATGCCATTTATTAAGTTCACCTAGATCATTGGTTGAATAATCATCCAGTTTTAAGAAACTTTGCAGACTAGCAGCAGGGCCAATGTAAACACAATTATTGACTGAACTAGCTCCCGAGATCACTAGATTTGGTCCAGAATATGCTACAAATTTATCAAAACCTCCATTGTCATGACCAAACAAACCGTTATTCCAAAAATTTTTTGAGGAACCTCGAGAATCCAGTTTGTAAACGACAAATACATTGACTGCATTATTATTGAGATTGACCTGTGATATCATTTTTTGTGAACCACTGAATTTCAAGAAATATCTTCCATTGTGTTTTTCGGCTTTTGTACATAAGGCAGGTCTTTTTGTTGAATCTGTTTGATTAGCATCACTTTCTTCATTGCTTTTATCAAATAATTTTTCTACTTTTCTACTTGGATCCATCTTTACATTTTGACCATCTGCTCTGTCTATCTGATACACACAATTAGCATACATTCTCAGATATTATGAAACCCAGAGATCGAGAAAACTGTATCTGACAATGTCACCAACCTGTGATTTCACAACAACATGGTTATCTTCCGTAGCAGCTTTTACGATTAGATTTTTGTCAGTTTCACCATGTCCGTCGTCATTCAGTGAAAGTTCGACTTTATGATCATATGAGACAGATTCGATAGTGTATTCAATTTTGTTTCCATCTTCATCGAGAAAATCCGTCCCATCATTGTTTTTAACGTATAACACCATATACAATATGTCACATAATTTCAATAATTGTATGGATTGTATTCTATGATATATGAAAGTTTTCTGGATCTGCCGTCAGTAAAAAACACGACGATTTGTGAAATACTGTTGTATTTTCTTCCTATGTTCACAAATTGTATTCTACGTGATGAATATTTGTAATTTAAATTTTGGAAGATGAAACTTCTGCCAAAGAAGAAAGTTATTTGCAATCTGAATTGTCCCGAATCATTTGAGGGATGAATTACACCGATTCTATTAATGTGAATTATATTGAATGTCAATGCACTGTTTAATGGGTTTAAAAATTGGCATCCAGTCGTGGAAGTGGTTGTTTCTCCCCTAATGAACGGAAAAACAATACCACTGATCAAATATTGTTTGTTCACAGCATCTTTTCCTTGAAACGGATCTGCCATATTTACGATTTTTCTAATATTCATATTAATCGGTACATGCAATTCGAATTCATTGTTTACAACCTCATACGCTTTTTCATAATCGTATATAGTCATGTCAAGATCGCTTTTAGCTTCACCTTTTATACCATAAATCAGTACGTATAAAGGCAACAGACTAGGACTCAAGTTGTCAAAACTACTCTGAACATTTACATATAATCGTCTTTGTATCGATGGAGAAGTGCCATCAGGTGATAAGTTCAAGATGCTGCGATAATATTTGTAATCAGTATTTATTTTTAATGTACATGTATGTGATTTGTCAATGTTCATGTTTAGTTTTTCAAATGAGATATTGAATGAATTAAATTCTGAATCATGTCGACCATCTTTTTCAAAATACACTTCAATACACACTGTATAATTGTCACTAAAATCATCACGTAACATCTTGAAAAGGTTGAAATCGAATCTACCTTTAAACAGATTGGTCCCATCACTTGTTTTTTGAACCTTTAAGGAAAATGCCTTTTTGTTGGTTTTATGCGGTGAGTCATTATAGGTGACTAAATTGACATCCTGTATTCCAAAATCTTCCGTAAATTCCCCATCATCCATCGCATAGGCTAAGACGTTTTTGCGGTTTTCATGTGTGCTAATATGACTTTCTGCTATTTTTCGGTCTGTGTATTTATTATTATTGGTACTAGTGGTTGAAATAGCATCATTGACTTGCTTTAAAGTTATAGCATCTTGATTATGTGTGGCGTTTTTTACATTTTTTATTTGTGAATTATTCATATTCAAATTTCCAGTCATTTCAGAGGATCCGTCTAAACGAAGTGAATCTAAAAATAATCGATCAACGTAACCTTTTCCAGTGGCATCATTTATACCTGTCGGATCAGCAAGATTGACAATCTTTTTTTTTGACATATTTAAATTTCCAGTCATTTCTTGAGTACCATCTTGTAAAAAAACCTGATCAACATTTGGTTTGGCGGCTAATTCGGTATCTATATACCCTTTATTCACTACATCAGTTGATTGAGAACCATTACCAACCTTAGTAATTTTATTATCTCCAAAGTCAAAATCACTAGTAACGGAAATACTTCCATTGCTTGCTTTAATAACATCATAACCAGCTTCATCACTTATTGGTTCGAACTCATCCATGAGATTCTGATACTTTGACTGATCTAAGTTTTTTGCATAAAGGTATATTTTATCAAAGTACAACAGATTGTAAATCATATGCATCAGTGTATTTGTTTTTCCCGAACCAGAAGGTCCGCAAATGAGCATGCGGAAGCATCGATCAGGCATAAAATCATATAATTGTTTAAAATTGGATGTGACTTTATCGTCAGTATCATAATTTGGTATTTTCATTTATATTAAATGGGTATATTATTTCAATAACATGGTGTTCAACATGGTGTTCAACACGGTCTTAAACGTTATTTTTTATATATGATTTCCATTTTATGTAACGTAATAATATAACAAAAATGAGTTTACTTAGGTGGAAAGAACTCGCAAAGAGTAAATCTGAATTAGGGGATAAGATCAATTATGTCCATAATGCAATTACAAAACATATATTGGTCAGCAGACCAGTCAACAGGGATTTTCAAAAGTATTTAAACCAATTACAAGTAAATTAGATGATGTTATTGATAGTAATCAGGTTTTAAGGTTGCCAAGGAAAAAACGACCACTGAAGAAAGGAGAAGTTCCAAATTATGGTATTGATATAGAGGATGAAGTTGAGGACATGGGTTTAGATGATCTATTTGAACAACCTGTTTTGCCACAGCAAGAAAAACAACTGGTGCCAAAACCGCCAACATATGAAGAATCTTTACAAGATCTTATGGAAGGAAAAAAAGAGATTTATGTTGATCCTAAGTACTTTCCTGAAGAACCAGAATTACCACCAGAATATGATGAAGACGAGGAGATAGATTATGGATTAGATGATGAAGATATAGTTAATGAGATATTAGGTGATCTTGGTCTTCAAAATTATGATTCTGTTGAAAAGATACTGAATCAACCAGAAATGACACCTAGAAAGACTAAGATCTTTCTCAATAAAATCATAAAGGACGCCAAACAAAGAATAAATCAATTGAGAGGTTACAAAGTGGAACGCAAGTGGAACGAATATTGGACCAAGATTACCAAATCTCAGTTCAGTCAAGACACAGACATACTCAATATTCATTGTGATTTAATTAACAAATCGCTTGTAGACGGTAAAGAAACAGACATCATTTATTCATTCTCAACCAGTGTACTAAATTCAAGTTACTCCTTCACCCTCGAACCACGACGAGTTACATTTAATCCAGTTAATAAAACTACAATTTCATCAATCAGAATGTGGGTAACAGATGGAAAAAGAAGATTACTGAATCTAAATGGAGCGGAGACAGCTTTTTCACTAATTTTAAAAAGCGTAGAATAATATAACATAAAAGTATAAATGAAACCGTATGAATTCAAGAGGTTTTATCATCCAAAACTTGGTAGATTTGTATATCAACACAAAGGGTCTGGACTTATCGTTGATAATATTTTTAAACCGTTAAACAGTGTGGCATCATCTGTTTTCAAGAAATTTGCTAAGCCAATAGCAAAGAAGGCATTAGAATCAGGGGTTTCCCATGCAGGTGATCGTCTGGGTAAGGCGGTATCAGAGAAGTCAGGAGACCTAATAATGAAAAAATTGGCAAATTTGAGAAAAGGAGCTACAACACAAAGGGCAATTGTTCCATCCTCACCCATTAAACAGCAAGATGAAAGTACTGATATGATCCTCAATAGATTGATATCAGGATCTGGAAGAAGGCGTAGAGTCTTCAAATAAATAACATGATAGCAAAATTATATAATATTCCTATAATAGTATAAATGGCTTTTAGAAATGAAGTTTTACAAAGAAATGAGTTAGTGCGTTTCCAACTTGATGATGTAATTAGAGCCCCAGCCAATGGTCAACATCAGGAGAAAAATGGATATACATTTACAATCAATGATCGATCGAGTTTTTACGATTGGTACAATGCTTATTTCGAGGTCCAGTTCCAGGTACAAAGAACGGCTGATGGTACAGCCTATGGTGCAGATCGTATAACAGTTATTAATGGAGCTCATTCACTCATTTCTCATATGATGATTAAAAGCGCTGGTAAAATTGTGTACGATACTGATAATTTAAACAAGGTCGTTTTTGTGAAAAATTTACTGGAATATAGTGACGATTTTAGTCGCTCAGGAGCCAAGAATAGTCTTTGGTATTTAGATACAAATCATCTTACAGCTAATGCTAATCAGAATACAGGATTCGAGGCTAGACGACTTTTAACAAACGGGAATTCTGATGTCAATAGAATCATACCTCTTAATCGTTACAGTTTTTTTGAAGAGTTGGAGGGTAAGATACTGGTACCAATGCAGCTTGAATTTACTTTAAAGCTACCGGATGATAGAGAACTACTTCAAAAACTTGACGCAGTTGATGATGGAAGGGTTATCATTAACAGATTTTTACTTTGGGTCCCCAAATTGACTCCAAAGGACAGTCTGTATGATACAGTACTGTGCAAAAGTAATGAGAGCGAATTTCGTCTATTGTTCTCGCGAATTTTCGACGATATGTCGGCGAAATTTCGCGAGGTATTTCGCGTCGCTCAATGCGATATTTCGAAGAAAATGCGGCGAAATGATGCGAATTCTTTCGAAATTTCGAAGTAACGAACTTTCCTTCCTGCGAACTCTTTCGAAATTTCGAAGAAACGAACTTTTCTTACTTTCGAAATTTCGAAGAAATGAACTTTCGTTTCTTCGAATTTTCGAAGCACTGAACTGTCGTTAAAAATACACTGTACATTGTAATTGCAGTAACATACATAACTCGGAACCAAACGCGCTTTGTTGATTTATTTACACCACGACTGAAGAGCGTTTCAAAAATGAGCTAGAGAGATTTATCCCGCACTCTGCTTCAGTAAAGTAACTGCCCGTTTGTTTTTAGACAAGACAAACCTTCAAGGACTGAATCATAATGACAACAAGCAGGATTGTAAAACTCCACGATCTGGATTACGCATGCATATTTCTCGTTGAAATCTAACTCCGATTGAAGGTCAAGCTTGCAATGTTTTGATCCTCTTCATAGAGAAAAAGCGCTTTCACTTGCATACCAGTAGTTCGAAAATGTGAATGATTTCAGAGAAACATAGAATCGGTTCAACAATTCACCAACGTCAAAAAATTATGACAAATGTCTATAGATCGTTTTCACTGTCACGCCATAAAAAAATAAATCGAAAACCATCCAGTGGAAAAAGTCAAGAATTCGTGATGTTGTAGAAGATAAATGAAGAAGACACTTCTCCAAGTTTTAGGCCTGTGCGTTTCCCCAAACTTCAGATACTTGTCAAAATGTTTTGCAGAAATTTACAGAGCCCAGTATGAAAACGCCATGTTAGTGCACCAATATGGCGGCCGGAAAATAGTGTCAACATCTGCTACTTACTTTGGCTATCTAGGCGAGTGATCATCTGTACTGAACAGACAGCTATTTACCTAAGCACTTTTCCTAATGCTTTAAATTCTAAAAAGGCTCAAAACCATGAGATAAATATATATTTCTCAATAAACTCTATCGTCGCCTCGTGTCACGCACCGCTATAACTCAGAAATTCAAAATGCTCTGGTTTCCAAACGAAGCACGCTATTGAGCTTTAAAATTGCAAATGGAAACAAATTTACCGCCTCTTATGCCTGAGAGGATAAAAACTTTCGTGGCTCTTTAGTTTTGGATTTTAGAAAATGATGACGTCACGTGAAAACGATCTATTATTTGCCGTGGGCTGTAAAACTAGTGTCGTCACACAACGCGTGACAACACTTTGTTAAGAACGGCTGCGTAGGAGACTACTGTAAACCTAAGTAAATGTAAGAAACAAATCTTGATTCATCATCTGGTTTATTTAAGGTTTACATTGCATTCCAAAAACAAAGAAAACGAATCTGAAATCTACCTAGATTACATGCAAAAATACACACACTGTTGCTAACAAATTAATCTTGCCTAGTTTGTTTGTCGCTACTTTTTCTGAAGTTTTGGCAGCGTTTGTGTGGTCTGTTTGAATAAATTTGTTTGTACTAAATATTAACTGTTGGACTAGTGCAATGCAGAGTTTATTTTAACGCATTCGGTGTTAGTCAGAGGAATCTTGAGCATTAGAGTCTCTGTTAGTTGCGTTGGTTATCTTGACGGCTTGCGCGTGCCGCCTCTGCTGTTACAATGTACTTACCTCAGCTAGCCTCGAAATTTCGCTGCATTCTTCAAAACTTCGAAACACGCTTCGAGCATTCTTCGAAATTTCGAAACATTTCCTTCGAAATTTCGCGAATCTTCTCGAATTGTCGTTCGAATTGTCGTTCGAATTTTTGCTGGAACATTCGCATACAATTTCGAAATTTCGAAAGTGTCAAGACAATAACGCTTTCGAAAATTCGTCGAAAGTTCGGCGATATTTCGTTTCGTTCCAAAAATCGCTGGTTTTCGTCGAAAAGTGGCGAAATGTCTCGAAATTCGTCGAAATTCGCTCTCATTACTTTTGCACAGTACTGTAAGTTCATTGGTTCTTTTTTAAAACAGGATAAATGGACGTATCTCAGAGAAATGTATCAAATGTCAAGTCCGAGGCATGGTAGTGGATTCTTCCAGATTTCTTCTAGTATTGACAATGTCAAAGCAATAAATGTATACCTACAACGAGCTAAAACAAGGAATTCGGCGGCAAATCCATATGAATTTGATACATTTAATATAAATGCCGATCGTGGGAATGGTAGTCATTTGACAACATGCAGATTGGAATACGGGAATGGAGTATTCTACCCAGAAGCTGAATACGATTCTGAAAGCAAAGTAAGAATCTTTAATGATTTAATGTCTTATGCAATGAGAAAATCAGATTACAACACCGGAACGCAGTTGAATCTAGCTAATCATAATAGTCTATACTCACTAATCTATTTCGATCTATCATATCAGGCAGAGAAAGTAACAAGAGATCCCAAACAGTTGATTTTTAGGTATAAACTCAATGCTAATAGTGCTGACGAAAGTCCTTTCAGCATACATGCTATCGTTTTATATGAAGAAACAGTGGTCATTGACAAAGTCGGAAATGAACTGGTTATAGTATGAGCCCACAAATGAAATAGTAATATGAAATCAAGTCAATAACTCCTATTTATTTGTATATGTTTTGTAACTGGAATTATATAACATATATTATATGACTGAACTTCATGAAATCAACGTAAGACTTTCAGATAATCAAAAAAAGAATCTGAGTAATGCTTACCATAAAAGGGAAACAATTGTTCTAAGACTAACAAATGATTCTCTTAATGGAAACGACACTCTTTATGTTCCAGCAATGGTAAAAAAAAGATTACAAAAAAATCGCAAATTGAACAAAGGAATGGACATCAAATTAGCCAAAACGAATATCAGGAAACAAGTCGGTGGAAGTCTTTTGAGTACCGTATTAACGCTTGGAAAATCATTCGCACCAACAATTGCCAAAACGCTTGGACTAAGTGCTTTGGGAGGACTAGCGAGCGAAGGGGCTTCTCAATTGGTTAAAGCAATCTCTGGGAAAGGAGTACAGACGGGTGGTTTTCTCTTGCCACAAGACAAAATTAAAAAGCCGATAGAATATAAACATCTTTTATCGACGAAACAAAAACAGGATATATTAAATGCCCTTCAATCGGGTTCAGGTGTTCGTATAAAACCAACCAAAACACAATCAGGTGGATTTTTAGGAACTCTGTTACTAGCTAGCATCGGTATTCCACTAGCTATTGAAGCCATAAAAAAGATGACTGGAAAAGGAGCTCCACAGTTTGGTATACCACCTCCTTGGTCAAAACATGGTACAGGAGCACCTAGAATTGGATTACCAAAAATACCCCCTCCTTTTTATAGTTTTCCACCATATGTCACAGGTAATGGTAAAAAAAAAAGAACAACCAAAAAAAATCAGGAAAGGGACTACTATTGGGAAAAAACAGCCCTTTTCAAGGAGTACCCATTTTGGGGGCAATATTGTAAAACCAAAATTTTATAAAAACACCCCTTTGAGTAACCATGATGTAATAAAATGGTGCAAATATTTAAATATACCAATCAATGATGTTCTGTCAAGGAATGAAAATGTTCCACATAGCCATAAACAGGCGTTATTCATCTACAATCTTGAACCAGCTTATATGTCAGGATCTCACTGGGTAGCCACTTATGTTAAGGATAATGTAATAAATTATTTTGATAGTTTTGGGATGTCCCCGTTTCAAGAAATCGTAAATCATGCCAAAAAAAAAGAATTTGACTCTGTTACACCAAAACAACCAAATTCAAAACTTGATCACAACCAGTTGTGGGTATTTCTGTTTGTACTTTCTAAATGAAATGAATAAGGGAAATTCATATTACGATTTATTACAAGTATTCGACATAAATGATACAATGAAAAATGAGAGATTTATCGAGCATTATTTTAGAAATATCTAACTTATATATATTATGAAATCATATTGCGTCAAAGAAAGGAAAGTGACTGAATGTACTGAGCCTTCAGGTTACAAAACAACTAAAAATGGCAGACTAATGTTCTTTTGTACTTGTGCTTCATGCGACATTAAAAAGACCAAATTTGTTAAAAAAGAGAAACAGGTGGGAAACGGACTAGCCCGTTTGAAGGGGCGGGCATATTAAGCACTGTTGGTGATACAGCAGCAGAATTATTTTTAACCAAAGGAGTACCTTATCTTGGCAAAAAAGCAGTTGAAATGGGTAGATATTACACATCAGAAATGCTACGAGATCCAAAGTTACAGAAAAAAGCTATTGATTATGCTTATAAACTTAATCCAGCAATTCAAAATGTTGGATCTCAAGC
>NC_090895.1:12363227-12370727 GCF_036669925.1 Montipora capricornis | reverse complement strand
AGAAGACGTCAAAAGTGGTAACCTTCCCAACAGTTTTGTCTATGATTGTACCTTCCGCCGTTGAAAACTTCAAAACCTACCCTCGAACGTGACGGCAAGCGCTAGTCATGTGACTTCCAGCAGTTTGAGGTTAGCCGCAAACGTGGATCTAAAAGTCTCTATTGAAGGATTAGAAAGGTGAATCAGTTACTGAAGCATTTAAAACCATCTTCAGAGATAGAAAACCACAATATCTATGGGTTGATAAAGGTAAAGAGTTCTATAACAAACACTTGAAGGACTTGTTAGACAAAAATGGGATACTTATGTACTCCACTGAAAATGAGGAGAAATCCTCAGTTGTCGAAAGATGGAATCGCACAATTAAATCCAAAATGTGGAAGCAGTTTACTGTTCAAGGTAATACACAGTATTTGGATATGTTACCCAAACTAGTAAAACAGTACAACAACACAAAACATTCAAGCATAAAGATGACACCTGTTGAAGCTAGCAAAAAGAGCAATGAAGGAACTGTTTACTTTAATCTATATGGTGATATGGAACAAGCAACATCTAAACCTAGTTTTAAAGTTGGTGATAAGGTCAGAAGTATAAACGGAATGTGTTTGACAAGGGTTACACACCAAATTGGACTGAAGAAGTGTTTACAGTTGATAAAATCCAATACACTAATCCAATAACATACAAACTGAAAGATCTCAGAGGTGAAGATATTCAAGGAAGTTTTTATCAACCTGAATTATTAAAAGCCATACAGGATATTTTTCGTATTGATAAAGTCATTCGAAGAAGCAAGCTCTGGTAAAATGGAAGGGATACAGTGATGATTTCAATAGCTGGATACCATTGAAAGATATTGAAAACATATAAAACATTTAAACTGAAGTTATGTAACATATATAATCGAAATACAGTCAATGCTGTGATTGCTACATGTAGCCAAAAATATGAATTATTTCTGGATATATTTAAACGCACTTGAAAAATCCATTTAGAATTAAAATACATAGTGCAATTATATGAATATAATATCGATAACAAAAAAACAACTTGAAAAACTTTCCAAATCAGACATTCGAAAAATTTTGATAATTCCACCATTTAAAATAAAAGACAAATCGGATTTTGACAAAAGATATCTTTTGTTGGAAAAACTAGGGGTCCTTGAAAAATACAAAAAAATGTCTAAAACCGATCTCATAAATTCGTTGTTGCATAAAAGAGACAAAATAAGATTTGTTCAAAAGGACGAGGATGATGATTTATTTGTGTGCGAAATAATACCAAAATGCAATTCAACATTTGATTACGAGATAAACAAGAACATCATCGTCGATTTTTCTCCATTTACACTAAACAATGATGACAAAAAATATTGCAAAATTAATATGGACCTAATGAAAAATCCTTTTGTTATCGAAAGATGCCACAAAAGCTTTCAAGAGCAACAAGAATCTGAATCTGGATCAGAATCTGAATGTGAATACGACGAATTTTTTCTTAAAATGGGCTTGAAATTAAAATTTGACACTTATGAAAATGGTCCACATACAACCAAAATATTGAGAAAATAACAAAATTAAACGCGACATGTCCGAAAATAAAATATAAAGCATATATATGGGAGAATGTATTTTATATCCTGACGAACAACGATCAGACGATTTGACAAATATCATCATGGAGAAAATGTGTCCAAAAAATACTGACAAAAGAGAAGAAATCGACTTTAAAAAATATATAGAATCGATTATATCATGGGGAAAGGAAACAATCAATCACGAAAAAAACCACATTGAAACGCAGCACATTTAAAATAATACATATAGTTATGTTATATGGAAGACAAAATTATGGAATTAAAAAGAGGTCGCCCTCGATTTTACACTGACGAAGAAAGGAGACAACGAAAAACCGATTATATGTTACACAAGCCTTGGTATTGTGACATATGCAAAAACGATAAAAATTACAGTCTAGCAGGCAAACATTGTCATCTCAAAACCAAAAAACATCACAAAAATAAAATTCCGCATAATGAATTCGAAATAGACAAATAAAAATTGACGGTTCAAAGTGTTCATTCACTGGACACTTCGAATTTTTGTACGTATTCAAACGCACATCTATAGGTACTTAAAGAAATAATATCTATAGTGAATATATATAAATGATTAATATCTCATATAATAATATGAATAAGAGTAATCTTAAAAAGCTCAGCAAATCTGAACTGATCAGATTATTATTAAAGCAAGAAAAGAAAAATCCCAAAATTGTCACATCAGATTATACCAAACCAGTACCAGCACCAAGAACTATAAAATCAATCAGACCAATACCAACACCTCGCAAGAGTGTGAATCAAATGGTTCAAGATTATGAAAAAAACATAATTCTTCCACCAATAGAGTTCAGAGATGGATACAAACCAGTGCCAGCACCAAGAACCAAAAAACCAGTGCCAGCACCGAGAACTAAGATAGAGCAAACAGATAAAGCTCTGAAAGGGTTCACAAAGTCTTATGAGATAAATATCAAAAACGACAAAGACCCATTAGTGCAACTAAACAACACAAGGAAGGCTGTTGCCAACCATATTGAAAACATATTAATATCAATGAAAGGACTAAAATTTGTTGAAACGCTTAAGGTAACATTTACAAAAATGTCAGATGGAGAAATAGTGTATAAGACCGCTTATTTCAACAGCTCAGTTCAAACTATCATAAATAATACAGAAATAGACAAATCCATTCAAGTATCAAAACAAGACATACTAAATAAGATAGCAGTTTGGATTTCAGAGGGATCTGGTTGGACTGTTGAATCAGTCAAAAACCATTATCTCAATATCGTAAAATATGAACCAATGAAAGGATCTTCTTATATAAAACTACCCACAGAACTCAGAAACAGTGCAAAGGGATTGATCAACATGAAAAATGAGGATAATGAATGCTTCAGGTGGTGTCACATCAGACATTTGAATCCTCAAGACAAATACCCACAGAGTATTAAAAAAGTTGACAAGCAATTCATTGAAAATTTGGATTATTCAGGAATTGAATTTCCAGTCACTACCAAACAGTACAAGAAAATAGAAAAGCAGAATGAAATAAACATCAATGTTTTCGGTTTTGAAGACAAACAACCATATCCAATTTATGTTTCAAAAGAAAATTATGAAGACCATATGAATTTATTATTAATCACAGAAAATGAAAACAAGCACTATGTATTAATCAAAGATTTCAACAAGTTTATGTACAATCAAACAAAGCACAAAGAGAGGAAACATTTTTGCATGCATTGTCTTCAGTGTTTCAGTTCTGAAAGAGTATTAACTGATCATAAAGAAAACTGTATCCAAGTGAATGGCACACAAGCGATAAAAATGCCAACAAAAAATGATAACATACTAAAATTCAATAATTTCCATAAACAACTACCAGTGCCATTTGTTATCTATTCAGATTTCGAGGCTATTACTGAAAAAATTCATGGATGCCAACCCAATGATGATAAATCATACACAGAGGCTTATCAGAGACACACAGACTGTGGTTATGGATATAAGGTTGTGTGTTGTTATGATGATAAATACACAAAACCAGTACAAATTTATAGAGGTGAAAAAGCTGTTTACAAATTTATGGAAGCTATGCTGGATGAAGTCAAATATTGCAAGAAGGTTATGAAAAAATATTTCAATAAACCATTGAGAATGACTAAAGATGATGAAGAAAAATTCCAAAAAGCTGATAAATGCCATATATGTGAGAAAAAATACAATAAAACTGATGTAAGAGTAAGAGATCACTGTCATATAACCGGCAAGTACAGAGGATCCGCTCATCAAGATTGTAATCTTAACTTTAGAATAACTGATAAAATTCCAGTAATATTTCACAATCTGCGTGGGTATGACAGTCATTTTATAATGCAAGAGATTGGTGAAATAGCTAAAAAACACACATATACAAATAAAAAAGGTGAAAAGTGCCAAATGAATATCAATGCCATACCTAACAACATGGAGAAGTATATGGCTTTCATGTTGGGTAATCATCTGACCTTCATTGATAGTTTTCAATTTATGAGCTCAAGTCTTGATAAACTAGTTAGCAACCTACCAAAAGAAACATTAAAATATACATCTCAAAAATTCAAAGGTGAAAAACTAGATTTAATGTCACAAAAAGGAGTATATCCATAGTACGACTTCATGGACAGTTTTGATAAATTCAATGAAAAACTGCCATCAAAGGAAGACTTTTACAGCATCTTAAATGATGAGCATATAACAGATGATCAATACAAACATGCTCAAAATGTATGGAACACTTTTAATCTGAAAAATATGGGTGAGTTCCATGACTTATATCTCAAATCTGACATACTTCTGTTAGCTGATGTATTCGAAAACTTTCGAAAGACCTGTCTGCAATACTATAAACTGGACCCATGTCATTATTTTACCAGTCCTGGGCTTTCCTGGGATGCTATGCTAAAAATGACTGATATCAAATTAGAGCTTATGACTGATATTGACATGTTTCAATTCATTGAAAAAGGCATGCGTGGAGGTATCAGTTACATAGCCAACCGATACGGAAAGTCGAATAATAAATACATGAAAACATATGATGAAAAGGCGCCCTCAAAATATATCATGTATTTAGATGCTAACAATCTGTATGGTTGGGCAATGAGTCAATATTTACCAACTGGCGGTTTCAAATGGATGACTAAAAACCATATTGATAAGATAGACTTAGCCAAGTACACAGAAGATAGCAATAAAGGTTTAATACTAGAAGTCGACCTAGCATATCCAGAAGAACTACATGATTTGCATAATGACTACCCTCTGGGACCTGAAAAAATAAAAGTCAACGAAGATATGCTTTCTAATTATTGTCAAGAAATAGCCGACAAATTTAATGTATCAACTGGTTCAGTTCATAAACTGATACCTACATTAAGCAATAAAGAAAAGTACGTTCTTCATCACAGAAACCTACAATTGTACACTGATCTTGGTTTGAAAATAACTAAAGTCCATCGAGTACTAGAGTTCAATCAGTCCGCATGGTTGAAGCAATATATTGACTTTAATACTGAGAAAAGAACTAATGCTAAAAATGCTTTCGAGAAAGATTTCTTCAAACTAATGAACAACAGCGTCTTTGGTAAAACAATGGAAAACATTGGAAAAAGAGTAGATGTCAGATTAGTGACGGATGAAAACAAACTATTAAAAATGGCTGCTAAACCAACATATGTTAGCAGCAAGATCTTTAATGAAAATTTAGTAGCTGTTCATAAGATCAAAGAAACACTAACCTTAAACAGACCGGCATATGTGGGTATGTGTATCTTAGATCTAAGCAAGACGTTAATGCATGATTTTCATTACAACTACATAAAACAAAAATACGACAGTAAAGCAAAATTATTATTCACAGACACAGACAGCTTAACTTATGAAATTGAAACTAATGATGTGTATCAAGACTTTTGGAATAATAAAGACAAATTCGATAACAGTGATTATTCGCAAGATTCACAATATTTTGACAAGACAAATAAAAAAGTAATCGGTAAATTCAAAGATGAGGCAGCAGGTATACTGATAACCGAATTCGTTGGATTAAGATCCAAAATGTATTCATACATGAAAGACAATGACAAAGGCGGAAAAACTGCAAAGGGAATCAAGAAGAATATCATCAAAAAGAACATCACTCATGAAAATTATAAAAACGTACTGTTTAATGATGAACAAACGCATCACACAATGAAAACAATCTGAAGCAACAACCATAAACTCGGAAGCTATGAGCTTAATAAAGTGTTATTATCTTGCTTCGATGACAAATGATATATAAAAGAAGACGGAATCAACAGTTACGCATACGGACACCATGCAATCAAAAATTAAACTCATCATTCTTCACCGCAGCTGTGCCGGTCTACATTCCCACGAAATGACGTCATGTAAAGTCTTACTCAGTGTTGACGAGTTCCTTCCGTTCGTATGGTTTAGTTTGCAATCTTTTACCTCGTCGGGTATTCATTAAGTTTTCTTTAAAAGTCTTCAATTTACATACACTCTTTATTTGAGAATCCAATCTTCTCCGCGATTTTTCATATCCCAGTATCTTCTTGTATTCATTCAAAACAACAATGTATCGATTCACCTCATCCTCAGTACCACTGATATCCATTGTTTCCAAGCTGTATATTTCTCTGTTCATATCAAAGGTAAATTGTTGTTCTCGACCCATTTGACTTTCAATAACCATAATACTATCCTGAATTTTTTCACATGCAGATTCAAATCTTGCAGTAAGCTGTTCCAGTGATGGAGCCATAATGTTTTCGTTGTAATCACACAACTCAAACTCAATCTCAAACTCAAAGTTTTTACCAAATGAGTAATTTATGGGTATATTTCTGATTGGTTAAAAAATCATACGACCATCTCGTGATGACTAATGTTCCTGGGGGAACCCCCTATTGTATGACATCATCGACTTCATGTGTTTCCTAGAAAGTCACGCTTTGTGATTCTTTCATGTTCCATTTGATTGATTACGTGAATATTTGATCATGTAGTGTTTCACTTGGTAGTATTATTTTTAAAAAACATATAGATTTCCAAAATATAAGATCAAAAATACGAGACCAAAAAATTGGAAGCCATTAAATGGAAAGTAGTATGGAGTTGGGTTTGGTAACAGATCAAAAATTGATCTGGTACCCCCTACTCCTATACTACTTACACACCATTCTCGGACGTCAACTTCAGCAGAGAATCTGCTGAGAAGCATTTCTTCTTCTTCCTCTTCAGCAACTTGCATCGCATGTTGGGCAGCTTCATCTTCGTTCGGTACCAGCTCTATACTTTCGTCGTGTGGCACAAAATCCCCTGTCGCCGATACGAAACTATTCTCTGAGGCGTCAGACAAATATTCTGACTCATCTTCTGACGAAACTTGCGTATTTTCATCCTCTGAACTCGACATATTCCTCTTAGATTCTCTTGACTCGATGGTCTCGAAGATGCTCGTGATGAGAATCTGACGTCACAATGCGATCAGCCGCTGAAAAATTGTCAGCTCATATGGAACACTATTTCAGCAATGGGGGACGGAAAAATCGTGATTTCGGTCCGACAAATTGTGAGGTTAAAAGCATTTCTGTTGCTTTATTTTAACATGGATGTTTATTTTGGAACCCAGACTACTATTTTATGTTGAAAAAAAGTCAGAAGAAAAGGGTCGTTTTTCATTTAAGTGGCTTTAAAGGGATCATTGACTAATTCTCATAATGTTAAAGAAAATTAAGTTACTGTACATGTCAATTTTCTTACAGTATCACCCTTACGGGCATGTTAGGATCTCTAAATTCCCAGCTCTCACTTGGCTTTATGGCTGAGTTGGCAGAGCATTAGACTGATATCACAGAGTTTTAGTCAGTTCATCTTAC
>NC_090895.1:12348227-12358227 GCF_036669925.1 Montipora capricornis | reverse complement strand
CTTTCCTATGCCTTAAAGAACCAGAGATATGAAAATTCAGACTAGAATCGGTTATCTCACATGGCGCGTCGCTTGTCTTTATTGACATACAGTAACATACATACAATTCGCTCGCAGATAAATTTCATTCGGTTAAGAGGTAAAACAAACCGAACATTTTCCCATTTCAAGCACTCTCTTACGTTTTATGGAACCAGACATATGAAAATTTAAAACTTCCCGTTCAGAAATCGACCATCTCATTCGTATTTTTTATCAAAACTTATAAATAAGTTTACAACAATGCTTGCAAAAACCTGTTATGTCTGGCTCGTCAAGATAGAGGTCATTTCTAAAACGAAACACTTCTTGTCTCAAGCACTTTCTTACGTCTTAAGGAATCAGAGATCGTGAAAACAACAAATTGACGCGTCGCGTGTCTTGTTGAATTAAAACATTATACCGGTAACTCAAGTTCGCTCGCAACAACAACGTGTTTTCCCATTCTAAGCACTTGCTTATGACTTGTAGAGCCAGAGATGAGAAAATTCCGAATTTTTTTTTTCATTCGTTCCGTTATTAAATTGTTCAGTGCCACCGAAAAACCCAGGAGAAAAACGCAGAAAGAAAAAAGCGTATTGGCTCTTTCTCTGTCGGCGGAGACATCCTTTTAGCGGTGTTAGTAGGAATTGCCTTCTGTTTTGTTTTTTGTTGTGCAGAGCAATGCCATAGATAACACAGTCATGCGAGTGAATAACAAAAGGAAACACGCGCATCAAATGCACGCAAATGCGCGTGTCCGCACGTGTTTTTCAACACGCGTTTACGCAAAAATTGTGCGTGCGTTTTGCGTGTGCGTTGGCCGCTTATCTCTGACCTGTACTGTGAAGGCGTCTCCTGATGAGCTCCTGGCAATGGCGAGAGCACTTGCCTCCAACTAATGCCCGTGTCCCGGGTGCGATGCCCAGACTTGTTGAATTAGTTGGTTTTGTATTCTGCTCCATGAAGCTTCTTCATAGGTTCTCCGGCCCCCCCCCAAATTTCATTTCATTTGACCTGATTTAAGTTGATCTCATTTGTCATTTCCTCCGTTAGAAGAGCACTTGTGCTCGGCTAATATGACCTTGCCACTGAAACAAAGCGATTATTATCATGGGTAGTTGAAATTTCAACAATTATTCAGCAATATGTACAAGTCTGGCCTGTTCAGTTCTAGATTCACAACTCAGTTTTTGAATTGTGAACTTTATTTGCCTTCTGAGCGCCACCTCGTCTTCCTGTCCATACACTGGTCTCCATTTATGCCACGCTGACTCTTTAAGTGGATAGCAATTGAGGAATTCCATAAAGTTCTTCAGCAAGTACGCGCCACAGTCAGTGTCGTTTGTTTGCTGGGGAATAGCTGTATACTTGCAACTTTCAAAGATTAAATGCTGCTGAGAAGAACGCTTAGCACACCATTCGTCTTCCAAATAACGCTTAACTGCTTTTGGAACTCTGTTTGCATTTGCAGAGTCTAGAACCTTCATTGACACTTTTGGAAAAAATATTCTGACGATGATCAAAATCCAGTGGTCATTTTGGCACACTGGAACGACGACAACGCCTTTTTTGAAGATGTCTATGTTCTTGGTCCAATTCCTTGTGGTTTTTGGATTAAAGTTGGTCGCTATTTTTGAGTAAAAACACGAATTAAAAACATGCAAACTGTCCATTTTGTCTTCCTCTAAGAGCGAGCAAATGGAGTGCGCCATAAAAAAGTCCACAGTGTTGTCGTCTAGCTTCTTGCCTTCGTCGAGGAGACATAAGGATCTACTGAAAATCTCGCATTTCCCGTCGGATGATCCCCACGAAAACAATTTCATAGTAGGAACAACGGAAATATCGCTCGCTCTGCATTGCTCTTTTCTGGCTTTTATGATAAGCGC
This sequence comes from Montipora capricornis, assembly GCF_036669925.1. Lineage (NCBI taxonomy): Eukaryota > Metazoa > Cnidaria > Anthozoa > Scleractinia > Acroporidae > Montipora > Montipora capricornis. The sequence continues at coordinate 12,356,320 of NC_090895.1, read as the reverse complement.
TTCAAATGATAAATCGGTGTCAGGTGTGAATGTTGTTTGAGTCTCCACAAAGTGTCTTACATGATTTGCGAGCTCACTTGAAGACTCAAACTTGAGGACCACGGATGTTCCACCTTCATCAGTTAAGCCCTCTGAATTTCGCGTGTGTGAATCTGCCATATACCAAGATGAGGACATGCTGATGCAACCAACGCAGTAGTCCAAAATTCTCAGAACTATGCTAGCCGCATTTTCACCTCGGCATTTCCTGAAGGCGTCTTCCAATGTTGGGAAATCTTCATCAAGGTCAACTTTTTCCCTTATGGTCCCTGCCACAAGTATGATTCAGCATCATCACACCACTTGGTACTTCGTCAAGGGTCAATTGTTGATCACCGCTAGGATCATTTTTTAATTGACACAACTGATGAAAGTGGATCTTATCTCCTAAAAGTAAAATCTCGTCAACGTTGCTCGTTTTCCAACAGTCCACAGCAGTTAAAGTGCTGTAGAAGAGAGCTGTCAATGCAATAATAGAACACTGTTGCCCTGGATAATGAAATAAATCATGAGAGCCCTGGTGAAAAGCTCCTCGACAGATTAAGGTTGGTCACTGGTTTACTTGAGGATCTGACTGAAAGCCACTCCCGTTGAAAGGTTCTGTCTTTGAGTTCACAGACAGGACATGGACCATTTTGCGAAATTTTCTTCTGTCACATTTCTTGTTTTTGAGTTTGCACTTTGACTCCCGCCAGTAGAGTGAACCAAAGGGCGCTCCTGAACTTTGTGTAACAGACCACTTGAGTCTCTTGATTGCGATTCTGACGAGAACAAGATTGTTTTGGCTGAGGCTGCCAACGAGAGATTACCTTTTGTAGTGGTCGTTGGTTTTGTCGTTAGCGGCTTACGTTTCGGAGGTGAAGTTTGCAAGGATGATGGTTGCTTCCGTTTCCTGTTAGACAGTTGGAATAGACATCGTCGAGTTTTGGGAATCGGTGGCTTTGCCTTGTGCGATGTTGAACTGGACAATTTTTGTTTGGGAGGAACGGGTGAAGACAGACAGTTGCGGACCTTGAAAAGCGTTGTGCGAGTTCTCTTGGGCACTTGTCCCTTCTTAGCTTTTCATGCATGCGGCGTTTCGTTGTCGTTCCATTAATGTTCAGTCATTTTCTGCGCTATTATATTTTCCCAAGTAGTATCGTTGTATTCAAATCTTGGGTGATCAGATTCTGATACAATGCAACACTTTTTGTCAGTGTACTCATAAGAAAGCACGTCTTTACACATAAACGTTGTAAAGAGCTCGTCCATGGTCTCTATCCAGTGCTTGTGTGCTGTACTCTACTTCTTGGTGCTTATTGTGTTTCGCCAGCTGCATCCCTGGAAGTGAAACTTTTTTCCTGAAGAATAACACGCAGTGTTAAAATAAGGTGAAGGCTAATGAAATCTTAACATTCAGTAACTTTTTTCAGGTAAAACGCGCGAAGTTGAAATTGAAATTGTAAGTAATTTGAATCTTAAGTAAGCCTCAAGGATACTAATGAAATCTTATCGCAAGGTAATTGTATTTCGCTTGTGAAGCGTTTTTGATCATGCATATGTAATTTACGCTATATATATATATATATATATATATATCTAAACTAGCAGTAATCTCGGATTACCGAAGTGCGTTTGACAGTCGCTTTGGAAGCAAAGGAGAAGGGTAACCCTAACTCTATACCCAAGATTAGCAAATTGCGTTCTCCTAATGTCGAACGCAATTAATTGTTATCAACTAGTCTAGAAGTAATTTCGGATTATTGAAGTGTGTTCGATAGTCGCTTTAAGAGCAAAGGAGAAGTAGGGAAAGAAACAAATCTTATAGGACCGAAGTTTGAGGATACAAGCACACTTGAGATAGTTTAATGAGCGCCGAGTACTGTGACTTATGGTACAGGTTTGAAGTTAACCCCCGTCTGGTGTTGGCATCTTGATGGGAGACCATCGAGATATACGACATGTCTTTGCCTTTCGTAGACGCCATATGCATCGCAATGCCTATTTTTCATTCGAAATACTCATATTTAACGGAATCCTGAACATTCATCATCACTTTAAGAGGTGAAAATCTAGGAGTAATCATCGATTATGAAGTGCGTTCGTTGGAGAACGTATCATTTGATGAGCCGAGATGCCATGACGACGATGCCTTAATACAGATTTCTTTAAAGAACGTCTACCAAAAGTATTAATAACGGTATGTGATGCTTGTGAAAATGAAATCTGGATTTTGTTGAAATTGTCTGAAAGATTATGACTAAGAAATCTCCCTTGCCAAAAATCCGTGTTTTGGTGCAGATTGACTCATAGAAATAAATCACAAGGTGCGCGATCATGTGCATATGACGTATCAATGCATGTATGACGTAATTCAAGATGGCGCAGAAAAAGCAGACGGACGAAAAACAAAAACTTGCTAAACCTCTCTTTATGCACAAGATACCTAAGATTAGGAATTGCCTTCTCCTAATGTCAAACGCAATTATCATGAAGGACTGAGTGGAATGGAAAGAGAAATAATTTTGCAAACAGACGGAGGCACTGGGTTGGTTGAGACACCCTACCTTTTCTTGCACATTCTTTGGCATTCCTGAAGCACAGTCTCAGGAATAGGATCTTCTCAGCATACTGATGAGTTAAAATCTGGTCCATTACCAAAAAAAAAAACAAAGGACACATCTTTATTAAAGGTAATAACTGACTTGTTTGGAGTACTTTCAAGACTTGACCCCCAAAAAGTTTTCTTGCTCCTTCAAAACAACTTTACGGAGGGTAAGGCTTAGCTCAGTCAGATGCTACTTCGAATGGGGATGATGTAGCAGCTGTCGGAACATATAATGTGATTGGCTCGCTACCGTAATGACCTAGCTTGGGTTAGCTCGTGTCAGTTTGCTCGAGTGTGAATTTTTCAGGCGTTATCTTAAGATCCAGCGCTGAAGAAAAGCTGTAGTAAGTTAATGTAAAGTAAGAAACTGAAATTGGTCGCATTACATACACGAAGTTGGTTGCCCTGCTAAATATTTGTTTTTGCAGTTTGTGTGCAGCCTCGAAACCTTGGTTACTATAGTGCTGTAAGGATATGAAGTTTCGAAGAAGCATGGAGGCGTGTTCCACTGTTAAATGACCATAGTCACCAGTGCCAAGCCCTAGACCAAACAGCTCCCTCAAGCAAAATCCCCATTCTTTGCACTGTATAAAGAAATCGAACAAAACAAAGGGAAGAATCATCACGTTTCAATGACACCTACTCGAATAGTTTCATAAGCTATTAAGGTGTCCCAAACTCTTCACAATCAACCTTGTATTAAAACTGTTTGTTTACCATTTATCCTTTCTTCTTTTCCCCTAACATTTTAATTTACTTCTTAATCACAATTGTAATATTTCATTAGTACTATGTATCTTCTTCAATATTTAATTTGTAAATATTCATATGTATATTCTATTTTTCTTTTTCCAACACTGTAAATTAATGTTTGTGTGAGTTTAAATTAAAATTGATTGATTGATATTGACAAGGATAATTTTCTTGATGTTAAGGAGGCTCGAATGGGTTTTTCTGTTGCTATAGTGCTTGTGAAACGATGAAAGATACCAAAGAAGGATATTTCATAGTGTAGGAAAACTATAAATATCTTTGCAAATCTATTGTTGGGCAATACTTTAAGGGCACTTTTGACGTCATATCGGTTACCATGGCAACACGCCAGATCCACAAAAAGGTTCCTCTAAACTTCAGTTTTTGAAAATTATCTGAAAAAATAAGTCAGTGACCTACCGTTTTTATTTCTTTGTTGGAAATCTCTCTAAATTCTTTAACTTATTAGCGAGTATGACAAAAAGTTATCTAGTAGAATTTAAGATACATCGAAAAATTGTGCTAGATAAATTTCCCCGAAACTTTTTTATTTAAAAGTGCCATCGTGAATGATACGTGCATGCAAAAAATCAAGGTAGGTCACCGCGCAAAATTTCGAGATAGAGAGGAAATTTTTCCACAGGTTTTATTTCCGGTTCGCGCGATTTTACTTCCGGTGTGCTGCAAGCGGTACTTTTCATAGAAATTCGATTCATTCAGCTGACGTGTGTTTCCTAGTTATCCATGGTGTGTGTAGGTTACTCGCGCGAGCGGCTAAAAACCCTTTCGAGTCTCCTCAAGGTAAATGAAACAAACAGCAAACCTCCAAGTCAAAAATATCAATTTCTTTCTCCATGCCATCATCAAATACTTTTTGTCTCATGGTCTTCGCAATCTTACGCCACTTTTGGAAAACCTGTTAGTCAACCGTGAAGAATTGGCTTAATAACACCACTGGTAGTTCAGTTAAATTAACGAATTAAGTGCAAAGTAAATGTCAGTAGCAAAGCTGCAGCTAATTCCATCAACGTTGGTTAACCCATTTAAACAATTGAAAATCCTACTCAGTTAATAACTCTATCTCACTCAGTTTAGAATGAAAAAAGACATAAGGGCAAAAGCAGAAGGAGAAGTCCCCCCTATACCCACTAACTCAGTGGTTTTCTGCTACGCGCTCTCTTTCGTTGGTTACATTTCACACCAGTTACTACAGGGTGTGTTCACTGAAAGCATGGGTGGTTAGTAAAAATAAAATGGAGTAATCTCGTTGAAGGGAACATTTGCTACATCCGGAAAGTTGAAATCAGAGGTGCGTTTCTGTTATGTATTATTGTAAATGACAAAAGAATTTTAATCTATTTACTATAATTTGTTTCCGGTTATGATCCAATGTAATAAGAGCAAATATAACACAAATTATTTGCACAGTTCATTTCAACTATTGGTTTGCTGGACGACCAAAAATGGAATCATCAAAGTTATTGAGGTCTCGAAGGAGTTCTGATAAAAGAAAGAAGAAAGAGAAAGTTGAAAACGCGAAAAGAAGACAAAGTCGTAATGCGCGTATGGGAGAAACCAACACCTCTCGACAACAGCAAGAAGAAGCGGCCCCTGAGACCCAAGGAGTGCAATACAAATGAAAAAAAAATCCTTAATGTGACAGATTCACGATATCACAAACATGCACTCTACTTCTTCAGTAAGTGGAAGGAAGCAGAGATGGGGAACCTACATGTAGTGGACCAGAGTACCCTGAAAATGCTGGAGACTGAGATTGGTAGAGGTTGTTTTGGAACTTGCTTCTTAGCAAAGTACTGCGCACGGACAGTTGTCGTGAAACAACAGCAGAACTGCCAAGCTAGTAAACACGAGTCAAGAATGATAGCCAGACTAAGCCATCCCAACACCGTCTGTTTTATCAGTATTGTATAACGGGAAAATAGAATTGATATTGTTACCAATTTTTACCACGTCAATGGAGAACGGTTAAACCTTGACAGTATTCCCGTTGAAAATACCAGCATCGATTGGACAGACCTTTTAAGCGGCCTGTTTGACGGAGTACACCACTTGAACGACAGCGTAAAGATCCTTCATAACGACATCAAGTTAAACAACGTAGTTCTAGATGGGCCTAGCTCAGCAGAAGCAGAAGCTGTGCTGATAGACTTTGGAAAAGCTACCGATCAAAGCAGCCCTAAAACATACCAAAAGCCTGCAGATACCAAGAAATTCAAACATCTTGCCCCCGAACTTGGTCAACCAAACGGTAAACAGAGCATGAAATCCGACATACACTCGTTAGGATTCTTAATGAGAGGGTTGAAATGTAAAGTTGAATATTTCCCGTCAATCTTTGTTAAGGTTACTTCCCACCTTCGCGGGTGCCCTTCGCCAAAAACATTGTACATGCGCAAGTTTAAATAAAACCCCAACAAACTATATATCATTAGAAAGCTTAATAAATGTACTTGACGAAAAAAATACAATTTTAGCGAAGTTTTCTTTCAGGAAGTGTCACAGGCCGGTAAGGCGTGAAACAACCGAGGGTTCTTCTATTGAATTTATCGGCTATCGGATTCCAAAGTACGAGCAAAATGGCTGCACAGTCTTATTCACAAGGCATCAATGAACAAAAGTGTGTCAAGCTTTTTCGATATTCTGATTGGTTGTCTAGATATCCACATCTAAAGTTGGAGTAGCTAAAAATGTGCGAGACGTGTTGCGTAAATGGACGCCACGCGAAAAATATGTTAAACATCAAAATTTCCCGACACTTTTGTTTGTCATTATATATGGAATGTTCTGGCGAAATTTCACGACAATCCACCAAATCTGCATACCCTATAAATTCGGTCAAAGTGGATGTATTTCTCTCAAAATCATATGGGAGATTTTTGCTTGTAAAGGTTCGTAAGCAACTCGCGCCACGCCTGGAGATTATCTCGCCTGATCAAACCGCAAACCAATGGAACGACAGGACCTCCTACCGTCTGTGACAATAAATGAAGATTTCCCGGGAAAAGCATTGCATTGCAACTCGTTTGTCAGTCGAGTGGAATTCAGGACGTCGACACAATTACAATGGGCAAAGTCACTAAAGGCAAAGGCGGAAAATGTGCCGCTGAAAAACAAGAGGCGACTAGTAACGAATCGACGGACAGCTGAAGTGCTCCAGTGTTTAGGGCTGTTGGTATCGCATTTTTCTTTTTTTTCATCGCTTCCACCAGATTCCGACGAAGAATCTTGTCCACAAACTGCACTGGCGTTGACTTTGATTCTTAAGGTACTTGCTCCAAGGATTTTCGCCGGCTCCGGGTCTTCAGGAGATGCCGAGATTGTCGAAGGTTTTTGCCCAAACCAAGAGCCTTTGTCGCTTTCGGCGAGGTTCTATTTCTTTCTTCTTTGGGCCGGTTTTTTTTCTTTTCTTTACCCAAGAACTTTTTTCTGCTTTTTATTTTTCCATACGAGTTATTAGAGCTTCCACGTGGGAATTTTGTCAAGTACATGATGTAAATAAAAATATACAAATAACATGAATACGAGCGTGAGCTTTTGCCGCGAAAATTTCCCCAAGAAGTCTCGCCCGTTGACAAGATTATGACACCTTCACAGTTTATTAACTTTGTTTGAAAATACGTTTTTTCTAAATAACTCGGCCGCTTTTTGAGATTTTTAACATTTTCCTTTTGTAAACGCTAGATAAAATGACTGACCTAACTTTTGTCAAATAAAAAAAAAGCGATTTTTTCGGCCTCTGAAGGTGGGAAGTAACCTTAATATGTATCGATCGTGCCTTCGCTTGGACCCCTCACAGCAACCAACAGTTACTGATTTGTGTCAGCAGTTGAGATGATGCAAACAGACACATTCGGTAAACCATCTTCATAGTGTAACATTGCCGATTTAAAGAAAACAGTTTCAGTTACGCCACAAAATGATTGCGATAAGGACACCGTAGCTTAAAGAAGACAGCTTTAAGGGTTAAGAATTCAATTATTTATTCATAATTTTAATAATATTCGCTATCTTTATCAACATGAGGCTATTAACTTAAGAAAAATTTTAATATGTATATATTTATTAGCTTTATCGTAGTGTCCCCAATTAGCCACCGAGCTAAATACTCAAGACACTTGAATAAAGGTTTTGTTGTTGTTGTTGTTGTTGTTAGTTGACGCAGTGGTAATAAAGGGTTATTGTTCTTGCCCAACAACGTTTTGTTTACAATTGAAAATATTTCTTACCTTCAAAACTGGAACTGGCAGTGGGTGGTATTATTTATCTGCCATCAATACTTACAGTTACACGTACAACAACTTAAGACTCAAGAGCATGAATTTTATTCTTCCTTAAGTAGCAAGGGTGAAATATATCCTGTCAATTGTCCATTGTTTGTTGCCGGGAAAACAACACGTGCACTCGTGTGATCAATGTACAATCGATTGCTACTTCACCTCTCTGAACGTCATGGCGTTCACGATCAGTTGCCGCAATTGTAACAAGCGATTCAAGACGGGATATTCCGCAAGGAAGCATCACGATAGTAGCCATGCTCAATGCCCTTATCAGAGGGGAATATTCTGCGACTCGCAAGGTCGATTTCTAGTAGACCAGCCTACTGCTAAACAGTTATGGGAAGACGAACTGCCTGACTACAAAACGTGGCTGGCACTATTAGCTGAGCAAATTACTGGATCCTTAATTCCCAGCG
>NC_090895.1:12328227-12333227 GCF_036669925.1 Montipora capricornis | reverse complement strand
TATGGCATATATATTCCAATTTCGCTGGAATATCATGTAAGTTTATTCCTCAAGCGAAAATTGATTCAGCACCTTAATTCTCCATCACTGACCAAAACGACCAAGCCAGAACGGTTTTTGTTTATGAACTCCACAAAAACAAGGTTGTGACTTACCCCAGTCCTTCCTAACTTTGTTAGGCTAACCAATGTTTTCCAAGCTTGGTCCGGGATCCTTGACTGCAGTTTAAAATACAATAAAGTCCAGTCCGGCACACGAAGTGATTGCAGAAACTGGGTGGCACTGTCCCCCATTATCGCCTCTATGACTTGCTGGACTTGCTTGTGACTGTGTTGGCGATATCGCTCAAAATGTGCCCCACATCAGAACTTTGGGCCTTATGGGCGATTAAATCTGCAAGATGGATGTGAAACTTGTTGCAAACATCGTTGATCGAGGTCCACACATCCTTGGAGACCTCGCCATCCTTCGCATCTTTCTTGTCCACCATCTTTGGTTTCAACTTTGCCTCGGGTGTTAACAATTGACAATATTAAGTTCCTCCGTTAGAGAGTTCAACCGCTGCTAAGCACGATCAAGATCAGCTCTAAGTTGGTCGTTCTCCTTTCGAATGGTTGGGCTGAGATCGGTCACCGCTTTGAGCTCCTCTGCCGGGTCAATCACGCTAGATGCTGTTTGAATTTTATCGGGCTCGGAATCGATTTGAACTGAATTAAGGACATTGACGATCCAAGCATACTTTTCAATTTCGCCTTCTTTAATTTTCTGCCGGAGAATGGCAGAAATCACTCCAAATAAAGAGGCGATGGCCACTTAATTGTCCTCCAGTATCGATCGTGGGTCGAAACTCCCGCCATTTTTAAAACTTTCGAGTGGAACCAAGGCAAATTCAGTCGGAAAATTTGCCACCAATGGGCTACTTGACATAAACTTTCCCACCGTAAGGGTGCCACAAATCTTTCCGTTCAGGAGAAACCACTGTCTTCGATTAGTAAAAGAAGAGTGCAGCAATTCAGCCCTTCGAAGTTCGAAAGCCTCCATCGCTGCACTCGATCGCGGGAAACTGAATTTTCCCGCTTTTGCTTACGCATAAATATTATATGAAATCCAATCTCGAAGATCTGACAAGGCCGATCTTGCCCATTACAATAAACAGGCCTCACCACACGCACTGAACAGCAGGAAAAAGACGCTTGTACAAAATGATATCAAAGACGTGTCAAAGTGATGATGTACACTTAGCGGGATAATGACGTCATCCCTTAGCAACCAGACTTTTCGAATATTTGAACTTCTGTTCAGTCGCGGCTCGTCATGAGCGGTAGAGTAATTTAACAAGTGAGTAAAATGAAACACACCAGAGATTGGCATATGGAGTTCTCCACTTTTCACAACAGAGATCATAGCAGAGAGGTCCATTTTATCAAGGAAAGTGAGTCAAACGTGAAAACCAACGGCTATCTGCAATGTAACCGGAAGAATTATACTGAAGAATAAATGCATAGCATAAAAACACTTATTAGTAAAAACCGCAGAAAATACAGCAGACTACTTACTGTAAAGATAGATACTAAAATCATTGCCATCACTGATGAATGTTGTTTCGTTTATAATGCATGACAATGTTTTTGAAAATAAAATATTTTCATATTGGTGCCGCCGCCGCTGGAGTCGCATCCCATGGTCACCTCATTCTTCGTTTTCTTTTCATTCGGAGTACAGTTTAGTAATTACCTATTTAATTTACAAAATTAAACAAAGCAGTGAACAGCGTATTTAACCAACATGCCTTTGTGTTCCTCTGACTAAGTTCTTATCCAGGTCAGTAATCATTACATTCATCTAAAAAACTTAGTCAGTTCATGTGAAACCTCAAGAACCAATGGCCTTTTTGACGCATCCACTGCAGTAGTGCTGGTGATTAGTTCTGAAAACGTCAGAACTTCTCCCTCAAACCGCTTCTTCAAGCATTTTGCGAAAAGAAAAAATGGCACTTTGCGTACTTTCCCTTTTGCCCGCTTTCACTTCCGGTGCAAGGTAATCGACGTCACCTCTCTGATATCCCTTTGCTTTGGCCATAACTCGACTTTTGCCAAAATGGATTACGATTGGATGAAGTTCCCCCGAGTTTCCCTGATGCATCAAGTCATTATGCAAGACACTCTTGTTGTGCATATATTTGAGAGTTTCAGCAATTTCATAAAAAACAAGGGCTATTGAATTTTTTTTTAGTCACCGGTTTTTCAAAGCATCATGGAGGGTAGTACTTTTCCCGCCAATGCTATAGAACTGGAGAACGAGGAAGAATGGCTCCATCGTTGTACAGACACCAAAAAGGAATGGGAGATTTTGGTGGTTGTCAAGACTTTGAAGAATTCGAGCCTCGTGCAGAACCTCGCGTCGACTCCTTTCTTTTCTTAAGAGCGTCTCTCCCTAAGATTCTCATATTCAATTTTCATCCAGAAATACATTTCGCTCATAATTCTTCCATCAACTTCACTTGGCAAGTAGGTAACAAATATGAAATAATATCGGAGAAATTGGACTTTTTCAAAATTTTCTGATCGAAACTTTTGGCATCCTGGGATGTGCTCAACACTCAGCAGTGAAACTTGGAATTTTACAAGATTTGCAACTATTAGCTCTTGAGAATACGGATCATTCAAAACCTCTCGATTAGCTAATTATAAACAACGACCCTTTATCCTAAGAATACAAGTTATTGCGATCATAAGCTGTAATTAGTGTTATAAATCTGATGGCACAAAGTTTATCTAGTTTGAGCTCTTATCGCAACATGCAATTTAAGCTAAGTTCAGAGGAACAAATTGCAAAAGTGGCTCGTACTCATGGACTCTTCCACACATCAATGCAAAGTTCCATCCATCATCTGTGAAAATCAGTTAAAATGTTTGGCTGCAATCTAATTCTAGTTCCACACCTGTGATGTGAAAGTTGTCACATTCGGCCGTGACACGGCCATACAGTGTATTTCCATTGAACACGTCATAAACGAATGTTAGTAACAACCAAGGAATCAGATCTCTTTGAAATTCCTCTGCGTGGTAAGATGAAACAGTTTCTTAGTAACTGAATCGCAATAGAAATGCTGGAAGAGTTTTAGTCAAAGCTGCCTTGTAACGAGATATGTTTGTCACATTGACACGAATTTGCTGTACGCCATCCTGTTTTTGTAGCCGCTGGCCAGTTTGGTTATGGGCTCAACAACCCTTACCTCTTCCACAGGAACACTCGGCGATCATTGCTGCAAGTTTTTCGATCAACTGGTGTTTTCTATCCCTCGACTTAAAATAATTTCAAAATGGCTGCAAATTGATTTCAGCATTTCAACATTGAATGAACCAAGCTTCTGTGTTGGACATGAATCGCAAAGATTGTATGAATCATAGTATATTGGATGGTGGACTGATAGTTTATCATACACCTCATCCACTTGTTGTAACCACTCTTCCTCTTCCTGTTCCACCACATCATCCATGTCATCCTGTGCTACTTCTGGAGACGTTAGCGCACTGCCTTGCTTCCATAGGCGTATGGGCATGATCCAACCTGGGGGGCGGTGTCCTTTTTGCCCGAAAAAATTACTCAGTGCCCGAATGCTTGATTGTTGAAATCCGTTTTTTACTCCCTCAAAATGTACAAAAGAAACATTCGTTTACAATCCTTAAAAGTGATAAAACTGCACGTATTCGAAATAAGGTTTTAGAACCTCACATAAGCTATGTAGGTCTACTCGATCTAGTAACTAATAGAAACTCAGAAACTCACATACTCTGTATTAGTCTACTCCATCTAGTATTTAAACTAGCAAAAAGCTTGTTAAAAAAAGCAGCTATTTCTTCCATGGCTAAAGTTATATGTTTTCCATTTGTGGTCTTGTCCCTTGGGATCGATATAAGGTTTTGAGAGTTGAAAGCTGAAATTATTGTTTAAAAAAACTATTCTTTCTGGCAAGCTTAAGATGTCTGCAAAACGCGCAACAATGGGCCGTTTCACTCCCAAGTATCCCGAACTAGACCAGCAAGTGATGGAGTGGTTTTCAGAGCAGAGAGACCAAGGTAAATATCTGATTGGTGATCAGAAATACGTTGTTGTCATGACAATTTCAAAACATGTCACATAAAGAGCGCTGCAGTCACGGAATTTCATTTTGTATCCTTTTATTTTTCACAGGTATTGCCGTGAGTGGATTCGTCTTAAAACCAAAGAATTGTCAGATGATCCTTCCTTCAAAGCTTCCCGTGGGTGGTACGAGAAATGGAAACGACGCCACCCGGTCAGCATGCGAACAAAAACAACACTGGCACAGCGATTACCTGCCGATCTCGAAGAAAATATTGTGGCGTTTCACTGCTTCGTGATTGCAGCCAGTTGACGTGCTGACTAGCCTTTATCCTACATCTACAACATGGATGACACACCCATGCATTTCAAGCTTCCATGGAGCCGAACAGTGCCAGTGAAATCATGTGGAGAGGAAAAGCGGAGCTTCACTGTTGTTCTTGCTGTTGCTGCCCATGGAATGAAAGTGCCCCCGAAGGTCATCTTCAGAGGCATCCGGACACCAAGAGACCTGGTTGTACCGCATCCTCTTTGTGTTTCCTTCCATAAGAAAGGCTGGATGGATGAGCAGGGCATCAGAAAGTGGATCAGACAGAGTTTGCCACGTGCTGAGTGCTCCCTTCTGGTGTGAGACTCATTCCAAGCCCATTTAACCGACTCAGTGAAACATTGATGTGGCAGTTATCCCTGGAGGCCTAACCCCGGTTGTGCAGCCCTTGGATAAGTGCCTCAACAAGCCCTTTAAAGATAATGCGCACCAAAAGTACTTGACATGGATGATATCCGGGCCATTTGACTTCACCTCAGCTAGCAAAAAGAAGGTGCCGAGCAAAAATCTTGTTCTCCGTTGGATCAAGGCGGCATGGGATCCCCGAGGAAATAGTCAGAAAGTCCTTCAAGACCTGCGGAATTTCAAA
>NC_090895.1:12308227-12315727 GCF_036669925.1 Montipora capricornis | reverse complement strand
CTTTCCAGCTTGCTTTGTTTTCAATGAAGTCAGTAATTAGAGTCGCACATTTTACAACAAGTCGAAAGTGTTATTGGCCGTTTTTATACTAGAGACGCATATTTCGTCTGTTTCTATTCAGGCGAAATTGACGATTGGAACAATTAAGAACTTTTAATAATTAGATTAAAAATTGTTTTTAACTTTTATGACGCACATTTTCTATTTGGTTGATACATTTCTTTTATTATAAGAAACTACAGTCAAAACAGCAAAAGGAAAAATCCATTACAACGAACGAACGGGTGACTCTTTGGTTGCGCACTTTCGAATGGAACGACACTTAGTATTAATTTTACTTTTTATAGACCTCCAGATTTTTTCTCTGTCCTCATTCGCATTTGCGGGAAATCTACTAAAAACCAATGCTTTGAGAGAGTTTAGCTTCGTGGCATCGAGGCACTTCTTGCCATAGGTACCATCTGTATTGCTTGATGCAAGTTCCTCCTTCGCAAAGATGGACTGCAACAGTTTCAGAGCACACAAGTGCCGCTCGTTTTCCTTTCCAAGTGTCTCCTGTACTACTTTGACTTTAGAGGGCGTCACGCACGTTACAACAAGTTCCTCGCCAATCACTGTCTGCTCAGCTTGTTCAACTTGACTAGAAACAGTTTGTTGGACTTCGGCGCCAACACTCACAAGGCCTAAGGTGTCTAAATTAATTGTGCTTAGGTCGTCACAGTCTTCTGATGGTTGGGCAACATTAAGCAGTGGAGTGATCTCCTCTTCGAATTCTGTACTGTTTATCTGATATCAAGGAAAAAGATAATATTAGCAGTTCACCAGTTCATAGCATAAGTAAGGTAAGTCGAGGTCATCTATGTTTAACCACGGTAAAATTCAATCAGGTACAAAAAGTTCGGAAACATAAAATCCAAAATGTCACTGTTTATAATCTAAAATGCATTATTTACAATTCTAATTACAATGGTATGATTGCTAACCATATTGAACCCCTTTTCCACGGATGCAGTGCGTTATTGGTCATTAATAGTACTTATTTAAGAGGTGCTTTGAATTGAGTCAGAGATTCTGCTTGCCTTAATTTTTCAGGAAGGCTACTCCAGAGAACACTAGCACCACTGCAACGAAAACTATCACAAATATAATTTGTGCGTGGCTGTGAAATAGCGAGTTTTAAAAGTAGAATCTGATCCACTTATAAATTTTGAACTTAAGGACTCAAGGGCAAGGCGTTTAAAATATTTTGAAGACGATTAAGGCTTTCTGAAAGTCACCTTATTACTAAGATATTTCCAATTTAGACTTCTGAACAGTTGTGGTGAATCAGTGCATCAACTTCATAGTTTGAGAAAGTTAGGGCCCGCGCTGTCGAAACGCGGTTGAATTGAAGGTTTGTAAATGAGTTAATATGCAATGTTGCTGGGAAAACAAATTGCCTGACACGTTTGATGGCTGACATGTTCGGTCTTAAAGCAATTAACCCTTCTAAATCAATCCTTAAAATTTCGAGTAAAAGTCTTCTTACCATGGAATATTGATTTAGAGGTCGCTCCTCCAACGACTCGAGGCGAACATCCAACTTGAATATTGCGTTACCCACATTTCTCTCAACATCTTGCATCGCGGTCAAAAGTTTACTTTCTGTTTGAATTATTGCACTGTCCAATTTCCCCAACATCTGAAAGAAATACAACGCAATGCTTAGTTTTATAATTAGCATGGCTCAATACAAAGGAATAACACTACTTTCGTGCGATTTAGAAACTACCGAACTCTGCAAGTTTCTGTATTTCTTTAATCATAATTCAATTCGAACGTGAGCACTCGCTCATGGATAAAGGTTTCATGGTTGTCTTGTCGAGAGCAGTGCGATTATGGCTAAATCGTAGAATAGTATACACCGATTTAGGGGTACTATTATCCGATTTAAGTTTTTGATGTTTTACGAATATACCATCCTATTCTTCCTATTGTACGATTGTACTTTCAGATTTTTCAGAAATCTGTGTCCGATTCTCCGATTCTTCCGATTCTACGATTTTAACTTGAAGATGATTTTACCTGAAGAGTTTACGTTAAAAAGATGTTTCAGAAAGCAGAATTCACTCTCCGATTCTTCGATTCTTCCGATTCTACGACTGTACCTTAAGATTCTCCAGAATTTACTCTCCGATTCTCCAGAATTCACTCTCCGATTCTTCCGGTTCTACGATTTGACCTTAAGATGCTTCAGAAATGACTGTCCGATATTAGTGTTGCTGTGGTCTTTTACACCAAGCAGTAATCGAGCATTCCTGTGTTCGATCGGGTGCATTTCTTTAAGATCGCGGAGTAGTACTCGAGTAGGATAAAGTTTGTTGGTTATGCCATTGTAAAATAAAGATGAAAATGTTGAAGTTTACTTTGACATATTGTTGCTTTGTGGCGCTACGCTTATAGAACGAAGAATATATAACATTGTGTTTGGCGTGTTCATGTGGCGTGACGCTAACTGAACGAAGAATATACATTGTGTTTGTCTCGTTTATGGTATCGTCAGGGAATAAAAATTGGTAAAATAGGAGAATCGGAAAAATGTAGAATCGCAGAATAAAAATTGGTAAAATAGGAGAATCTGAAAAATCGTAGAATCAGAGAATGAAAATTGGTTAAATAGGAGAATCGGAAAAATCTTAGAATCGGACAATAGGAGAATCGGAAAAATCGTAGAATCAGAGAATGAAAATTGGTAAAATAGGAGAGTCGGAAAAATCTTAGAATCGGACAATAGGAGAATCGGAAAAATCGTAGAATCAGAGAATGAAAATTGGTAAAATAGGAGAGTCGGAAAAATCTTAGAATCGGACAATAAAAATTGGTAAAATAGGAGAATCGGAAGAATCGCAGAATCTGAACAAGGGGAGAATCGGAAGAATCGTACGTCAAAAGTCATATTTTAAGAACGATTTGCTCAAGGAAATTTGGTTCATTTTAAAGAAGTCGATCGCTTTGGTAAATTTAATTTCTAAATTTACTTTACTCCACCTTGACTACTAATTAACTTTACCTTGTCAAAATTCTCCTGCATTTTCATTTGGTTCGCGATGATTTTTCGGCTGAATTCCTCCATGGCATCCAACCGGTTCATTAAGTGACGACATTCCTCTGTCTTTGCTGCAAGCAGATCCTGAAGTGTGGCAACTCGGTCGTCTTTTAAAGGACTTTGGCTGCTGCTTGCTACAACCATGGGCGCTGGTATAGGTGCCGCAACTTTGACCTTCTTGGACTTACGAACTTCTTTCCATTCAATCTCTCGCTTCCTCTGACCTGCCAAAAACTGTTCGTACGGGTCGTCACTCCCTGGAATGCCATTTTCGGTATTATCTCTTTGTATGTCGACGGAAGCACTCTGCATGAAAGAAAATCAAAGGTTAAAACCAAACAAGATAAAAATATGAAGTGGTCCTGAACTGAATCACAAATTTAAAAAATCAGCCCAATGCCGTACGGTTTTAGGAACATTGCTGATTGAACACAATAGCAGGCTAAACTATAGAATACAGAGCCACTTATGGTTACATAAGGGCTTGTCACGAGTCAAATTGAAGATAACGTGACGCGGTAGCCTAAGCGCTCATTTCAGTGATTAGCCCTAAGCACTCTTAAAATTTTAACTTTCAGTTTACGGTTTGGTTAACCACACTTTTTACGAGAGCATCCAGGTCCAGTTCCTGAAAGGTGTAATAACTCTATTCCAGGGATAAATGTGCCTTATTCCGGCATATTTATCCCTGGAATAGAGTTATAACACCTTTCAGGAACCGGCCCCTGAAGAATATAGGGCTCGTTTACTGATTATGCCTAAGCGCTTGTTTCAGTGATCAGGCCTAAGCGAGAACGAATGTTTTATGAGTCAAATGAGTCAATGAGTCACAATGGACGCACAGTCAATATAGCAATAATTTGATGATTAAGCCTAAGCCTTCGTTTCAGTGATTAGGCCTAAGCACTCTCTGAAATTTTAGCTTTCATTTTATGGTTTAATTAACTGCACTAACTCGTTGACTCATTGACTCATGACTCATGGACTCATTGACTCATAAATACTTAACACTCGGCCTAAGCACTCTTTTAATAGTTCACTGTGTAGCGATAAAAAGATACATCTCATACTAGTTCTTTAAAAATCCAGTTTGACTGACGAGCCGCTGAGCCACTCAAAGATACATCTTATAACAGTGCTTTAAACATCCAATTTGACTGACGAGCTGTCGAGCCACTGCGAAATTATGGCTTCAAAAATGGCCCTGTATTCTATAGTTAAATGGCAAACCAAGCACAATAAGCAGCCACAGCGCATTACGTAACTGGCGCTCCTAAGGCCTTAGGTTTTTAAATTTTTGGACACGGGATATTCTATGCCACAATGGGCGAAACGTCATTCTCATCGTTCTCTATAAAGATTGTAGAGTGAAAACAAAGAACTTAGGTTACCTTCTTTTGTGGACATCTTTGAGGTGGCTCTTCAGAATCTTGACTGATTTCAACGAGAACATTTTTTCTGGACCAGTCCAAGTCTTTTTCCAAGAGAACTTTGTCATCATCTGTAAATAAAGTAAACCGTTATTTCCTTAGCAAATCACGGCCGCTTAACTGCAGTGCTTTTAGAAAGTAACAGGATTTGTGTACTGTCCTGTTTGCGTTTTCGAATTCGTAAATTCTCAATCAAACCCAAATAATAACTGATCGTGCTTCCTTGGCTTCCTCTGAGGGACTGCCGGACAAGATTTTGACCCGCATTAAAAAATAAAATGCAAAACCGTGGAAGGAAGAAGCCAAGAAAATGAAATTTTATAAAAGACTCATACACAAATAACTCCTCCAGTCTAAAGTCTGTTTGGTGCATAAAAAAAAGTCTCATAATACCGAGAGAGCTTCTAGCGATGCGTCAAATATTGACCACCGACAACTCTCAACTTTCCCAACAAACGGGAGTATTTATTAGGTTACATAATAAAACAAAGTAGGATGTTCCAGCATCTCACTCTATTTCCTTTAATCTCACGCTATTTTTGACTCACAAAGTAGGAAAATTGGAAACTTACCACTTAGAGCAAGGATCTCCGCTTTAACTCTCTTTCCTTCCCAATTGACATGGACAGTAAGTCCTTCCCTGTAGTCAATATCTTTCTCCACAATGAAACGCGTGGGCGCGATGCCAGTTTTTTTTTCATCAGGGAAGACAAATAACGCCTTCGAGGCTGGTTTGCTTGTTTGCTTGCATAGTTTTCGGAGAGACATTCTTCGGCTGTATCAACTGAATCACGGTTCGATCAAGACAAATGTGGGGCACTGAGCTGATTAAGCTAGCACAATGTAATTTAGCTTTTATGTAACACGTGCTCCTTAAATTGCGAAGCTGAAGGAATGTGCATTTAAAATTCCACAGTTTCATTGGATAACTGAGATTTTTAATTTTACGCTCAACTTGTTTAAGCGGTAAGTAACTTCTAAGGTCACAAAGTTCCATATCATTACGTTGGGTAAACAATAAGATTGTTTTAATGATACACCTGCGGGGCACTTGACAAAATGTGAGAATTTCTCAACTACAATGGAGTATTGTTTCAAGTCAGTGAGGCCATTGATCCGAAAAAGCAGTTTTGCTCGCCCTAATACCAACCCTGACAGGTTTAACAAAAAAAAAAATTGAGATGCACATCAATGGAAAATCGACTTTACCTGTGTGCGGGCCTCTTCATACGAGACCGGTTTCCGAGATCTCGCCTCAACTTCTAAGTCCTTTGTAAACATTTCGATCACGGTGTTCAAATGAGAGGGTGGGCTGGCTCGGTTGCCAAGATCTGGGTTTTTCAAACCGGGATATCAGTGAGCGGGCTGGAAATTTTGCCATATAAACACTTCAGCCTCGTTACCGGGCTGAAAATAACACAACGCATTTTCGTGATAGACAGGACATTATACCGAGTTTTTACTTCTACTTTTCTTCGACAATGAAGCTTGGGATAGTTTCATTTGATAGTTAATGTAAAGTCAAAATGTATTTGAGGTTGCTTAATCAACAAAAATCAAGAAATTCTCGCCGGCCTTGTTCGTATGATTTCATGCCTGAATGATCACGTCACCACTAACTCTTTGTCTTTTTTAAAATTTTCATCTCGGAAAGCGGGCTGAAAGTTGCGATATGAACAGAAAACAATTTCATCTCGGTATAAACCGAGCCAACCCAGTCAACCGGGATCATGTGAAGAGCCTCTGAGTCAGCGAATCTACTTCAGTGCCGGTAAAATAGCCTGTGTACATCCACTAATGAAAGGCTACAGATCGACAAATAATTATTTGAAGATCATGTATCCAAGGAAGCGAAAGAGAGCGGTGAGAGAGCTTTGTAGTTACGCACTACAAACCAAACCAAGCGACCACAAACAACTTGAACAACTAGCATCAGGCATGTTTCTTTTAACCCTAAGCGATCGCGACGACGGTTATAGCTAAAAACCTTTTTGAAGCGCAACAAAATAAATAAATGTAGATAACAAGCATAAGATTCGATGCGAAATCAATCCATTGATCGATGAGTGATCAAGCAAGAAACACCGTATGACGCATAATTATCTCGAGTCCTTTGAAAGAATGATTCGTTTTTGGTTTTACGGTGTTGTTTGAACGAGTAGACGCTTCTGCAAACGAGTGGTATGTGATATTTATCACACGGTTGCCAACCTGGTTCAAACGAGTGGACTTTTCTAGCGAACGAGTGGGCAGTTTTTTTTACACGGCTGACCAGGTCGGTCGCACGAGTGAGCCAAGCCGCGAGAACGGCTTAAAATTAAAACTGCACGGGTGTAACACGGCTTCCACACGGAATTCCGGTCATACACGGAAAGTCGTTAGTGTACGTTTTCGCGTGAGAGGTCACATTTTAGCAATTGCCATTTCTGGATAACTCTTCTTGCCATAGTTACGACACTTTATAAAGGTATCATTGGAAAGCCATCTATTGACTTTCTTATTCCTTGCTATGTTTGAAAATCAATTTCTTTTTGCTGCAGACAGATAACCAGTCTGTCTGCAGCAAGACAACAAGTCTTGCTTGGCATAATTCTTTTCCAAGTTACAATGTACCTTCAGTTCGGAAGTTTTTCCTCTGAACGTGTTTGGACTTTTCTGTTTTGCAGTTCACAACCCTGTCCTGTGGGGTATCTATGAAAATTGTCCTATGCAAAAAAACAATATAGTAACACACAGTTTGGATTTCACATGGTCAATACTGTAAGCATCTTTTACGTACTTGTGGATTTTATTAAACAAAAAAACAAAAAAAACAGGGGACTGCTGAAATCTTTTTTTCTTCTTAATTTTAAGCTACCTTAAAAAAATGCCTGATATGTAATTGTTCCTCCCATTAAAACACTCAACTTAGTTGAGAGCCATTACCCTTGTATTTCTACAAACTACATTTTTTTGTCAGGGTATTGCAGATTGACATTTTGCAAG
>NC_090895.1:12293227-12303227 GCF_036669925.1 Montipora capricornis | reverse complement strand
ACCGCAGAACACTAAAAAAGTGTTGCGATTTAAACGATTTTTGCGAAAATTGCGAAAAATCGCAAAAATCGCAAACCTCTCAACAGCTAGAGAAAACAAGTCCCCCAAAAATTGTGAAAAATCGCAGAACATTGAAGACCTAGTGCCGTAGGCAATGAATAATGAAGCCTAGTGCTTGAAGTCTAAAGTTAGTTGAACGACTGCTACCACAGTGCCGTAGTCAATGAACAATGAAGTCTAAGTTAGTTGAATGACTAAGAATTGACACTGTCCCTAAAAGCGTAATTATGTAGCACAGCTCATTAACCGAACCGCAAAATGAAAGCTCAAGTTTTACGAGAGTTCTTAGGCCTAATCACTGAAACGAGCAATAAACGAGTGCTTTCTTCTTCACATGATCTCGTGAAAAGTGTAGTTGACCCTAGCAGCAAAATGGAAGATAAAATTAGGCGAAAATGCTTAGGCCTAATCAGTAAACTAGTGCATTCTTCTTACAAGATCTTGTGAAAAGTGTATTTAACCGAGCCGCAAAATGAAAGCTAAAATTTTACAAGAGATCTTAGGCCTAATCACTGAAACGAGTGCTTCACACGAGCTCACGAAAAGCGTAGTTGACCGAGCCACAAAATGAAAGCTAAAATTTTACGAGAGTTCTGAGGCCTAATCACTGAAACGAGCACTTAGGCTAAATCAGTAAACAAATGGCGATCGAATATTATTTCATGTTCTCATTTTTGTGGATACGATGTTTTCAAAAAAGTCGCGCACGAGTCCTGAGAATTGACACTGTCGCTAAAAGCGTAATTATGTAGGACAGCTCATTAACAACCGCAAAATGAAAGCTAACTCACGAAGTAAATTCATATTTATGAAAGCTAACTCACGAGATATATTCATGCGTAGCGGGCTTATTTCTGCTCGTGGATTAAAGAACGAGAGATATTCATGCATAGTGCGCTTGTTTCGGCTCGGGTATATCTATTTGTAGTGCGTTAGAATAACGTTGTTGTTTGAAAAAGTGTTTGTGATCATATGATTCACAAAATTAAAGAAAGGGTACAAGACATGTATTTTGTTTTGTTGTTCTCATGTTGACAAATGAGGCATCGATGCGCTCGATTAAGCAACGGAGTTGTTATTCATTTTGGCGACTGCGGGACTCCGAAAGCAGCATTGCAACTCGAATGCGGCACTGCGAGAGCAGTTTTTCGAGTTAGATAATTTGTGGTCCGGGTATTTTGAAATCTTGCCCATGAATGTTTGCCAGCACAACAAGTTCGAGTTCTCCATATGACAATTGCAGTCATTTGTTTACATTTGAAAGCACAGCTTCCTCAGAAAACTGGTGGCAACATTGCCTTTCTTTCCTTCTGTAAGAGCACCCAGAGCCATCTTTAAAAAACTTTCTAACCGCCCAAGCTTTCTAACTTTCTATAGTTCAAAAGGTTTTTCACTTATATAGCATATATTATAGAATATAATGTTAGTCACATTAATTCGCGGAATTTGCGAAATTAAAGCCCCGCCCAAACGGACTCGCAAGTAGACGCAAGTTGGACGCAAGTTTCAAAAAAGCCACTTCAGTGCACACCTGCACTCGCGCTAAAGAAACCAACTTGCGTTCAATTGCGTTGGGTGGCCAAACGGTGAAAAACTTGCGTCTACTTGTGTGTGGATTTTGAGCTCCATCAAAGTGCAAGAAAGTCATTGCAAGTCATCGCAAGTCTTCCCAAGTACACGCAAGCAGGCGCTTAATGCGTCACGAAAATTTAATGTAACAAGAAGCCCTTTACAAATGGCCCTTTGTGACGTCCTTATTGACGTCACTGCTTATCTAATCCACCATCCAATGAAAATTAAATGAAAAATATGCCGCTTGGGCGGCCGGGGACTCCATTGTTTGGGCTTCCTGTGCCCCTGTGATGTCATCACGGCATCACACCTCACTCCACTATCCAATATATATTGAATAAAATTATGTGAAAAATACATTATGCCTTGACTTGCTGCCTGGTCTTCCCGTTACTCCACCGCCTGAGTGTCTTGTGTCCCTGTGACGTCATCACGACTTCACACTCGTCCACTCAAACATGCCTTGGCCTGCCGCTTGGGCTTCCTGTGACTCCAGAAACACGCCTGGGGTTGCAGGCCAAGAACTGACGACGATGACCACGACCATTCACCAAGAATACAGGGTAATTTATGAAGTGGTGCCTGACGGGCCACTTAATAAGGCTTAAAAAGTATTTTATTATTTACAGGGAGAGAAGGATTGTATAAGAACAGTGAGGCCAAGCTCAGGGATCTGTTTTGGCACAATATTTTTGGGGCATACTGGAAACCATTATGTGGCTATTGTCCCTACAAATACGGTAAATAGATGTTTCTAATGTTTTCAATGTTCCTGAAGAATACCTTGGGCTAATACAAATCCATATCCATAACTAGGGAAGACATGTCAGAGGGGGGGGGGCAGTGAAAATAATATGTGATGCTAAAAAGTTGACGAAACCATGATACACCTTTTTTACAGGGTACCGGTAGTTATGCTGATGCCACAAAATTGCCAGCCAGTACCTCAGATGATAATGTAGTAGTTGTCGAGAGGAAGACGGCGGTTTTGAAAAAAGAGCGGTTACCACCAAATAAATCTCAAGAGAATGATGTCTTTAATCAACACTTCTGGAAAACGGTCTGTCCATTATATTAAACAGTCATTTAACAAGGCCGGGTTGCTCCCCCCCATGCACTGAGGATTCCCCACAGGATTTCGACAGTGAAGCCGGGGAACCTTATGAGGGTCGGGTTATAATGGAACGCACTATAGCGGAGCTTGTAGGCAGTGCCTACAGTTTTTATTTTAGAGTTTTACAAATAAAATTGAACAGTTGGTACATGTGCCTTTCATACTTCTGTAAAATCCTGTTCATCCTTATTGTTCATTTTTTTCAGACACAAAGGAAGAGAAGACGGCAAATTCCTGAAATGGAATGGTGGGGCGAAGAAGAATTCAACCCTGGAGTTCCTGTTTGGAGGGGCGAGCCACAGGTGAGGAAAGTTATTTCAATGATGGAAACTTGTAATGATCTTGATATCCATGTTGATTCTTCCCAGTTAATATTTGGACCCTGGCTAGAGTATGAAATGGGAAAAAGAAGGCTTTTATTTCCATTGATGTCAGGAAATTGAGAAAATTGCTTTTTTTTGATCCCCAGTTTCATCTTTTTCGTAAGGATGATCGGGAAGAAATCATAACCATTTCAGAGGAATCAGCCGACGAAGATAGCACGCCAAAGGAATCGAACGACTTGAATTCCAGCTAAAAGGATTAAAAGACGGCGAAATTCGTCGGTACGTTTCTCCTGGCATGACATTAAATAATAAAGTAGCGATAAACAAAAAATACCGAGAACGATAATAATGCAACTGCCTTGTTTTCCCTATTATAGAAAGAAGACAAGGAGAAAGATGTCGATGTGATAGATCTGACCATGTCGTTTGAAGAGCTTAGCTCTGCTGAGAACACACCAACAAAGACAGGGCAGAATCGTCATCCTTCAAATGCGAAAGCCAAGGATCTATTCAATGACAAATCGAGGTAAAAGGAAGTACAATTATTACTGCTAAGAGGGTGAAGGAAAAAAAAATAGCCTAAATTGTCATGAGTTAAGATGACTTGCAATCTAAGGCAAAATTGGGCATTCAGAACTAACTTTGGTTGCGGGAAAAGGCGGTAGAAGTAAAAGAGCAACTAACTCTGTTTACGACTTAAGGCATTTAAGATTGTTATCGTTATCGTCATTGTTTCAGTACCACGGTATGCCCTGATGTTCCCCTTCAAAAAAGAACCAGGGAGTGATTCAGACGAAGAATTGCTACGACCCGCCTTCAGGTAAAACTGTTGCGAATTAAAATTTCAGCTGGCCCATGAATCCTGTTGTGAAAGTATCTCATAGGAGGAGGAGGGGAAGAGGGCGAATACCGGGCCCGGCAGGCCTCTACCTTTTTGTAATGTGTTGGCTAAACGAGGCAGCAATGTTGCAGCAACAGTTTGTGCGTGCCCATGTTTCCACGATGTGTGGAATATGGGAAAGTCACATGAGAAAAGGGTCAGATTCCCCTTTAGCCCCCTCCCGCTGTGCTTAACCCTGGAAATGCACAGAAAACCACGTTTTGGGCCTCAACTAGCAGTTTTCGGTCGGTGTGGTGTCTATTTGCAGCGAAATGGCTAAAAATCCTATTTGGCACAAAAAAAATAATAAATTTTCCTTTAAACAAGAGCGAAATAGCGCTATGTTTTTCATTTGGCGCATGCTAACCTTTTTCCATTTTTTTTCCTCGCTTTTCTCTTTCCTTTTCCTTTCTTTTTCTTTTTCATCTGTATGGACTCGTTCTGGGATTAACTTTCAAGGAAAGGGAAAATTTAACCAGTAAATGGTACTAGGGAATAGCTTTATTTGTCATCGATCTTTTCACGGAAACGTTGGTGTTTCTCTAGTGTGCACCTAGGGCAGGATTTGTTCAAATTTCCAAAAGTAGATAGTTAAGTTCATTTGGCGCATGCTAACCTTTTTCCATTTTTTTTCCTCGCTTTTCTCTTTCCTTTTCCTTTCTTTTTCTTTTTCATCTGTATGGACTCGTTCTGGGATTAACTTTCAAGGAAAGGGAAAATTTAACCAGTAAATGGTACTAGGGAATAGCTTTATTTGTCATCGATCTTTTCACGGAAACGTTGGTGTTTCTCTAGTGTGCACCTAGGGTAGGATTTGTTCAAATTTCCAAAAGTAGATAGTTAACCCTTTAAGCCCCGAGGGGTTCCCCATTGACGAGTAAAATCGTCTGGCGTTAGACAGAGTAAAATCTATAAGTGCCATTTGGCACTATCGGGGCTGAAAGGGTTAAAGAAAGGTCTATCCTTGCTAAATTTGATGGTTATCAATTTTATCGATTAGAATAAAATCACGTGACTTGAGAAATGTATTAGTTTGCATACCCTCTTTGGACTTAATATGAACCGATCCGGGTTTTAAGGGTTAAAAGTATGTATCAACAAGCTACTCCATACGATACCCCACCCCCCACCCTCCCCTCACCCCCTGTATGCCTGAGGGTTAAACAAGGAGTTGAATTAAATAGTTTGTGTTGAATGGAACCTCTTTGAGTCAATATCTTTACTCAGGGGGCTCATAAATCGGAATAGACTCGTTAAATTAACAATTTCCTCAGCTGCCTTTGACTGGATATGAAAGTCAGGGTTGTTGATTGCTGCTTTTTGGAATCATGACCTAGCCCGTGCAATCCAGTTCATTCAGATGGATTGTTTTAGTTTACTGGGTCATGGATGGTCATTATAAACAGTCTATAACTTTTTTCCATAGTGCCTCAGCAGTCTCAGATGACGATCGCAAAGACGAAAGTTCACTTCAGGCTTTAATTAAAAGCAGGTATAAAAATATAAATCTGTTATATGTAGGTATCGGATGAAATTATCTACAAGCACTGACTAGTTTTCCTTTTTTTTCTGCATTTCTTAGCCACCAAGAGTCAGAATCGGAATCTCACGATTCCATCATTCAGGAGAACCTGAAACAATGCAAGATATGTAAATCCTCTTGGGACAATGCACAAAAAGAAACAGTGAAATCCCTGCCCATTGGAATCAATGGTCTTAAAATATACGAAATTAAGGGTTTCCGACAAAAGTTCGATGTCCTTGAAGATGGCAGAAAATGGAAGAAAAATTGTTCCACGGAGTGGAAAAACCATGGCCGTGTGCGCTTTGCTGATTGCAAGGGGTCGTACAAGTGCATCAAAGAAAAGTGTCCATTTAAGATGGAATTTGGTGTAACAAATACAACGCAGTTCGAAAAGGAAGGAGGTGAAATGATTTGCAAAGGCTGTGGTAAAGTGGGAGAATATGTTGCATGCAGTGCGCGAAGGTATCTTAGTTATCGTAATAAATCAGTGACTGTTTACCACATTGGTAATCACACATGCCCCGTCAAAGACAGTCCCCGAAAAAAGGACATCACAAGCATCGAACAAATTATATGGAATCAACCAAACATCAAGCCCTCCGAGGTACAGTCGGTGTTCATCATGTCCGCATTTCAACAGCAAATGGATTGGCACGCTGTCGAAAGAGAGGCCAGTGCTGTACTGGATAAGAAACTCGTATCCAACATGAAACAGAAACTGAAGAAGGATATAGAGCCTTTTGGCCACAACTTTGAGGCCACTGTCTCTTTTAAAGAGTATGGAGATAAAAAAGACCCCTTATATGTGTACAAAATCAATGACAAGAGGGGAAACCCGGACATGCCATTCTTTGTCTTCAAGACAAGCACGACGAAAATGAAAATGGCATTAAACATGGACAAAAATGGGGACGATTTTCTGAGCAAAGAATTTTCTTTTTTTGACGAAATGGTGCAATGGGTTTATCACGCTAACAGCCAGTGTGTATCATCCCTTGCTGCGGAAGCAGATACCGCTGGCTACAATGGAGGCCAAAACCGAGGACACGGTAAACGTCGAACTTTTCTGGTGTTTATTTGATGAAGCCTTTAGGAAAGTGGCCGGTTCGGATAGTGCTAAATTTAACCCTATAGGTTGGTGTAGCGACATGGCAGGCGCAAATTTAGCGGGAATTTCAAAGGTTTTTGGGGATGACGCGCAAATTAAATCGTGTGAGTTTCACTTCAAAGACCACAGAAACAAAAAGGCTCAAAAACTTGACAGTGAGAGCAGTGACAAGTTCAAACAACTGTGTGACAGGCTGTTACTATGCACAACTTTTGCTGGATACCAGGCCGCCAAATCTGATATGGGCTTATTTATTGGGGCCGATGATAGCAGGGCTTTCCTGACAAGCTGGGTATCATGGTGGCATGAGCGCCATGGGTTCATTTTCCGTGCGTTTACCAACCCCAGTGCACCGCAAATGAACCAGGCTGAAGTGATTCATGCCAGTTGGGCTCACCGAGACCGCCAACATTTGTCTCTACTAGAAGTATGTCAAGCAGACACGTGAGACGCTTTGCTGCTTGACGTGGAGACCAAAGCATACTTGACCGTCGCTACACCCGGAGGAAAAGGACCTTTGTTTGCTGACCGAGCACGTAAGCAACATGAAGGGGAAGTGCGGAGGGCGCAGTCAACAGGGAAGGAGATGTTTTCCTCTCCGGACGGGCTGCTCATTGATGCAGGCTCCTCACACAAACCACCTTCGCGGAAAAAGAAGGCAACTAAATCAAAGGGTCCAGCTTTACCATTGCCACAGGTAATCAATCAAGGCGTAAATCATCCGCCTACTTCACAGCCAAGCTGCCCTGCTACCCACAGCGCTGCCAATATGATGCAGCCGTGGATGCAGACTTTACCTCAACCGCCTGTGTTTCCTCAACCGTCTGTCTTTCCTCAACCGTCTGTCTTTCCTCAACCGCCCGCGTATCCTCGACTACCTTTTCCTCAGCTGCCTCCCACTCGACCGTCTTTCCCTCAATCACCAATGCCCTGTGCTGGCTTACACTCCTCGTGGAATTCTAGCATGTCGCCAAGTATCTACGAGCTGGTCATCACGCCTCCAACAGTGAGAGAATGCTATGGGTGTGGGGACGACCTGGGTGATAAATACAAAACTCCACTTTGTAATATTATAATAAAACATGTAGACGAAAGGGTCACCGGAAAAGATTCTACAACAGGTCAGCTAATACACAGTCAAGACTATTCAAACACATATTATCATCCTATAGCGACTCATATAACTAGAAAAAATCCACTTTTTTCCGGCCAAGTTTACCTCAGGTATGAGCTTTACACATCATTGGATAATGCCCAGCGCAATTACATCAACACGCTTCATAGCCTAAATATTATTTTTAAGTAACCTTTTCATTGAATGGGCGCAATTGCCGCTTGCCTGCGGTATTGCATAATTTCGTAAGGAGGAGGTAAAAAAAGGACATTTCTTGTCAAAAATAGGTGTCAAAATAGGTAATGGTTCTCGGGCAGTGCATCACCGCAGCTCAAGCTTTATTTCTCTCGAACAACATATTAGGAGTACCCAATTAAATTTTTAAATGAATTGACCTTGTTTACTAAAGCTTATGGTTATGCTTATTCAGTTGCCAGATATTTTTTACGGAATAATTGAAAATGTGGTGGGTCTCGGATATATACCCCCTAACCTGGATATCTTTGAAGAGTGCCAATGTTTTGATCTTTTCCCTTACTCCTCTTTACTTCGCTTTTTAATCGCAGGAGACATGTAGAGAGACTTTGAACCAATGGTGTGAATTACGTGTTAGTCCTTGCTATAGTTGTTTGTCAGCCTGTGAATACGGCATTTGATATTTGTCTTTATTATATTGTTATCGTTGAGTTTTCCAAGTTTTTGCTTTTACAGGTGTGAATGCGTATAATCGCGTTGACCCATAAGATTATACTAGCTTATACTACACGACTCCTGCTGCCGTAACCTGTCATACGATTTGAAGGTCTATAAAAAGACCATATATCTATAGTAGATGTTTCTGTTGGTCGCTGATCTGCGCCTTGATTTATGACAAATAATAAATATCAAATGACTCATTGAGAATTACACAGAAAACTCGTGTCAATTATTTTATCAGTGCAACGCATAGAAGCAAAAAAACTGGAACAGCGAAAGCCACTGACACTTTATTAGTTTCTCCTAAAAAACACCAATGATACGCAGCCTAGTAACAATCCTTTCCAAAGCGCTGGTTCTAAAACAGGAAAGTTAAAAGAAAAGGGTTAACGAGCGAGTTAATTACATGATTGATAAAACAAAAATACGTACAAACTTGAAACCGATAATTACAAACCTTATCGGTGATTTCTTCGAGACGTGGAGTAAGCTAAACAGGCCAGGAAAACTTGAAACTTAAATAACTAAATGGTAATTTGCACTTTGATGGAGCTCAAAATCCACACACAAGTAGACGCAAGTTTTTCACCGTTTGGCCACCCAACGCAAGTGAACGCAAGTTGGTCTCTTTAGCACGAGTGCAGGTGTGCACTAAAGTTGCTTTTTTGAAACTTGCGTCCAACTTGCATCTACTTGCGAGTCCATTTGGCCGGGGCTTTAATTTCGCAAATTCCGCGAATTAATGTGACTAACATTATATTCTATAATATATTCTATATAAGTGAAAAATCTTTTGAACTATAGAGTTTTTTCATTCAGAAAATGTGTGTGGAGACGAGTTGTCTTATCTTCACAGTATTATTGTTTTTGATTAAGAATCGTCTTACCCCGTGTACAGTGAGTACAACGATTTCCTGGTGCATCACATCCGAGAATGCTTGGATAACCATGTTGGTTGCGAATTCGCCTCATAATTTTGTGATAGCTTCTTCCCATTGAACGGTCTTTTTCTTGTCTGTGAAGTCCTCCTCGCAGACAAAGCCAAGACGGTCGTTCCCCGCATGCTGTTGATTAATAAATTATTTGTGATTAAGCGAGGGGAATAGCTAGTCGAACTAATATTTATTTATCGATATTCGAATGATGAGCTGATAAAATACATTATAGTAAATGGTTTCCTGCCTGGAAGCAGCGGAAAACATTTCACGTCATGTCCGCCATTTGTTGCTTTTTCATGGGTTTCTCAATTGCGACTCTTTTAGTCCTTAATTCACTTTGTCTGTAGAGAGCGAGGCGTCATTGAATGGCCATCAGTCTAGGATATAAAAGTAAAACGAGTATGGAAAGACTTCTTTCCTATCTATTTCTTTGCTCGTAATGACCATCAATGAAAATACTTACATCAAAGTGATGACTTAATAGATAGTCAAAGGTCGCCTCCTGTAAGCACGCACCGTCTTGTTTCAGCTGGTGTGCAGCTGCCGAAAAAAAGCAGCTTCCATCTCCTTTTGGATTGGAGGAGACAATAAATCCTTTCTGTTTCAGTCGACTGCGAAATGATTCCATAGCCACGATAACAGAACAGAAAGACGAGTCCCGGGAGAT
>NC_090895.1:12253227-12263227 GCF_036669925.1 Montipora capricornis | reverse complement strand
CGAGTTTTGGATAAGGGAAGACACTTTAGTTTCTTTGTGCGCTTTGAATTCACTTTCTGTAAATAAAACCATTGCAATTTCGTTAAGGATACGTATTTGGTCTATTCGTGTGTTATTGTTTGTTCTTTTAATGTGTGGAAGTTGTGGCGTTTACTACATGGAAAGAGCAAATGGTTTTATTTATTCACACCACACCACACTTTCAGCAACTCGTGAATTTGTATTCCAGTTATTTTTGAAGTTCAGTGCTTAAAAGCTTGGGGAAACTATATCTGCAAGGTTCAGTGATTTTGAATTTGTTGGTTGACACACGCAATGAAATTCAAGAATTCTTACGCCACCAAACGGCTGGCACTCGATTCCCAAGAAGTAATATATCAAACTGTCATCTGGGCTCCTGCTTGTTCGGGGTTGTGACCCACAGAGAAATCACGACTCTTGTCCTGGCCTTGTTTTCGCTTTCTTTTCAGTGTTCTGCGATTTTTGTGATTTTTTCGCTAAATTCGCAATTTTCGCAAAGATCGTTAAAATCGCAAACATCCCACAACACTGAAATGGTAGAGGACACAAGTCCCCAAGAAGAGGTGCGATTTTTGCAATTTCAACAATTTTGCGAAAAATCGCAATTTTCACAAAACTGGCGAGTCCTTAACCTTAATTGAGATTTGTCTTCTTCTTTGCACCATTTACGATTTTTGCATTTGCGTGCAAACCTGGACATAAGTGGTTATGTGACATGAAATATTCCTTTTCTGTTATTGGTCTTTCCGAAACTAAAATCAAAGTTGGAATTGATCCTTTTTTAAACAGTAACCTTCCTTGGTTATCATTTTCTGTCTCAACCATCTATGTCTAATGCTGGTGGTGTTGGTTTCTACATTAAAGATAATCTTTCATATACTAAACGTGATGACTTTCGCACTTCTAATCTAGAATTTGAGTCCATTTGGATTGAAATTGAGGTCCCACACCAGCATAATATTGTCTGTGGTTTAATATATAGGCATCCTAATCAAAATCTTGCCAAAGCTGCTGACGTTTTGTATAAGGCGACTGAGAAAGTAAATAAAGAAAGTAAATTTTGTCTTCTGATGGGCGATTTCAATATCAATCTTTTAAACTATGATTCTCATTCTGAGACAGAAGATTTTTTTAATACTCTAGGATCCTATGTGTTTCATCCACAAATTCTGAAACCTACTAGAATAACTTACCATTCTACAACCTTAATTGATAATATCTTTAATTCACTGGAGCACTATGCTATTAGTGGTAATATTGTTTGTGGGATAACAGATCACTTGCCTAATTTTCTGATTATTACAAAGTTATTTGATCCTCAAAAAAAATAAGTTGTAGAAAAGGGATTACTCTGGGCTTGATAACGATATTCTTATATCTGAGGTTAGCAAGGTGAACTGGGAAGAGGTACTAACTAGTGAATATGGTGTGCTTGATATTAACACTTTTTTTTGAGAATTTCTATCTCTGTATTTCAAATCTGATTAACAAACACGCTTCTCTTCGTAAACTTACTCGGAAAGAAATTAAGTCATTATCTAAGCCCTGGGTGACACCTGGCGTCCAAACATCTATTAGGCTGAAGGAAAAGTTTTAGAAACGTTTCCTAGAAACTAGGAATATATATTTCTTAACTAAATATAAGTTTTATCGGGACAAGATTACCCAACTGCTCAAAGTCACCAAAACGAATTACTACCATAATTACGTCATTGGTAATAGTAGAAATATTTTAAAAACCTGGGCAGGCATTAAAGAGTTAATTACCCTCAAACCAATTGGATTCAACTCCCCCTCTAAAATTGTTGTTGGTAATGATGTTATCACTGATTCTAAGGCTATTGCCTCAGCTTTTAATAATAATTTTTCTCAAATTGGCAGTAAATTAGCAGAAGAAATTCCGCAAGTTGATATTGATCCCTAGACTTTCTTGGTCCTTCGCAGGCAAACAGTTTTATGCTATTCTCTGCTTCCGCAGCAGAGATAGAAGAGATAATTACTTGCATGAACTCGTCCAAGGCTTCTGGTCCTTTTAGCATTCCTGTATGCCTGCTAAAGCTATTCAAAACCTGCTTATCATTTCCCTTGGAAGTTATTTTTAATATTTCCTTTAGTAGTGGGTGTGGGCCTGACCAATTTAAGTTAGCTAATGTTATTCCAGTTCATAAAAAGGACAAGGTCACTTGCATGAATAACTACCAACCCATTTCATTGCTCTCCATTTTCAAGAAAATCTTGGAGAAGCTTGTATATAACAGACTTGTCATTTTTATTGATAAATATAATTTTCGGAGAAATCATTCCATTCTTCATGCAACTCTTTTAATTACAGACAAAATTCAAAGAGCAATTGATGATGGCCTATTTTCCTGTGGAATTTTTCTTGATTTATCTAAGGCTTTTGATACTGTTGATCATAGCATATTACTGAGGAAATTAAGCCATTATGGAATCCGTGGTATTGCTAATGACTGGTTTGCTTCCTATTTGAGCAATAGGAGGCAGTATGTGACTATAGGTAGTATTAAATTAGATGACACTCTTGTTACTCATGGTGTCCCACAGGGTTCTGTGTTAGGCCCTCTTCTATTTCTCCTGTATATTAATGATTTCAGTAAGTGCAGCAATGTGTTTGACTTTCACATTTTTGTGGATGATACAAACCTGTTTTATTCTAATTCTAATTTAGCTGAACTTGAGTCCATTAATTATAATCTGAGAATGGTATCTGAGTGGCTTATGGCTAATAAAGTTTCATTAAATATTGATAAGACAAATTTCATTATTTTCCATCCCCCTCAAAAGTCAAATTAAAAATCTCTAACAGGGAGATTGCCCAAGAGAAATTTATTAAGTACTTAGGTCTTCTGAGTGACTCGCATCTCAGTTGGAAGTATCACATTTCACATATTTCAAGGAAGATTAAGAGATGTATTGGCATACTCTCTAAGATAAGGCACTCTGTGACCGATCTGGTCCTTGTACAAGTGTATTACTCACTTAGCTATCCCTTCCTCTCATCACCTTACAAGAAAGAGCTGTGTGTGTGTGAAAAAGACTACCTTTTAAATTATCCTCAGGTTGAGTGATGCAGTTTTCAGTTATTTGGTCAGGAGAATATTGCAGGAGATCCACCAGAAGCACTAACATCTTGGAGGGATGACTGTTCTTTAATATTACGCAGAGGTAATCTTATTTGGCAGTGGTACATCGTACATTTTATGTTGTATGTACTTAGGTGTTTTTCCGCAGTGTAAGACGGAAATTTCGAAAATAGATACCAATTTAAATTTCGTAGTTACTGTACATATTCATTTGGTTGGTGGTATCATTGAAATAAGAAAGTACTTTTCAGTGATGTATCCTATGTGCCTTTGTTCTGTTATATGAACCGACATACACTTTCCATTGAATTGGTAACAAAGACAATGAAATTGAAAATCAACCTGCACATCGGTGCATTATACTGATCGTCTTGCAAAATAATCAATACATAAACTTCTACATTTGCAGAAAAAGGCCCTCAGTGAAGTCTTTGCCATGGTCAGAGTAGGCAAGGACGTCTGGAAAGAGTTCCAAGAAGTCAACACTTTGTTTGAGAAGGGAGGCGTGGAAGTATAAACTTAAAGCAATGGCACATGAAGCCTTTAAGTAACCTGAGTGATGGACAAAAACTTACATTGTTAAGAAAGATAAAATACTGTGACTGAGGCCTTGAAAACAAAGAATTTAACCCAAGGCCTGAAGCTGGTTTTTAGGCCTAGGGTTAGCCAAATGGAGGGTTTTGGGTTATCCCTGACATGTCATACATGTACATGTAGTCGAAGCTAACAAAATCACAGGTGAACCTCGGTCTATCAATAATATTTCAATTTCAGACATTCTCAGATCACAAAATGATACAGCTACATGTATGTAATGAAATAATCATAGTTATAACCACACAATTAATAATTATAACCATACTGGAAATGCATTGAATTTATTTAGCAACAACCCTACTACAGCACATGTATCTAACAGCCTCAGTCAGGTGTCTTGAAAACAAAGACCCCATAAGTCCCCTAAGCCTCAAAAACAAAGAAAGTAACATGCATTTTAAGAGCAACCTATGTTCAGTTGATCATCTTCTTGGAACCAAAGAGGGGTATTGATGAGCACAAGGTTAAGTTCTGACTTTACTAGTCTTACAAATGGGTTTTCTCTGACCAAATATTGTACTTTAAACCAGACAAACCAGACATGTAACTTACATGTAACAAATATTTTCTTATTTACAGTTGAGCTTCTGTAGCATGTACTGGTCCATTGTAATAATGTGCAGTACCTTTTCATTCAGGTCAAAGAAAAGAAACTCAGCTTAAAAGAGCTGAAGGAAGAGGCTCAAAATGTGAAAAATCTTTCTCAAGTGCAAGGGCCATGTTCAGATTTTTCCATTTGGAGCACTGGCAAGATGCTGTGGCGAGGTGAAGGCTTTCACGGTTTAAGGTACACTTTTTTTTTTATCAATAAGGTCAACTTTCATATTGGAGTATACGTGTACATTGACAAGGAAATAAGTAAACCACAATCAGCAGTGTCCATTCTGTTTTCTGACCATTTTTTTTAATGTATTATTGTTCTGGTTAATGCCGTTTTTTTTTTCTTTGATCAGAAAACAATAACAGTTTTCAAAACAAAACATTGTAAGTGATGACAAAATATAGCATTAAGCAAAGCATTTCCTCAAATTCAATGTGAGTCTTTCAATGGTGTCTTTTTACGAATTGGACATGTTGGATGCCATTCTGAAGTAAGTACAAGATTTTACTTTGAGCCGAATACAGTTTATTAGAGGAAAGAGAATACAAATGTAATAATATCAATTGTTATAAATTAATACAGAGCATTTTTACATGACATTGTGGTGGCTATGTTGGTGTACCACACGAATCTTCTGGAAATTATACTCCAATTTCATTAAAATATTTTCCTTTGTTCAATAAACCAATGTACTGTCGGTCACATGAGTGAAAAGTTCTGCTCCAGTCTAAATTTTGTTTCAAGAAGGATTTTTTTGCGTACTTTTAAATATTTTTAAGATAAACGTAGAAAACTGTGCAGGGTACCTACATGTACATGTATCACTGATGATGCATACAGCTGCCATATTGAACAGCACCATGGAACCACATATATGTTTGGGAGGGGAACTAGACTGTTCGTAGTCCCTTCTGAGTTAGTTGAACCGCCCGCTTTGTTTACTCAAGCGAGCCGAGGAGATAAGATATAGCTATGTCTTCTCCCTCGGCTCACTTGGTGGACCAAAGCGGGGGGTTCGACGAACTCAGAAGGGACTGCGAGCAGTCTAAAGGGGAACGGGCCTTTCATGCAGTGTTGTAGCTCTGAAGTTTTGTTTTCAAGTCTAATTATTGTTGTTTTTTCTTTAAGGACGTAGATGAAGAAGTTAGCACTGTTGTTGACATGGCTGTGCAAATAAATTTCAAGAGGCTAATGACCATGTCCAACATCATGATTGTATGCTCTGCACCAGCATTGCTTCATGTGCAGATGAAAATGGCATCTGCTGGAGCAGGCCAAATTCAAATTCAAACTGGGTTTATAGCATGTACCAAATTCAAAAGGTAAATATCATATCACACTTTTTTCCTTGTTCTTTCTTCTAACTCTTAATTATTGCATTTTATGAAACACTCTTGGCAACAATGGACTGTTTCAATTGATTTAAGTGGAGCTTTGAAGCCAAGAAAGACTAAGTTAAACATAACAACCAAAAGTCACAGCTTGTTCTTTGTTTACGGTTTGTTTTGAGATTTGCAAGTAATTGCTTTTTATGTATTCCTATTTCAGAATTACTGATGGCCAAGACCGTTGACTGTTTTGTTGTTGGCTACTGGGCATTGTTGCACAATACGTTGACAGAAAGGCATGTGTCAAGGCACATGACAAATCTTATTGACGTTAAAATGGAGGAAGATGGCTACCCACAAGATATGTATGAGTGTTTCATACAAACATTTTCGAAAGAGGATGACCTTGGCCTGGACATTGGGAGTGAGAATGGTAATATTTAGTTTGTTCTTGTTGTTTTAAACACTGCAACGTGTACATTGTATATGTACATACACATTTTCTTCAGCGTTTTTGCATTCATGTGCTGCAATACACTGCAGGAAAAACATTTCTTTGCATCTGCACAAATTAACTTACGTTTTTTAAAAAACTGTCCTATCAGAATTTCAGAACGTAAATAGTCACTTTCAACTTCTGCAGAGTTTTAGCCAAAGCCTCCCCCCCCCCGCCCAAAAAAAATGAATCAGCTGATCAGTTTTTTTACTTAGTTGCATGGCAAGGGTATTACAGTACCGCTCAGATATACGTTAACTGCGCATACGCAGGTGTATACGCATATACGCGTATGCTTATACGCACATACGCGAATACTTATACGCACACACGCGTATATTCATGCGCATCTGATTTTCCTTTGTTATTCAGTATCATAAATTTCCTTTGTGTTGCATTGGTGAGTAAAACAAAGAACTTTTGGATCTGAACGAAGCCACGAGCCGATAACAGAAAATTTACATACTGCAAAAGCTATCATGTTACAAACGCGCAGGTCGCTTCCCGTCGCGAATTTTTTGGATAACAAGCAAAAGTAATTCAATGTTTATAAATCAGAAGGGTATCGTTTGTGACCCTTTACGCAAAAAGGGCCTTATGGATTCATTGAAAACCGTCAAATTTTTTTCATTGCCCCGGTGCATGAATTTCAATTTTCACGGCGTGAATACGCCGTAATCACTCTACGATAAGAAACTTTCACTCTTGGCATGAAACTATTCATGCCGTGAATGATCGGTGAAAACTTTCACGTCGTGAAATTAATGGTTAAAATTCACTTGGTGAAATTGGGAGTGAAAAATAATATTCACGGGTGTGAAATTGATCCAATTGAAAGATAAATCAACAATTCATTTCCATTTTACCTTTCCGTTCAATTAAAAACTTTTTATGAAGAGAAGCGACCAACTCATAAATGGGAAACAATTTCTCTTGTATCGTATCATTTTGATACTGCTGGTTTTAAACTGATAGCAAATTAAAGTAGAAGGGAATGCCCGAACAACGATCTATCAAAATTTGCATACGACTCACATCAAGAGCTGAGGAAATCGTGACAGGTAATGCAACACCTTTCAAATAGGAGTACAACTTCTGTCGAATTTGGCGAGGTAAACCGAGAATTGCATGTTTATTGATGGTGTGCCTTTTGTATATTGTTAATTCTCTCTTTTGATAGTGTGGAACAAAATAACACTGAACCTGAACTGTATGTTTATCGATGAAATAAACATCGGTGCGTGGGTTTGTCGTATTCCGAACGCGACAGCTGTTTGTGGAAGTGCGTCTTTTTCATGTAGTTCGTAGTCGTGTACTATTTTAGTGCTGTCAAGCTACATGTATTCTTTATTATAACAATAAGCAAAACAATAAACAAGCTAATTAGGCAGACGCGTATATCGGTATACGCACATACGCGTATGGATATACGCATATTGTGTGCATATTTTGGTTAACGTATTACTGAGCGGTACTGTAAGTGTTGTCATCAAACATACCAGTAAAGACATTCCCTCCTCAGTTATTTATTGACTTCTGAAGTGAATCTGAGAGGTTACATGAACAGCTAAGAGAGAGAGCTGCTTTGTTTGGAGGCACCCAGTAACATAATTGTATCTGT
This sequence comes from Montipora capricornis, assembly GCF_036669925.1. Taxonomy (NCBI): domain Eukaryota; kingdom Metazoa; phylum Cnidaria; class Anthozoa; order Scleractinia; family Acroporidae; genus Montipora; species Montipora capricornis. Next base: position 12,255,459 of record NC_090895.1, on the reverse strand, counting down.
AGGTAATCACATGATTTTGAGTGCAAATAAGCACGAGTAAAAATTTTTTTTTCAAAGAGCACCAAAACTGTAGTCTTTGAAAAAATTTATAACTGCTTATTTATTCCAAATTGCGCGAGAAAAATCATGTGATTGTTTATTAATAATATACATGAAAAAATTCTAGAAGGTTAAGCAGAAGCCACACAATCAGAGAAAAATTGCGCTATCTAGGGTGCACGCTTGATTTGAAAACAAAAGATTTGATTGGATAAACAACTAGAGTGATATAAAATAAATATAAAAAAGTGTCAGTAGTTTTTTTAAAAATCACAGGCGTTTCGGGTGTAGAACCGTTCTTCAGTGTGAAGAAAAGCGGTTTTACACCCGAAACATCTGTGATTTTTAAAAAGCTACTGACACTTTTTGATATTTATTTTGTCACTCTTCTTGTCTACCTAAACTGCATTGCTCTCAGCCAATCAGAATCGAGTAATTTTTTCATGTATATTATTAGCATTTTTATGTCAATATTTGATTGTGATTGACAAAACAGAGAATTTCACCCCTCAATCTCTTTAACTTGAAAACAAGCGTTGTTGCTTTTAAGTGGCTTTTCAGAGGAAATATTTATTAAAGTGTGTTATCTGAAGTTAAATTATGTCAACAACAGCAATGAAACACGCTTGTTTAAGTTGTACCTTAGAGTACATAGGCATAGTCAACAAGAATCTCCATGGTCATTAACTTTTTTTCAGCGAAGAGGGCTAAAGGGAAAAGTGGAAACTATTTGGAATACAAAAAGCGGTCTCTAATTGCATTCCAAGTTAGTAAATATCGTTTTCTTGTAGGATAAGACTTGACGGGTCTAAAATTCGGAAGGCATTTCAAGTCATAATCATCGTTTTTTCTCGGATAAGAGTTAAGGGGTCCAAAATTCGGAAGACCATTCGATGTAGGTTGGTAATGACCGTTTTTGCATTGATGAGTGTGAAGGGTATCCGAAATTCGGAACGCCTTTTTGTAAATATTACTGTGTTCTTTTGTAGTTAGGCTTGCTCAGTGGAAGAATAAAATGGTGATTTTTGACGGTATTGTGTTTTTTTAAATCGTGATTCGCATGATTTTGACGGATACCATATTTTTCTCCGATGGAAAACCCAACTTTGCCTGGATTGGCAAAATTCTTCAGTGGGTTATGGTTGTTTTGTACAGAATTTCTCTAAAATGTAATGCCACAAATTAGTTTGGAACGCGTTTGTACTTCCTCAACACCTGACCCAAAATGCTTTCATCGCTTGTGATGACTAGGTGTTCTTCAGGTGAGAATGACTGCATAGCTCCAGTAACAAAGTGCATCAGAGCCTCCTGGTAGTCCAGTTTCCGTATTCCCATCTGCACTGTCCTCTGTACTGTCAATGTAATTTAAAAGAAACAAATCTGTAAGCATAGGATAGGACTCATCTTTTTGTGCAGAGTTTAACTACATATATGAAATCTATGTTTGCATTCTCAATGAGTAACTTAAAGTTAACATTGTTTTGATATCATGTTTTTTGGGGTTTTTTTTTATGAATAACAACAAATTCATTTTCCTTGATACTACCGGAGCAAAATTGTATCCAACTTATTCAAATTTAATCTAGTGCTAACATTCTTCAAATGAAACTATTTTACTTTAGTCTTAACAAATGGGGGGTGAATAAAAGAAGACTGTCTCATATACTGGCCCCTTCAATCGTGTATATTCCAAAGTGCTTTCTGACATTTAAAGAACAGTACAGTACTCGGGTTATTTTTCGTTCACTATGAAGAAATCGAAAAACAAAGATCATTTTCTAAGGCAGGTGACGGATCAAAATTCATTCCAAATTTGTAACTTTTGTTTTCAGTTTATATATTTCTCACCTGTCATGAGAACAGGCATAATGATATGTTTTCTTATAAATATAAACCTCAATCAAGATAATCAAGATATTCCCATCATTTACTTGGTTTTAGTGACTGACCTGTATTATTCATCTCTCTATTCAAGAGATAATCAAGTGCCCTAGCAAGATCCTGATGTCCCTGCAGAAGAGCATACTCGATGTTTTCTCGAGTCTGTTCAGGAAACATTTCCTGGAGCTGACTTTCCAAACTGACACATAGAAGAAAAGTGGGTAAACATTGCGTGCATTAATAACAGAGTTTGACAACAACTAAGTCCAGGTCAAATTGGATGACTAAAAAGTAGCCCAGAGCAAATCATTG
>NC_090895.1:12243227-12245727 GCF_036669925.1 Montipora capricornis | reverse complement strand
GTTCCGCTGGGCTAACACCCCTTGTGGTGTGAGTAGTCGATCGGTAGGCCAGTGGAAACTTGTTGAGCTCCAGTCGCCAATCCTTCCCTTCTGCATGGAAGACTCTCATGGCTTTGAGAAGTGAGCGGTTCTGGCGCTCGACCTCTCCATTGGATCTGGGCCACAAAGGTGTGTTGTAGTGATGCACAAGCCCCATTTCCTCCAAATATTGACCACTACAATTAGGTGCTCCCCAGTAGGTAAGGGCCGAAGCAAATCAACTGCGACCTCTTGCCAAGCTCTCTCAGGCAATCTTGTGGGCTTAATGGGCAGGGGCGGGACATGCTTTGATACCATCTGGCAGCCAAAACATTCTCTGCACTTCTTCTCTGCTTCTTTATCAATTCCTGGCCACCATACCTTTGACCTTAAACGTTCCTTGGTCTTCACTATGCCTTGGTGCCCCTAATGGGCTAAATCTAACACTCTTATTCTCAATGTTCTGAGAACCACGATTCTTGTTCCTCGTAGCACGACCTGACCAATGCAAGCTAATCCATGGGATACCAGTTCATAGGGTTTTGGGGCCTTGCTCCAGTGACCTGTTTTCAATGCCTCATGCACCGCCTCCAATTCTTTATGTTGAAAGGAGACTTCTTCAATCTCTTCAATCCAGAGGGCCACTGGTACTGCTTGTAAAGTCACATCGCATGTATACTCTTCATCCTGAACATATCCTTTTGAGGCTGGAATTTTAGTTAGGCAGGACAGAGCATCCGCAATGTTCTCCCTGGAGGTCACATAGCGAACTTTGTAGTTGAAAGGTTGCAATCGCAACACCCAGCGCTCTATTCGCGCGGATGGCTTTGAGGTTGGGCCATAGATGGTTTTCAGAGCTTTGGTGGTCAGTCACTAGGTCAATTTCGGGCAGACCATATAAGTTTAAATTAAATCCTTCGCAGGACCAAACAAGCGCAAGTGCTTCCTTCTCAGTCTGACTGTACCGGCGTTCAGTGTTATTAAGACTTCTACTGGCATAACATACTGCACGGCATTCCCCATCTACCTCCTGAACTAAACCCGCACCAAGTCCCACCGGGCCGGCATCTGCTATGACTTCTGTGGGTGCTTCCCATTCAAAATAAGCCTGCATGGATGCACCGGCCATGTCTTCTTTCAGCGTATTGAAAGCCTCCTCTTGTGCCTTACCCCATAGAAACTTCTCATCCTTTCGACATAGTACTCATAAAGGTTCTGCCTTGGTCGAAAAATCAGGAATAAATCTCGAGCTGAATCCCACAAGGCCCAGGAAACTTCTAACTTCGGAGGCTCACAACAGACGGGTTGCTTCTTTTACTGCCTGCACCTTTTCCTCAGTAGTCCCGATGCCGTGCTTCGAAAGGAGAATGCCCATGAAAACTACTTACCCATTCCAAAGGTACACTTCTCGCCATTCAAGGTAAAATTCTTCTCTTCCAACCTAGCTAACAGATTGTGTAAGCTCTGGTCATGCTCCACAACTGTCTTTCCGTGAACAATCAAATCATAAGCCTTGTTTACAACTCCCTCAATGTCTGCTATAACCTGACTGATGATATGTTGGTATTTCTCAGGTGCCACATTAACCCCAAAACTTACCCTTTTGTAGCAGAACAAACCGTCATGTGTTACAAAGGCGGTAATGTCCCTGGAATCTGCATGCAGCTCTACCTGGTGAAAACCATGACGCAGATCTAGCTTCGGAAAGACAATACTGCCATGTAGTTCTTCTAGTACTTCATCAACAGTGGGTATCGGAGGCCAGTCGCCGATAATGGCCTCATTTGCGCGACACATGCCCACACAAATTCTTATCTCACCTGATGGCTTGGGTGCTACGACAACCAGACTAGCCCATGTAGTGGGGCCTTCCACTCACTCAATGATATCCCCTTCTAACAGTTCATCCATCTTGGCTTTCACTTTGTCTCAAAGTGCAAATGGAACTCGCCTTGACTTTTGTGCCACAGGCGCTACACTGGGGTCAATATGCAGTTTCAACTCAAAGTCTTTTAGTTTGCCAACTCCTGTGAACACTCTACGGTATTGAGCTGGTTGGCAAAGTCACTCCTGACGTCATTACAACTGCCACCAATGGGACTGGCCTTTGGGCCAATGTGGAGAACACCTAGCTGCTTGACAGTAGCATTCCCCAATATGCAACGCCCACACTTAACTACAGCAAAACTGGAAGTTACCTTAGCATTTCCCACCGAAATTTCCGCTTTGAACTGTCCAATGACCTCAATTTCTCTACCCCCATAGGCAAAATAAATTCTGAAAATCATCTTCCCCCATCAAATTGCTCACAGACCCTGAGTCCATCAATACTGACATTCATCGTTGGTACGTGACGTGTGGTCAACACTTTGCAAACACCCTCCTCATTTTCTTCCATCACAGTAAACGCAAAGGCAGGGTTTTCTTCTTCTTGACTGCTACCCGCCAAATAATCTTCCACTTGGTTTGTCTGTCTGCTGAA
>NC_090895.1:12228227-12235727 GCF_036669925.1 Montipora capricornis | reverse complement strand
CATGGTGCTACAAAGGTTTGCACCTTTGATGGCATCATGGATGCTGATCTCTTCTGCAACATCTTAGAGTCTACACTTGTTCCCTTCGTCCGAGAGAAGCTTCCAGATCACCGATTTGTCCAGGATAACGACCCGAAGCACACGTCCAGACGAGCGCAAGCCTTCTACGAGGAGAAAAACATCAACTGGTGGCGCACTCCCCCAGAAAGTCCTGACTTAAATCCCATCGAGAACTTGTGGCATGAGCTCAAGTTTTACTTAGAATCAAAAGTCAAGCCACGTAACAAACAGGAACTTGTGGATGGAATCAAGAAGTTCTGGGAGAGGAAGGTGACTGCCGAGAAGTGTGTCAAGTACATCGATCATGTGCTTTACAAGGCGATTCCAGCTATTATAGAGTCTGGAGGTGCTGCAACAAAATTTTAAAACGGCTCTTTTAGGAGCCACCGCACCCTGCTTTGTCGAAGTGGATTCGATATTGCACTGCAGGTCGCCAAAAACGGCTCTTTTAGGAGCCACCAAATGTTACAAAAGTCAATGACTAACAAGAATAAAGTTTATTAAAATACATTTTCAATCCCACCCTTAACTTTATATCCCCTTAAACTCGATTGTCCAAAAAGTGAAAAAAAAAAACTGAGTCAATTTCAGTCGAGTTTCCCTCTCTAATCGTTGCTGTATTTGAGAAATTGCTGTAGAGTATACTTAACCAATTTCGCGCTATCTGCTACTCAATTTACGGTAGAAAACTCTAATTTAGTCGAGTGATTCGCAATGATCGACAAAAACTGTTTTTGTAGTACAACTTCAAATTTTGCATGAAATTCCATACTAGGAAAACGATTTGGAGATCTTAACTGGGGAACTAAATGCAATAACGTAAAGTAGTTCGAAATAAAGCTGTTCTTTATACATCTTTCCTCGTATAACCGGCCAATAACATATATATACGTTTGTTCAAACGTAAGGCCGGTGGCTTACTACAGTTTTGAGGGAATAAATGAACCCAACCCATCATATGCAACATCAAACAACAAAAAGGCCGCAACATAGCCAAAATGAACGAACAATGTTGTTTTCTAAAAATTTCAGAATATATTAATTGGCTCTGATTAAACATTCATACAAAGTGAAATAAAAATCTGCACGACATAGTTTAAGCTTTTTTTAAAAAAATAGGCAAAACATCACATTTTCTTATTTTGCAAAAGATCTGCTTGCTTTAGTGTGATTCAAAAGTAGTGCATAATTCCGTGGAATTGACACGAGCATTACTGTGTACGTCAGCCATAAATCGTTCAGCAAAAACACTTTTTATTTAACTACACTTCATAGATACCGATTACATTACGTTCTCAACTAGAGTGCTCATTACACACTCACTGAATCGAAAACATCGTTACATGTATTTGCTCTACTAATGCTGCCTATTTTCTTTCTCTGCTTTTCTCAAATGCTGGCACTTTTTCCCGATACTAACTTTGCATGCATCCCACATGCGGGCTGTTTCTTCACTTGTTCGACACTGGTATGAAAAGGCTCTGGTCACCTCCGCTAAAATAAACAGAGAAATACAGGTTAGAATTATGATCAACAATCCAGGTTAACAGATACCATTTTGTCCCTATTACCAAACGCACCAACGAATTTTCTATTAAGCAATATGTCGAATAATTCCTTCGCCGCGTTCAGTCAAAAGCCTTTTTTCACAACAAAGAGGATGATTCGTACACTTCTAATAAAGATATTTTTGAAACACTTCTAGTTCGCAAATCCAAATGGACTCCACCTGAGGGACAATTTGCCTCTTCAGATTTTTTCACCAAAAAATGCCGTCACAACATTCACAAACTTAAATTCAATCGCAACACTAAATTTTCCAACCTTTCCTCGGAAGAGTGGGCGGCGCTTAAAAATCTTAGTAAACGCAACGACATAGTTGTCAAATCGGCCGACAAAGGCGGCGCGGTAGTTGTTTGGCGGTCCGACCTTTACCAAAAAGAAGCTTTGCGGCAACTTTCGGATAACTCGTTTTATGCCAAAATCCCTAAAGATCTCACTTCCAAAAATCAAAAACTTGTCAAAGACACCATTCAAAATCTTATAGTTAATCAAGAATTACCGGACACTGCCACTAATCTCATCATCAACACCCCTAGAACTTCGTGCATTTACTTCTTGCCTAAAATTCACAAATCCAACAACCCAGGTCGCCCTGTCGTTTCGGCCTGTAGTTGCCCCACCGAACTCATTTCTAGCTACTTAGACAGGATTATGACGCCTAAGAGAAGCTCAATTCGGTCTATGAACGTTCCTATTAGTGTTCAAATCGGGCTGCTGATAGCCAATCAGGTTCAAGAATCTTGCTATAATTTTTATTAGTAGAATTCTACTAGTATACTAATGCAACGTTTTTTCGTTTTGCCAAAGTTTCGGAGGAAACTTTTGATGAAAATGGATAACTAAATTCCTGAAAAGACTAATCGAAGGACATTTACGGTTTCTTGACTTTAAAGAAAGTTGAAATTATTGCAAAAAATGATACGCGCGTACACAACTTCAATTTTGAATGACAATTCAATCCGAGCGATCCTTCTAAGGCGCAAAGTTTAATACGTCGAGAAATAACTGGAAACCGTTATTTGAACTTAATTTTAGTAATAATTCTACTAAAACAATTAGATTATTCGGTCTCGATTTCTATAGTTGATTCGGCCTTCGGCCTCATCAACTATCACCTCATAGCAATCTCGAGCTCATAATCTATTTGTTAATTAGTAATAGTAATAGGACTGAGTGGAACATAATTCAGGGAGTAATCAGGCAAGTAATTTTTACGAGCACGATTACTCCCTGAATTGTACGGCACTAAGTTCTATTACCAATTAATCGCATCAATAGTAAAATCTCATTTGTGCAAAAAGTAGGTACACAGCAAGAAAGAACCCATCTAAGTGTACGTGACAGATGCGCATTGTACGCCTTCAATCGGCATTTGTGTGTTAGTCAATTCTTGAATTAAACCACATTAATATTCACCAATAACAATTTGTAAAGTATTTGCATTTAATACTTTGTTTGCTAGCTTACCCTTTATAGCAAGAATCCGGCTTGGATCAAGAGCAGCAAACTCTTTTGTACCATAGAGTGTGGATTGTAGAAGGGTCTCTTTAGAGAACAGCTTTTCTAATAGTCGCAGAGTCATAGCGAATGGCTTCGCTGCTGCCAATACGTGGTTGTAATCGTCTCGTGAAATGCGTACATTCGACCACCCCCCAAGCTGAACTAAATCAGGTGTTCCTGAAAGACATTCATATAAAAAGAACTATTAGAAAAATTAACTTATCACTCCTTGTCTCATAATAGCTTATCTACAAATGCTTTGATTCATTCTGCGGTTTTAATCACATATGCCACCATCTCGCTGGCTCACTGTACTGATTTCAGCGAAATTAAATCGGAATCAATTGTACAACAGAGGCCCAAAAGTAAAAATTAACACTTAAATAATCACGTTTTCATAATGATTAATGGTTCGTTTTTCGAATGATAAAAAATGGGATCAGAGAGTTTGGTATTGTTAACTTTTGCAATCTCGGTCAGGAAACGGTTATCCAAGCTAACAATTGGTAAGTAAATTTAAAACTTGAGATGTTACCTGTCAATTCAGGATCATCCAGTAGTCTATCCAGATCTACAAGAGGAGTTTGCTGAAACAGCATCGGCGTTGGGATCTCCAGGGACCGGCTTGGACCGCCAGCTGACATTGGGGTCGACAGGGGTACCGTTGAAACCAACTGGCTTGGCACTGGGGTGCAAAACTGCTGGACTGGCTGTTGATGATTCTGGGAAGGCTGAGTAGCAGGTAGATCGACCGTCTGTTTTGTTGTCAGCAGGTTTAGAAGCTGGTCAAGTTTCGCTTCTTGACGCGCAAACGAACACTCTAATCTCTCAAGAATAGTTCTTGTCAGGCGAAGCTCTGTAGCAATTTCTTGCTGTGATGCACTCTGACGCACCTATTGTAGCAAAAAATTTGCACTGTGACTGAGATTGCATTGGTAAGCAATTTCATAGATAGCTAAAAAATACTTGTGTTTGATAACAAAATTTTTGACTGATAACACCAAGGTTCAGTTTCTATGCTTTTCTTTTACACATTGACACATCTGTACTTGCGATTTTTAGAGTAGATTGGCTGTGACCATTTTCTAGGTATTTTAAAGTCTTTATATTTCTCACTGAAATTTTCGTTGGCACTGTAAAGTGAAAAAGATAAATATTTCACTGCACAGTATTGATCATCATTAAGCGCTTCCTAGTGTACATCATGTAAATAAACAACTTACATCATTTGTCTTTTCCAATGTGTTAATTGTGGCTGCTATTATTTCTTGTCCATTTGACAGGTCGGCGTCCCCGCCTGCAAAGTCGCCAATTATGTCTGCTGGTGGCGATGGACTGTCATCACAGGAAAGACTTTCTCCAGTGTGCTGGGCAGCAAGGGACGGCGTTTTCCTCAGATGAGCAGAACGGATTACAGTTATTAAAGGTTCTCCTTCGCTCAAATCGTCAGAATCCGAACCTTCTTCAGAGTCAGTAAAATACTCCTTGGACGGAGATGACACTTCCAAAATCTGAAGTGAAATGAAATACGTTATAAATTTTACAGTCGGTATAAAGTACAATAGTATGTTCTTGAAAACACGGGTTTCGGCTTATTTTACGTAAAGCTCAAAATCGCATCATCATCGAGTATCTCAGGACATGTAGGCTTAGATGAACAGTGATCTAAAAATCCAGTTCTAGTTTATCTAGAAATAGCCAAACGACCATAAGACAATACATAGAGAGCTTAGGAAGAATGAAATGGTCTTATAAAGTGGAACATCGTAGGTCAAATAAGAAGAGGTGAATCAGGCTGACAAAATTAGACCAGAGTGAGGCTACTAAAAGACCCATGAAAAAACAAATAACCACTTTGGCTCTGTATTTTTATGTGTAGCATGACAATATTTTATGAAGTAAGAAGCATACCTTTCCCTTAGGCTTCTCCGTTTTATCTTTCTTTGCACCCTTTAAATTTTTATTGGTGGTATCGGACTTCTGCAAATTGATTTTAACATAAGTAAAGCCACGTCAGACAAAAAAAAGTTAATTTACAGTACTGGTAACCCCAAAATAGAATAATGGTCATGAATTACTAAAAATGCTGAATGCAGTAACAACTTTGTTCATTTTCCTCAAGAGACGGCTTAATGGCGGCTTAATTCAATCTGATAGGTGATGTAATTACATCAGCCAAAGTCATGGTCAAAATGTTGACTTTTCATTTCGCGATCCACAACGCATTTGTAGTGTTTAAGTAGTGTATAAAATAGGTAAAACCTTAGGAAGATATACAGTGACCTCCCGTCATTCAGTGGACACCCAAAATCTCGACCCCGAATGGAAAATGGAAATTTGTTTCAGAAATCAGGAAGACAAAAAACATTAACCATTCGGTTAACCAGTAAATAACAGGACATTAGTATATACTAAAACAGTGGACAGCGTTGAACGCATGCGCTGATTGGCTCGTTAAACTCCGAATATCCTGTGCTATTTACCTCCGAGCGACATAGATGGTTGGCCAACGTCTAAAAATCTACTACTTAGTGGGCAAAGAGCGAGAGGGTTGCCACTCATCAGAAACTAAAACATTTAGTAATTTTACACGGACCCATGAACAATAATAAGCGAATCAAGAAATAAAACCACGGACTAATACTACTGTTTCACTAGTATCAAAATCGATCATCTTGCCTGATGGTTTTATGAAAAAAAAAAAAAATTTCTCACTGTTAACTTGCTTAAGCAAACACCTAGAATGTTGCCGCATCTTTTATTCTATTCCTGATTCCCTGACGTTTTCAATCATTACTTTTTCCTGATATTTTTTTCTGACCGTGGCAACCCTTAGCTTGAAATCAGTTCGCTTTGATGACAAAACTGACAGTTGAGTAAACGACATACCTTTTTCGTTGGTCTTTCCTTTTTCTTCTTGGTGGCCGCTTCAGCCTCGGTATAGTCTCCAACAAAGTCATCAGGGATCTACAGAGAGAAACAGCGAGTTATATTAAAAGTGATGAAGTTATTCATGATCAATGAAAGTTACGACCAGCTTTAACAGATGCCTGCGATGAAAAGTAGAGAATAAATCTCTCCTCCAATACTAGCTTATGAAAGGTAAACAGTTTTACTTACCAGTTTTCTCTTGGCTTTAGCCCTACGCTGTGGCAACTCCGTGTCTTTCTCTGTGGGTTTTGAAACGTGGGTTTTTGCTATTGGATAGCATTCAACCACAGCTGTATATTCTTTTCTAGTTTCTCCCCAAAGAACTTTAACTTTTTGGCCAGCCTTAATAGAGGACGGATCAATGATTGTTGATCGAAAAACTTCTGAAAACTTCCCACGGCCCCACTTAACTTGAGCCAATTTCTCCATTATTAAAACTTCCGTTGGTAAGTATTCTCCGAATCAAATAGGGTGAGTGCAATGATCAACGAACTTCATTTTCACCCTTTTATAGCGACTCGACACATGTGGTGGGATCGAAAATCCTACAATTCGATTGGTTGTGAAAGCTCTATTGTTCAATTACAAATAGTTCGAAGTGCATCCCTTTCACATGCTTATTCATATCTTAATTACCAACGATGTGTTAACTTATGGAAATTTAATTTGTTGTCTACTTATTCACGTGCTGCAAACTCGTTAAACTTCGGTAAAAAGAAAAACGTAACTTTAGTCGGTCACGTTAAAGCAGTTTTTTCTTTACATGTTTTCAAGAGCGTGCGAGGCGCAGATAAAAGCTTATTCATATAGCTGCATGCAATGTGCTATTTAAAAAGTTCGTAGAGCGAAAAGCCGAAAAGGCCATTCATATTCTAATTCCCTGTGCCGCCTATTGAAAAGCTAATTAAACTGATGCGGCCTCAAGCAATTTGAGGCGGAGTAGCGGTAAAAGTGTTTTTTTCCCTTGACAGACATTTTTTGGTCTCTCGCGAGCAATTGCAAAGGTTTGTCGAGCAATAAGCAGAAAAAAATCCTACTCATATAGTTTCATGCAATGTGCTAATTTAAAAAAAAGTTTGTCGAGCGAAAAGCCGATAAGGCCATTCATGTTCTAATTCCGTGTACTGATGCGGCGTAAAGAAATTTGAGGCGGAGTCACGGGAAAAGCGTTTTTTTTTTCCCTTGACAGACATTTTTTGGTCTCTTGCGGGCAATTACAAAGGTTTGTCAAGCAAAAAGCAGAAAAAGCCTATTCATATAGTTTCATGCGATGTGCTAATTAAAAAAGTTTCTCGAGCGAAAAGCCAATAAGGCCATTCATGTTCTAATTCTCTGTGCCGCCCATTGAATTGAAAAGCTAAAGCGATGCGGTCTCAAGTAATTTGAGGCGGAGTCACGGTCAAAGCACTTTTTACCTTGACAGACACTTTACCTGAGGTCGCATGT
>NC_090895.1:12213227-12218227 GCF_036669925.1 Montipora capricornis | reverse complement strand
AATTGTGAAAACCGGTTGCCGTGTTGCCGCCATCTTGATTTGCTTGTTTTAGCTTAGCCAATCACGTACCAGCTGATAGAAAAAAGCCAATTAGAAACTTATATTCATGGCGGGAACTTTCGGAACTAGCGTCACGAAATTAGCGTCATGAGCGAATTTTATCTGCTAGTTGGGTTGTGTCGACACGTCGGTTGTGTCGCTGTGTGAAAGTTTCTACCTTCGTGACCTGATTCCTAACCTTTTCTACCTGCAAAATGGAAGATCAGTATGTATTGCTTGAAAAGGTTCTCACGGAAAATAGACGCCTCAGAGAAGCAATAGAAGCGCGAGATAATGAGCAGCGAAACATGCTTCAGGAACTAGCATCTAAAATGGAGAGCGGCTTACCACAAGAAAGAGCGAGCAGAAAAAGAACTAGGAAGATCCCAATCCCGCAACCGTGCCGAGTAAGTATATTCTATCGTTAGTTTTTTAAAACGGCTTGTTGTACGATGAATGTATACGTAATGCCTATATGACTTCATGCAGTTCATTTGGGGAATCGCGTATGGACTGCGTGCGTGAATCCTGATTTCTCTGCGCCTCTGGCTAGTTTCGGTATTTTTTTCCTTTGAGCAGTGTTTGTTTAGCTGAACTTCTTTGCTATTCCTCTATTCCGAGTATTGAGACGATTCCACCGAGTTTTCGTGGGTGTTTACATGTGAAAACTCCACCAATACGAATTTCATGTCATGTGCTATGACCATAGGCAACCCAAACTCTGAGTGCTGAGTGCTTTTCAAATGAATAGATGGGAATTGATATTTTAAAGGGTAAATAACTGGATGTCATATGGGTAATTCAATAGAATAACCTTACATTTAAGAATCCTTGTGTCCTGTCACTTTTTTATGGGATCACTGGGGCCATTTACATGTAGATGTTTTTTTGCCACCCTTTTGAACTATAAAATGGCCCCTGGGAGACTATAAGAACTCCACAGGGCAAACACCCTTCTGAAATGTATTAAGTATATTTTATTGATTTACCCCTATGGATAAGTTTGTTGCTTCAATGGTTTTGTCACTTCAAAAGCACAACTGTTAAAGTGGTACTATGATCAGAAAATCAAATCTCTTAACACTAAGTGATTCAAGTTTTAAGCCTTAAAGTTAAAAAAAGACACCAGTTTATTTTCACTGGAATTTTCCTATTTAATGGTCTGCCATTACTAACTTTAAAATCTTGACAGAGCTGTATACTATTGAGGAGAGAATGACTCAGGGCACTTTCCTTTTGTCAGGACTGGCTGGCCAGACCCATCAGTTTGCAAAGAAAATGCAACAAATTTGAAAGTCCTCAGACTCACTGTTTACAAATGCAATGCACTTGTACCCGACTGAATTAATGTGCAGCACAAGAGTTCTGGGCTTTCAGATTTTTAAAGTTATGTTTTGCATACATAATAAACTGCTTTTAACTATGGTTTACACACTGAAATTTTAAGCTATTGAGTGAATGACATCACTTTTTCCCTTGATCCAACCCTCTGAGACCGTAAAGGTGCTCAGTTTTGATATACATGTATGAGTAATGGCAGACCGTGAAATTCAGAACTTACACTCAGAAGTAAACAGCCTTTAGATAAAACTTAAAGCTCAAAATTTTGCCAGGAAGGTGTTAAGCAAACACACTTTCGAAATCTGAAGAAAAAAAATGAAGTTATATTTTTATCATAGTACCACTAAACATTTGCCTCATGAGGTCTCGCAAATACCTGGTGGAATAACAACAAGAACAACAGCCCCTTAAAGGTTTTTTTAAATTTCATAAAACAATGATCAACAACAGTAGGTTTGAAGAAGTATTTAAGTAATCAGTTAAGATTTAAGTTATATTTCTAACCCGCAATGAAGTAACTTTCTCCCCAAAAGAGCAAAAGAGATGGTCTTCTTCGCACAAAATCTTAGCAAAAATGTGCTGCTTATACAATGCCAATCAGGAAGCCACCCACAGGGTCATCGAGGCAGTGGTAGCCGATCATGGTGGAACAAACAAGTGCCCTTGGTCTGCGGCTGAGATGAAAGGTAATTATACATGTAGTGGCAGCCACACAGTCAAGCTACATGTATGTCATAATTTGTGTCGATTTTCTTTTAAATGTCAATCGAGTATTCAAATCTGCACACCAGTTTTAAAATTTCCTCTCAATTCCTGGGTATAGTTCCTTTGCATATTCAAAGCAGAAAGCTACGAAATTTGGTTTACTGCAAAAACATACTGCATTTGATGTCACTAGCATAGTCCTGCTTAATGACTGTAAGATTGTAACAGGCTTGTAAACTTGCAACAGATTGCAAATATAGCAAGGACTTTTAAATGTCAGCAACAAAATTATAAAACAACTAATAATGCTCTGTCCCAAGGGAAGTCAGTGAAATGAATGTTTTGGAAGCCCATGTAAAGAGACGAGTTACAGTTCTCTAGTCAGCACTGAACAACACAACGCGACATGTAAGGAAGCCACTGATTGCTCTTTAACCCTTTAAGCCCCAATGGTGCCAGTTATAGATTTTACTTTGTCTAAAGCCAGATGATTTGACTCATCAATGGGGGGCCCCTTGGGGCTTAAAGGGTTAAGAGTTTGAGTGACATAAGTTAGGTCAATCCATATGGACAACAATGAAGCTAGTAAGTCGTCATCATGTGAATAATGCATCATTGATGTCAAAATTAAAAATTAATAACAGTCAATTGGCACTGACTTTTATCAACTAATATCACTTATCTTTGTATTATTGATTTCACTGGTTGCCTGGTTACATGACAAAGGACATTTTAGTGTAGTTCTAACTATACAATAAAGCTTTTACTGTATCATTTTAAGCCTCTAGTGATGTA
The DNA here is from genome assembly GCF_036669925.1 of Montipora capricornis. Lineage (NCBI taxonomy): Eukaryota > Metazoa > Cnidaria > Anthozoa > Scleractinia > Acroporidae > Montipora > Montipora capricornis. The sequence goes on along the minus strand of NC_090895.1, from coordinate 12,215,347 downwards.
CTTATACATGTATTGATTGGTGTATGCATTTCATTGGAAGGTGCTGCTGCCACATATTTCAAGAGTCTCTGTAATGCTTCTACAAGAGCAAAAAAAGGCAAGCTAGAGGCTCACAGAACTCTCTGTAGGAGACAAGGAAGAATGAGAGATGTAAGTTGTTGTTTCAGCACTGCATATCTTGTTAGACATTTCAGTTAACAAACTGCTTAAATTATCACACAAATGGCATCTTTTGTGAAGTATGAATGAGCCGTGGTGGTGTGATTCAATAACCTCACAATCTAAGCTCTCAAATAAGACAGTCTTATAGCCATACAATGGTTCAAAGCTCACTGGGGTCATCTTTCTTTTTATTTCTTCTTCTAATTTTTTAAATTGAAAAAAAAAAACACGACAGAACCTCGCATTTCTTGTGAAAGAAGCAAAACCAAGTGAAAAAACAACCCAACCTAATGCTTTTTGATGGAATTGCTAGTCATATGCACAAGTTTAGGCAAATCTGAGCAAAAACGAAAAATGGCTTAAAATTCAACACAGGCTGCTCATCCCCCCAAGCCCTTAAATTATTGTTATTTCCATAAGCAATGTATCATTTATTGCCCAAAATAACCAAAAGGTTTCAATTGCTTTAAAACCTTTTGTTATTTCTTTGATTCCCTAGAAAATTCAAAGGAGACTTGCTTCCCTCAGAAAGATGCCTTGGTCAGAGGAGAAAAAGGCAATGCTAGAGGGAGTTATAAAAAGCCCTACCTACACAAGCTCAGACGAATCTGATTTTTCTGAGGATGAAAATGGAGAGAGTCGCGTTGCTGGGTATCTGGTAAAAAGGTTGCCCTGGGAAAGGTCAGCATTGACGAAAGCGAAAAAAGCCCTTGATGATAACTACATAAGGAGCCTTAATCCAAGAGCAAGGGTAAACCTGATGAGGAGAGACGCACATCAAAGGTTTTCAGCACGCCACCTGCCTCCAAATGGACCGGAATGGGCAGTCAGAACTGAAGAAGCAGTTCTTACTGCCAGGACAGCTGCAACTCCATCCACGCGCCCTCCACCAGTACCCACTGCATCACACAGAACCTGTCCTACAACAGTAACTCCTCCCACCCGGGCCATCCTACTACTAATTCAAGTCATTCGACAATGGCCACCCCATCCCGCAGCTCCCATCAAAGATCAGTGGCTCTCCCCAGTCAAACCAATCATCAATCTTCTGGTAACAGTCCTCCAACAACAGCAGTTCCCTCCACTCAGACCCATCCTCCATCTACTGTTAGAAGTCATCCAACAATGGCCACCCCATCCCTCAGTGCCCCATCTACCAGAATTTCTCCTCCAGTAGCAGCAACACTATCCCCAAGTACACTGCCTTCAGCAACCTTCCATCCAACCCCACGGACTTCTAAAAAGAAGTCTGTAAACTCCAAAAAGAACATTAATCGTAGACTAACTGTTTCACCAGTTTATTAAATTTACTAGGTTTGTGCTGTTTCAGCAGTGCAAAGTTTTCAATTTTCTGTTGCATTTACTTTCTTTAACTTTTCTTTTTTTCAAAGTTGCTGTTAACACTGTTTGCAATTTTTCTCTTGACGCAAACACAATTTTCAAGTAATATTGGAGCAAAATTTGAAATTATCTTTTGTACTTACACACATTTTCTCTAAGGAATGTAGGAACAAAGCTTCAATATTCAGTGTTTCTGTTTTCAAATGCTTCAAGATCATGATTTGTTTTCAATGTTGACTTTATCTACACGCGGTTTCATGTTCAGTTGACGTATTGCAGACGAGAGATTGTGCGATTTAAGTGTTCAGAAAATAACTTTAAATAATGTTACCATTAAGAAGGTTTTGTACATTAAATGGTGATTAATAATATAGGAGCGTGTTTTTCGCGAAATAAACTAGATTGTGAAGACAGTAGATTTATTCATTGACTAGTGTATCCATTCCTTCCTAAGAATTTAAGGTTAAAGGTGTGCAACGGGTTTCTCAGCGTTCTTTTATTTTACCCTCAAATTATAGAAATTATATATCACAAAGCTGTTTGCTTATTTTCCGGACTCCCCCTATAAAAGAGTGCACAATTTTGGCATGTAGTTCCAATACAGCTGTCTTGTTTTC
>NC_090895.1:12193227-12205727 GCF_036669925.1 Montipora capricornis | reverse complement strand
TACTATGGTTACAACTAGTGAATCTGAACGATATCGTCCACTCAGAAATCTTGATGAACAAGATTATCAGCTTATTATGTCCCCCCATGGTTGGCTTGATGGTGCAATTATCCACAGTGCACAGGTACTTTTGCAGAAAATTAACCCTTTGATTGAAGGTTTTCAGCGTCCTACATTAGGTCCAGTGCGAAATTTTAATGTAGTTTCTGGTGAATTTGTACAGTTATTGCATACAGGATACAATCACTGTGTTTGTGTTAGTTCAATAGGATGCCTTCCCGGAACAGTCTATATCATGACATCATCTCACAAGAAGTTGAAGATCAGGTCAAAGACTTAGTATTAGCAGATAGCTTCCAGAAACTCGAGTATGCACCCTGCCAACAGCAAAGAAATGGAAGTGACTGTGGGGTTTTTGCTATTGCTTTTGCGACAAGTCTTGTATTTAGATCCAATCCACAAAACCTGAATTTTGACATTACAAAAATGCGACCACATTTAGTGGCCTGTCTTCAAGCTGGTCTGATGTCTCAGTCTCCATCGTTTTAAATTTTAGTGACTTACAAGAACCGTTGCAATAATTGCAGCATTAAAATTTTTTTAGCTACCTGGACAGCTATCTCACATTGTAAACTAAATAGTTTTTGAGACACACAAAAAAGCTTCAGGTGTTATTGCTAATTATTTACAAAATAAACTCTTTCAACCAATTGGCATCCAGTAAGGTTTGACAAATTAAAATACTTCCCTTTCATTGCTTTACAAATCGTAATCCCCTTAACCCTTCACTCCCAAGATCTGAAATTCAATTCTCCTAACTGATGACCATACAAATGTTTGTTCTCTGTTCTTGAGAATTTGGTGTAACATAAAGACACTTTCCCATAGTTGATAATTTTCCAAATTCTCACCACCTGTCTCCTTGACAGAGTAGTAAAATCGTTAGGAGAATTTATTTGCTAGTCATTCCTGGGAGTGAAAGGTGTAAGTAATAATTTTCTAATGTAGGCGTATGATAAAGAACTTCAACCTAATGGCTTAAAAAACTGCAGCCATTAAGGGGTATAAATCTAGTGGTAAACATCTAAGTACCTTTCCTTTTTGTACAGTTATTAATGATCAATGATGAAGATATATTTACAAGTAAACAAACTGTCTAACTGGTCAACTCTCGTTTGTCTTTTTTCCCTTTTCGAAATATAATTAATTAAAACTGGCTGTTTTTGGTTTTACAAGTTGTATTTTCAAATAAATGAACTGGAATGACATGACAGGATGAACCTCTCATTGTTATAATTAATAAATATCAACTCCTTGGGTTTAACATGTAAAATAGCTTTACAGCGACTCCCGGGCAATTTGTATGTTCAAATAAATCAACTGGGAATTACATGACAGGAGAAACCTCTCATTGTTATAATGAACAAATTTCTTTCAATTTCTTGGGTTTAACATATAAAATTAGCTTTACAAAAGCACATTGTTACCTTTGGGGAGGGGGGGGGGGGGACTCAACATATCTTTAGCTGGGGAGGTACGGCTTAGTCACTCATCTCCCAATTTTTCATAACCAGCTTGAGTCATAATACCCTGTCTTAGACAAGAATGAACATCAAAGAATATGGACATCGAAAATATCCTCTAAACGCCGGAGTTGCTTGTGGGTTAACTGTCTGGTGGTGTTTCAAAACTAATTTTCATTCTTTAATCTCCTCATTGAACCTCTTAGAATCCCATTTAATTTCAGGCGAAATCCATATTTGAGACAAAAAATCCCTAAAAACCATATTCAAATTGGCCACACAACCCCATAAGGGACTTCCCCCAGGTGGTGGTACACACATTTACAACATTTTAAAATTGAACCAACAAATTTCGAAACAGCATGGTTTACATAAGTACAATGGAATCCCAGTTTTGTAAATCCTCTATTTTTTAAAGCTTCTGATAACTTGGACTCGGAGTCATTTCCTCTCTTAAACTATTTTTAACCATTGATTTGAACTCTCTGATTTCACAAACCAATTTACACTAGCCTTAGAGGTTAACAAAATTGGGATTCCATTGTATTTTGCACAGATTAATCTAATCAAATGGGACAATGGGGCCACATAGATTGACAAGTCCAGAGCAAACTCTGAGTATGCGGTCGATCATAGGTACCTGGATCTCAGGATTTCCAGTTGGATTACAGGTTAAAAAATCTACTGACAAGGTATTCTCAAGAATAGTGCATTTCCTGCGTAAAAGTCCCATAACTCGTTCAACGTGGATCCTAACATGTGCGATCCCCCTTGTTCTTTCAACGTCAACAGGGTCCAGTTGTTCTTTTCCTTTAGTGAATGCTGGAATTATGAGTTTTGCTTGTTTAAGGGCAACACCATCGTGAACAGTGAATCCCCTGTCTGCCATAACTAGATCCCCAGGAAGCAAGTTGTTGAGCAGCCCACAATTTTCCGTGAGATACTTGTCTGAGGTGCGTCCCCCCCAGGCTTCTGAGGCAAAGGAGATGCAGCCTTGAGGGGTTATGCCGATGAGGACCTTGACTGTGTTGTGGTGTTTGTACGAGCTGAACGTTTGTGCTCTAGCCAGGACGTTTGTCAGTTTTACACAAAAAACTTCAAAACAGTCAATAATGACGGTTGTCTTATTTCCAAACGAAAGCTGGTCTGTAAGTTGCAAGTCTAAGTTCTCCACTTGGACTTGTTCTGAACTGGTACTTGCACTTTCGATCTCAGCAGCAAAATCAGCAAGGGGAATTCCAGGCTCATTTAATTTCTGCTGCTTCAGTAAATGTTCTTGTTCCTGTTGTTCCGCGTGACATTTTCGCCTTTCCTTTGACCTCTCCGCTCGAGCCTCTCGCGATTGCGCTTGATGTTGTTCACTTTGCGTCGCCGTTTTGTCATGGCCTAAATTGAGAGTGGGAACCCAGTCAATATTGTAACGATCCCACAAAGGAGCTGCAGTTCCAGAATGGAAATGTTGGTCGCAAACTTTATCACTGTTCAAGATTTTATCCGTAAGATCAGCACGGCTTATTGCAGAGATCCACAATCGCCCTCGCTCGATACTCAATTCCTCAACTTCTGGGCCTTGATTTGTAATAATAGCTGGAACTCGACACAATCGGACTCCCTTACCTCGACCAGTCTTTCTAGAACAGCCAACGATCAGGCACATAGGCATTTTGAGGCAGCAGAATTAGAGAAAATCGCATTTAGGTTCACGAGTTGGTGACTACGTGGTCAACACACTGGCGGCCATATTGGTTTTGGAACCCCAACATGGCGGATGAAAATGGCAAATTGTACCGGAAGTCACGTGACTGCAAGCCAAGAATACGGACTTTAAGAAACGAGGACGCAGTGGTCCGGAAAAACGTGAGGACCTAGGGTGGACTGGGGAGAGCACCGCGTTCCAAGCGCGGGAAATTTGTAGTTAAGTTCAACAACACAACTTTTCATGAAACGCGGTCTGCAAAACAGTGAGAACACTTGAAATTCATCAACAGAGTGACTCAAGACTCGTTTAAGACTGTACAGGAAGCACTACTATTTTCTTTTCAAGGAGAAGTAATAGACATCGAAGAATTTGCTGCGCTTTATGATCAATACACTCCACAAAACCTTCCATTTCGCCATTGGGATTACGAAAGATTTTCCCTCCAAAACAAAGACTCAGCCGAGTGTAAGGCAGACTTCAGATTTGAAAAGACAGACATCCCTTTGTTGGTCGATGCTTTACACATGCCTGATACCTTCATATGTCCGAATGGCACCATTTGTGATGCAACAGAAGGAGTTTGTGTTATGCTAAAGCGCTTTGCCTATCCATGCAGACTGTCTGATATGATTCCAATTTTTGGAAGATCAGTACCTGAGCTTAGTATGATAAGCAATGAAGTCACCAAGTGGATGTACAATGGTCATGGCCGTAGGATATCTGAGTGGAATCATTTTATCATGTCTCCAGACCAACTGCAAACTTATTCTGAAGCAATTCATGACAAAGGTGCGGCCTTGGACAGCTGTTTCGGCTTTGTTGATGGAACAGTTCGCCCCATATCAAAACCAGGAGTCAATCAGAGAGCTGTTTACAACTGCCACAAACGAGTTCACGCTCTTAAATTCCAATCAGTGGCATTACCAAATGGGTTGATCGGCCATCTGTTTGGACCAGTGGGTGAGATTTATTTAATATATGTGACCCTTCACGCAAAAAGGGGGCTTATGGATTTCACTGAAAACCGTGAATTTTTTTCACGGTCACGGTGCGTGAAATTCATATTTCACGCCGTGAAATTCAATTTTCACTCTTGGCGTGAAACTAATCACGCCGTGAAATTAAGGGGAAAATTTCACGCCGTGAAATCGGGAGTGAAAAATTAATATTCACGGCGTGAAACAAGGGTAAAATTTCACGCCGTGAAATTGATCAGATTCTTCAGAAATCAGTCACACCATGATAATCTACTGGCACTCAGGACAAAAAGAATGTCTGATCGCAGGGTATGAGAAATCTGTGAAAGCTTATTCATAGCTGATCAACGCCAAGAAGAGGAAGAATTTTCATTCCTGAATATTCACGCCTGGAAAATGTCACATTGTAAAGAAATTTCTGATGACCACCTAATTGTTATAAAGCTCAGGAAAAAGTAAATTCTACCCCCTGAAAGCGACAAAGAATTGCAAAATCGGTTATTTTGCTGGTGACTTTCTCATACATTTTCACTGGTTTTTTGACATGACTGAAACAGAGCAAGTGAAATACTAATCTTTTTGGGACGACATGTATATTATTCAGGGGGATTATTATGGAAATGTTTACCGAAATTGTCCGAGTATTGATGTTTGTAATTATCGGTGACTTACCGCTTTTAGTGCATTTCTCTTGCTGTGCCGTGCAAATTTTTTTTTTTTCGATGTAACGAAGGCTCAACTAATCGTGCAGTATCCCACTTTCTTTGTTAGTTCAGCGACTGGCTTTCCCTGGCTTTCCTCACGCAATCGCTAAAATTTGCGATCATTTCTCCCGACGCACTGTACTCAGTAGCACTCAGCAGAAAAAAATAAAATAAAGTGGAACGTCGGATCGCGTATAAACCTCGTCTTTCATATACGTGTCTCGCATGAAGACGGCAACTTTCAGTCACTGTCTGCAAGATTTGAAAATGTGAAACAGTGGGTTTCAGAAGTGTTGTAACATACGATCAGGCATTCTTTTCTTATCAGAGGGTGCGACTATTTACCTACCTTTTTCGCGCCTGCTGTAAAGAAAAGAGGGCCTCACCGCAGATTAGACGTGTTGCGCAAAATGTTACTTTTCCATTGTCTTTCATTCAAAACCAGGTTGCTCTTTTCCCTGCAGGGTTTGACTACACGCGATGTAAGATGCATGCGTTCTTTTTTAGTTTTGAATTCTTCAAACGAATTATTTGAGGCTAACTTACCAGAAGCGTATATATATTTGCAGTACAACATTTTAAATGTAAAAAACAGCAACATAATGACAAGTCGAATCAAAAGGCGTTTTGTTAAATTTGTCATGCAAGTTTATCTGTAATTTAATTGCTAAAATGCTGAGCCAAAATTCACGAAAGGTAAATAATACTACACGACTCATTATGTCGCAATTTCACCATAACCTAATCTTTTCCAATAGAGCTTGCGAGTTTATATTCCAATCACGTTTTAAATATTTTGTGCAAGCGAATAAAAACTGTTCGCGAAGAGAATAATTTTTGGCTACGCCAACAAAGCCAGACTCCGTGGTGCCAAACGTGTCTGTTTCTTATTTCAGGAAGGTAATGTAATTTTTTGCTGATCCCATAAACCGGTAATTTGTACTACAGACAGCACATGACATGTTGATTTCTGTTATGGTTTTACTGAGCTCATTCTTTTGAATTTCTGGTAAAGATTCAACTACCATGGAGATTCTTTTACAAATATTCGACGTTTAAAACCAATTTCCGGTAAACTGAAATTGTGTGCTTTTTTGCAGAGAAACGAAATAAGAAACGCTTATCTTAGTGTGCATCGATTTGGAAGGGTGTCGGGCAATGTTCAAAGATTTTTAATATCTACGATTTTTCTCTTCTGTTATTTTCGTTTCTTTCGTTTTCCCGAAACCACGATATAAAACAGAAACGTTAACAAAAAAATGGACCCAATCTCAAGTTGGCGATTCCAAAAGACTTCCAACAATGCTTGCAGTAAAACCTTTGCAGGCGGTGATGGCATGATGTTTAGGGTAACAGATTGATGTTTACTCAAGAAGTTCACTTTGTTTCACGGCATGGCGTGAAATATTCTCACGGTGACTGTGGCCTTTTTCACGGCGTGAAATATTTCACGGCGTGAAATATTTCACGCTGTGAAATATTCACGCCGGGCGTGAAATATTTCACGCCGTGAAAGGGAAATTTCACTCACATTCCAATAATTTTTTTCAATTTCACGGCCACGACCGTGAAAATAGCCATAGCGTGAAATTTGGATAAGCCCCCTTTTTGCGTGAAGGGTCACATATGCATTATCCATAGTAGTATTCTACCATAGCTGTTTTTGTTTTCGGGAAACGAAAACAAAACAACAGAAGCTCAAAATCAAAAGATTTTTACTGTATAAGGATTATTTAACACTCGTTGAAATACTCTTATTCTGACCATCATGATTGTTTTGCAATATTTAACGTATCTATAGGTCATAAGTGCCTTGACTGCAAGAACAGCAAATCCTATGTTCATCTACAATCACTGTCATAAGTCGTTGGAACACCCACCCCCTTTCCCCCGTTCAATGTTGCATAGCGCAAGGCACCCAAACTAACTTTTCAGTACGTTTTAGTTTCTAAGCAACATTGAAAGGTGGGAGAGGGAGGGATGCTCGATTAATGCCGTCGGTGTACCAACATTGTGTCACTGATTGTCTCTACGTGATAAGGTGTAAATTTCATGTAACGATACATGGCAGTCAGTACTGGAACGTTCGCGTAAAGATGGCTGTGCCAACATGCCACGTTTTTCGCCTCTTAATTAAAGAATAAAAGTAATAGGGGTATATGCTATTCCCATAGTATTCAGCTTATTAACCAAAGATTTCGATTCCTTAAGATGGTTTTTAGAGGATATGTCTCCGCTGAGATTAGAGCGACAGTCTTTCAACTACGAAGGAACACTGATATGAGCCTGAGAGCCATAGCAAGGGCATGCGGAATTTCACCGACTTCAGCTTGTAGGATTTTAAAAGGGGGAATCCGGAGAATTTCATCTTGCCCAAAAAGAACGGGACGCCCGCAAAAACTAACTGCCCTGCAACAACGTCTCCTGATTCGAAACGTCAGGAAACTGAGAAATGAAAATCCCAGTTTTTCTCTCAGAGATTTAATGCAGGAAAGTGGGGTGAGCAGTGAAGAGGTTTCCGAGAGAACAGTGAACCGCTTACTTCAACGCCAAGGATTCCACTATTTGCAGACGCGAAAGAAAGGACTATTGACTAAAGATGATATGCCAAGGCGAGTTACATTTTGCAATGTAATGAAAACAATTTATGATGGCGACGTTTGGACGAGGCAAGTGGCATTTTACTTGGATGGGGTCTCATTCGCTTTCAAAACGAACCCATTAAAAGTGGCAACGGCACCTAAAGCAAGAATTTGGGGAAAACGAGGCGAAGGATTAACGTTCGGATGCACAGCAAAGGGCAGTAAGGAAGGAACTGGTAGTAAGCTAGTGAAGCTTTTTGTAGCTATAACCTATAGTGAGGGGGTAGTTCTTTGTGAGTCATGTGATCACCTAACGGGTAATTTTTTCGCTGGTTTTATTGAAAAGCATTTCAACTCATTATTCCTCAAGGTGAACAAAAATGGAAGTAGGTTGTGGCTGCAAGATGGGGATCCTTCACAAAACAGTAGAGCTGCAAAAAGAGCGATGAAGAATTGTAACTGTGATATGTCTCTAATTGAAATTCCTCCCAGAAGTCCAGACCTTAACCCTATCGAGAATTTTTTTCATTTAGTGAGAGTAAGACTGAAGGATGATGCCTTACAACTAAAAATAACTAAAGAAACGTTCGAAGAATTCAAAGCCAGGGTAATACGCACTATTTACAGCATTCCAGTTAATATAATAAACAAAACTATCGCTTCAATGCCGCAGCGCCTTCAACAGATTATTGATAACAAAGGTTGCCGCATTAAAGTGCCCCTAACCCCAAAATATTTTTTTTGCTAAAATGAATCTTTGCACCTGTTCGAGACGCATTGCGGCCATTTTTTCCTTTTTCTAACAAATCCTGCCATTTTATAGGCTTCAAAAGTTGCGAAAATCCAAGCATCTTGTGTTCACGACCGAGTCAGAAGGGGAGTGGGTCTATTCCTGATGTGACGTCACAATCTAATTTGCATGCATTTTTACAAAGAGTTAATGCAATGTAAATCAGTTTGTGACGTCACATCAGGAATAGGCCCACTCCCCTTCTGACTCGGTCGTGAACACAAGATGCTTGGATGTTCGCAACTTTCGAAGCCTATAAAATGGCAGGATTTGTTAGAAAAATGAAAAAATGGCCGCAATGCGTTTCGAACAGGTGCAAAGGTTAATTTTAGCAAAAAAAATATTTTGGGGTTAGGGGCACTTCAAATATTAAACAGGATACAAATTTTCTTAATATATAAAGATGTCTCCTAATGTGAATTAGCAATGTAATGTTGAAGTATCTTAATATAATGATGTACAGCCTAGAACAAGATCAACACATGAGGGAGTGAGAAAAGGTTGTAATCTGTTTTAAACGGGTTACCATTGTAACCCGTCGAAATTGATAAGGTCAAGTACTGTGATAACCTTTTAAAAACTCATCGGGTTACAATGGTAACCCGTTGTTTATTGCGTAACAGTATACAGCGGAAATCATTATAATGTACACTGAAGTGCTACACTTCTTAGGTGTGTAATCTTTTTTTTTTTTTTTTTTAATTAAGGAAAATAAGTATTTACTCATTGCTTTTAGTATATTGCGTTTGTAATTTACTAGTGATTTTGGTATAGTATTTAGGAGAAGGCTGCACGCAGAGTAATAAAACGTGGCAAATTTTAATTGTACACTAAATCAATGTCATCATTGTTCATTCTAGTATTAGTTTAGCGAAACATTTCCCGCAAGGGCTCAAAACGACTTGCTCCGACTCCGGTATCTGAGCATACATGGTAAAGACACGCCATCTTACGGACATCATTTGATTTTCTATATCATCTACCACACCCCCTTTAATTGCAACGATTTCACTTTTAGAAGTACAGAAAATTGGAGTGTCCTTCTCGAAGACTATGTCTTGCGCATAATGTGTCTTGGGCGCCGAAAAGTGAACTGGCTGTCCCTCCAACAATAGCAACATATCTTGCCATGGTAACACTTGAGCAGACCAGCGAAAATCATTTAAAAATATTATTTCGGCTAACTCTGCGCCTACCCAAGCAAATGTTGTGCTCGCTGGGTTTAAAAATGTTCTATAAATAACTGTCAATGGATTTAATAGAAATGTTTTTCCACAATTGGCTGGACCTTTGAGAAAAATATTACGATATTTTCCTCTTCCTTTTTCCAATAGTTCGCGCATAGCTGCAGAGAAATCATCTCGCGCGATGCCATTTCGTTGAAGAATATTCAGTGCAATATGCAACCAACGGCCGTCACAATTTTCTGCGCAATTTCCTTCGAAAGCTTCTTGGAGAATTTCCATACGCGACATTCGCTGACGCCTTAACGGCTCCTCAGATTTTTCAATCTCCCACCCCGTCCTGATTGCTTCCTCGACTGCTTTTTTCCCTCGGTTGACAATGAACTGTGCCAGATCTGTTTTCCGTTCCATTTTCTGTCTCTTGGCAAGTGCAAGGAGTTCCAAGTATGTTTTGATACCTTTGGAGACAGCAATTTCGGAAACGTCAAACATGGTAAGACCCGGTGGTCGTTTTCACTTTTTACAAGATGATCTTGTTGCAGAGCTTTCTTCGCCGGACTCTTGGCCTTCAATTTCTTGTTTGTGTTCCCTTTCTGCAGCTATAGCCTCGCTAGCAGCTGTTGTCGCGGGTGGAGGTGTGTTCCAAAGATCAGGGTGATTGGAAGACATCACAACATCGTTATCCTCCTTGATAACATAACTCCATGCAGTGTAATAGTTCACATGACGATTCGAGAAATGGACATTAATTCCGTATCGTGTATGAATAAACTGCCGAACCGACAACCATCGTCTTGGTCTTCGAAGTTTAATGGCCATATGGAAATGAATTCCCCCTGTTTGATGGAGCTCGAGACAACACGCCCATTGCTGAACTGTTGATTCGTTGGAAACTTGTCGTAACTGAAAGGCCTCTAAGACAATTTAAGCAAAACGCTGTCGAGAAGATACTTTAGTAGTATCAGCTTGACTATACGTTATAAGGTAGACACGTCTTACTTCTCTTACTCCTAATTCTACTTGTGATGACTGTTCAACTACAGCGCTACCCGTGTTTTCTATGTTTGAAAGCCAATTTTCATTACTGTAATCAAATCTCAGACCACCTGTGATGTGACGCGACGCGTTGCTACGTACAATAGCATGATGCGTTGCTATGCGTTAAAATGAACTAACGTTTATTTAAGAAAACATGAACTTTACAAAAATTCAGTTCCTTAGCAGTGGTATTCACTGCTTCCAAAGGCCACACAACAATTTTCATAAAATGGTTGCGCAAATTCATTACAACATCAAAAGAATACACACTGGATATGTTCAGACGTACAGCAACGTGACATGATTAGGTTAAGGTTATTCGATACTTTATTCAAAAATACAATCACTGTCATAAGTCGTTGGAACACCCACCCCCTTTCCCCCGTTCAATGTTGCATAGCGCAAGGCACCCAAACTAACTTTTCAGTACGTTTTAGTTTCTAAGCAACATTGAAAGGTGGGAGAGGGAGGGATGCTTGATTAATCCCGTCGGTGTACCAACATTGTGTCACTGATTGTAGCCATCTTAATTGAGCTAAGATCAATGCTCTCTTTCTGAAAATTTTCTGCATGCTTATTTGTTGACTGATTTTTGTTTGGTTGCTTTTGTTTAGAGGGACGAAGGCATGATGCAAGAATGCTAGATATGTCTGGCCTCTATGCTGACCTGACACAATTTGCCTTTTCCCCTACTGGACAAGAGATGTGCATCTATGGGGATCCTGCAAACCCCCTGCGTATCCATCTACAATGCCCCTTCAGACATGGAGTTCTAACCAGACAAATGGAAGAGTTTAATACATCTATGAGTTCAGTGCGTGCGAGTGTGGAATGGTTGTTTGGAGATATCGTGAACTATTTTAAGTTTATTGACTACAAAAAAAATCTCAAAATAGGCCTTAGCCATGTAGGAAAAATGTACACTGTTTGTGCACTTCTGCAAAATGCTTTGACTTGCCTTTACTCAAATACAACTGCTGATTACTTTGGACTCGAGCCACCGTCACTGGCTGATTACTTCAGCTAAAAAAAGCTAGCCTTTTAACAGAAACACTTTCAATATCTTTATATTAAACCTTGCATCCAATTGAACAGTTTTGTTGTCTAAGGTAACTCCCAAAATAGTAAGTTTAAAGAAAGGGGTGGCAAATGATCCTCAGAGTTTTACATTTAACTTTAAAAGCTCATTAATGAGAATTAATTAGCACTGATTAACCAGTTTGTCAGCCATGAACATAGTTGAAAAACAACATACACACAAACAAACTAATGTCTATTTTTCAAGCATTCTATTCATGATGCCCATGAACTGCTGAAACTGCTGCTGTTGCTGCTGGGATTGCATTTGTTGCTGGTGCATAACCTTCAGCATGTCAGCTTGTTGTTGCTGCCTTTCTTTTTCCAGATGAAGTTCCTTTTCCCTCATTTCGGCATTCTTTTGTGCCCTTTCCTTTAGATACTCCATGACATCTCCAGTTGTTCTTCTTCTTCGTTTTGGTTTGTCCTCACCATCTTCTTCTAATTCCCTTTTTTTGGTCTGGGAAAGCCTCTCCATAGCTTTCATTCTTACATCTTCTGCTTTAGCTCTGTCATCTTTTTCAGCTTTATCCTTACTACATGTATCTGTAGGAGCACTCTCTTCTAGAGCAATTATAAATTTGCTGTATCAGCTCATCTAATTCACTCGGCTCATCTGGGGATATTCCTGATGACCTTTCTTCAGCTCTAATTTAAATTAAATGAAAAACCAAAATAACAGATCTGAAAATGCAAAATCTAACGAAATGACTTTTTCCATTTCTACATCTTTTTAAAGACTTAAAATATTCCTCATTACAATATTCGATATTGATGAAAACGTTCGGTTTCTTGTAGTAAATACCAAAAGGTATGGAGTTGAACTTACATCATGATAAATTTATTTATGAGATCTCAGGAATTATCGACCATGGCTCAAGACTCATTACGAAAAATCCCCTGAGCCAAATTAGTTTGTTCCGCAT